>NW_020173215.1:2141311-2290547 GCF_003031525.2 Neophocaena asiaeorientalis asiaeorientalis | reverse complement strand
AGGCCCCCAAAAAAAAAAAAAAAAAAAAAAAAAAAAAAAAAAAAATTCAAAACAATTATGTTATTACTGATTCTGAAAATCATTGTCTCTGTGGGTCATCTAAATTCTCCAAGTTCAGTTTGTTTAAAAGTCCTTTTGTATAATGTAAACATTAAGATTGTTTTATATTTGATGTTTGGAGAGATCAGAATTTGTATCTTTCATACACCTAACCAGGCTCTATATCCATACCTATCATCTATTTACTGATCCAGAATGTCTATAACCCATAGGTATCAAGGAGTAGCCCTGACCTGTAAGAGGAGGAGTAGCCCTGACATGGAGGCATCTGCTCTCCTCCAGACAGGTTAAGCATGAGTTCTGCACACTGGGGTTTAGATCCACTTTCCTAGACCATTAAGCCTTCATAAATGGGTTCAAGAGGGAGCCCCAAACACCTGACCGTCCCTTCTCCCACCATTCACAGTGACACCAATACAATTTATGCCTTGAATCTACCAATACTAATATCATGTTGCCCTTCATCTATGTTATGTCAGACTAACACAAGACGTCACAGAATTCCAGTTCACCCCTCACCTCCTAGATCTAACCCCCACAAATGTCCACACGTTCCCTAATCTTATTTTGTTTTACAAGTAACAGAAAACATATTTTAAAATGCAAGTCAACTTTAGCATATACCAATCTCAGGTGGGGAAAGGACCCAATCCTAGGGTAGGAAGCTGTTTTGGCTTTGAATGGTCCTACTTTGTGATTTTTAGTGTTGTGTAAAATTCTAGCTTCAATTAATGATGTCTATCTGAGAAGACACAAATTCAGAAGCAGAGATATAATTCTAGGAATAGGCTGGTAGGATCCCTTCAAATGGTGGTCTTATCAGAGTTCAACCAGGGAGCCAGAGACCCAAAGGAGGCAAGAACACTCCAGTCAGATAGATGTATGCACACATATACATACACAGATACACAATCAGGCACACACACATACACACACACCATAATACCAAGCAAAATAGGTCCATGATGTAGGGAGAGGAGGCTTGGGCAGCTGTAAGCTAGATACCTTCAAGTTGGTTTCTATTATCCTCTTAACGCACCATTATGTTGGGGGCTTCAAAATCCCAGAGTTTCTATTGTTATTTAAATAGAATTTGCAATTCAGCATTCAAAAACTCTTAATAGAGTTAATACTCTGAACACATCCATGAAAGTAAAGTACATATGCTTATGGAAAAAGAAACCTAGAATGAAACCAGTGAGCACGGTCAGGGAGCCTAATAGGGAATTTAATATGTATTTCCTTTTTTATCTTATTTGTCTTTAACGGCTACATGCAAACGTCTATGTTCTCTTAACCAAGGGGTGGATTTAAGAAGTAACAGAAATGAATAATTAGGGATGAGTAGGGAAAAATATATAAGTATAACAAGCACTCATGGTTAGTCATATTGTATTTGAGCTAACACTGTCTAAAATAAGAGAATCAATGTCCCCCTAAATTGTTGCACTGACTGAATTGGTGGGTTTAATATATACTTTAGCTGTATTTGACTACTTATAATAAACTTAGGTACGGCCAATATAAAGTGCGTAAATCTAATAGTTTCAGACAACTCTTTCAAATGACTGATTATTGCAGTAAAGACTTTGTTAGTATTCTTGCTTGTATTTCTAATGAAAAACAGGAGTACGATACTTATTCTTTTAAAGCAAGTGACACTGTTAATATTAATGACATCATCTTCTTTGAAACTAATGGACAGCATTTTTGTCTAATAGTATTAATAATCTTTTCAACTCATTTCATTCAATGTTTTGTGTTTAAGAGAGTTTTGGATTGCCAGAAAAATGGCTCCTATAAATCCATAAATAGTAAAGACACCATGACAACAATATTACTAACATTACACATAGGGCTGGAAAAGGAAATTATAGTGACTTTGTTTCTAATACTATTAAATAGTAACTAACTTGTGGCGTCTGAGAAGTATGCTTCCGTAGTTTCTCTTTACTTTCCCTCATCCACTCTCTGCACCTAGTTATACCTGACCAACAAATAGCATATAAAACAACTCCTATTACAACATCCACTATAAAGAAATTCTTTAAAGAAGTAGGATGGTTCAGAAGTAATGGTCTAATGTGGAAAAAAGTGACAGGCTTTTTCTTTTTATGTGAAATGCTCAGAAAAACTGTGTTCAGCTGATTAGTACTTGAAGAATCCAGCCAGCTTCCATGTGAAGGCGGCCTGCTGTGTTTTAAATAAACAAAGCTTGCTGTTGGGAGGGTGAGGGCGGCAGCTGCAGGGCATGGGGGCTGCTGAAATAAGTCACCAGCATTTCCAGGTTGGGAAGGAGTGTTGGTTTCTTTTCAGGTCAGACTGGCTGTCGCCACCAATAACTGACAGGAAGAGTAACTGGAGTGATGGGCTACCTCTGATGACTGAGGGACACGGAGACAGCAGAACAAGAGGGAAATCATATCCCTAACACCTTGTAGATCACCACCAAAGGAAACCTGTTATCTGGCTTTGTTTTGTTTTGTTTTTCTTTTCATAGAGGATTAAGATTCTTATCTTAATAAGATATGTTGTTAGCTTGAATTTTATATCAGTTTTGTAATCTAGATTTTAAAAACATCACTGTATATCTGCATATACATAAACTCATAAGTCCTCTCTCTGTACATGCATTGTATTTTCAAACATCTACTACTGAGATTCAGATTGGATTCTCAGGATAGCAAATAACTGTGAGAAAAGGGAATGTCTTGGATTATGTCTTCTCTACATAAAACAAGTTGGTTTGACATATTTATCTCTTTATTTATTTAACTAACTGGCATAATGCCTTAGTGATGAGAGAAGTGTGTAAAGTAGTCATGCTTTCATTTTACCTTGTCAACTTGTTTAAGAGTCACCATATGATGTCTATCATTAAGCTGTTATTAGCTTAATATCCTTTTAGAAACTAGGAGGGGAATGAATAATGAGGGAATGAATGAAAGAATGAAGATTTAAAGTTATTTGACTTGTTTTTGCCTTATTTTCCCTATTTGCTATTTAATAATAATAATAATATGGGGGCATCTTAAAAGAAAATCGGTAATAGATGGTAATCAAGTAAGAAGTGTTATTATGATTGTCAGACATCATTATTTTTATTACGACTTCTACTACTGCTAGTAAGTACCAGTCTTGCTCACGAGCCTAGAAACTGTTTGATTTTGTCGTCACCACAAAACTAGGAAATCTCATGTTTAAAGTCATGCACTGATCATTGATTTTGAATTAACAATTAAAAAATTTAAACACCATTCAAAAATATAAATAAATTAACTTGTTAATTGAAATGCAATAAAAATACTAATACATTTTCTTTATAATTTTTTGAATTTTCAAATCTCTTAGATTTTATATTACTCATTAAGACAGATTTGCCTTTTCTTATAGAGAAAATATATTTTAAAATATGGCTCAGTCTTAGCATAGCCCTAAGAAAAGTTACCATAAAAAGTGCCATTGAGGTTTCAATGAGTTTTTCTCTAGACCTTATGTCCGACCTTGCTATCTCCCCGCTAATACTCATGTTCCTTATGGAAGGAAAGCAGATTGTATTGTCCTGCCTTCCATTCCTCAGAGTCACCCAAGAACTAGTACCGAATTACATAAGTGCTTTAAAATTTATAAGAGCCACTTATAAGACATGGTAAAACATAAAATAAGGCAGCATATGAGTTACATATTAACATGGAAACTGTATAGCCTTGTAAATTACCTTATAAAAAGAAATTTGATGATTAGTTTGTGCCTCAAAGACTGAAGTCCACATAAGACATTTTATATAAGTCATTTCAAGTTGTTGCTTAATAAAGCCTTATGATTCAATAAAGTACAGATAATTAATTACCTCCTCACCCTAAAAAACAGTGGAGAGTAAACAGAGAGGCTGATGGAAGAATACTTGCCCTATTACACTAGACTTTTCCTTTCCATACCCAGGGGACATTAGTTCTGATGCCAGTAAGTCTCCTTTTTCTCCCTTTACACCTTGGCTTAAAAATGTAAGTTTGTTGTGTGGTCTGTTTTCAGGAATGACTGAGATGGACTACACATATGTTAGTTTTTTCTTACTTGTGCAAGTGATGACATTTCTATACTTCTAATTTTTGAGGCATATTTTAAAGATGTCAAGTCTGGTTTAAATTTTGATGAAAATACAAGTCTGTATTTTATGTCCTTTTCCACATTTTGATTAAGAAACAAAGGTGCACTGCATATTACATGTTAAGATCGATCTTCTTTGCTTTTACTCTGACCTAGTGAACTTCTCTGGTAATTATACACCAGCGAACAGCTTTGCTGTGGGGTTCAGTCTTATTAAATGCTTTAAAATGTTAAATCATTTATTAATTGGCTGTAAAATGAATATTACCCTTTATTCTTATCTGTGGTGCTTTAAAGTGAAGCTTGTTATTTATTATTATAACATTCAGCAACAAAGTTTATTAGGAATAATCAGTATTAACAGTTATCTTCAATCTTATATCCTCTGCATATTGTATTGAAGGCCAAAACTTCATACGGGTAAATATATTAAAATCTTGTAACGTTAGGGAGTGTATAAAAAACAGAAACAAGAATGCTGTTTTCAATTTCCTAGATGCTTTCCGAGTGCACTGAAGCCTGCAGTGTTTATTTCACAGTTGGTAGCGCTGCATTAATGCCACTAAGTATGTTAATGTGTCGCTGCATGAATGGTAACCTATTGACACTGGTTATCAGGCAGTTTGGTTTTAATGCTTGAAGTTGGGTTGTTGTCGCTATGTTAATCTGCAAAGTTTATAATTCTCCCCACAAAATTGTGTCCCAGCAAAGTTTTACTAGAAAGCTTCAGGTTTCCAAGACTACTTGTATTTACTTGGGAGTTTACTGGTATCCTCAGAAGAATTAGAGATATTCAATGAGCAAACAAAACATATTTTAAAAAATGAACAGATAAAGCCTAGACTCATTTCTTATTTATTCACGAGTACCTCAGAAATATTAAGCAAATATTCTATTATAATTTATGCTTATGTTTAAAGTTAATACTGAATATGGCATGTCTTTAAATAGACTGGTTTATTTACTTGACAGGCCTAATCAAAGGTAGAACAGAAAACTAGATTTGGATTTAGGACGAAAAATATATTGACTACAAAATAAACTATATTTAATTAAAATTAAGGGTAAATTTAATAAAAATTAAGGGTAGAAGAATCAAACTTTTATATAAATGAACAATATTTTAGTTAAGGAATGCAAGCTTGAATGCTGCGTAGCTGCATTCTTAATAATGACAGTCTAGGTAATTTGAACAAACCCTCCTGCTCAGAATAGGTAGAAAAAGTGGAGAAAAACAGCTAAATGAAGGAATCAGAGAACTAACAAGTAATAATGAGGCCAAGATCTGGGAGGAGGACTATAGAGACGAGTCCTGTATTTAGGGCAGCTTTTCACCTTGGCGGACTCTCAACCACTGCGCCACCAGGGAAGCCCTCTAACTCTTGGAAGAAGTTATTGAGAGATAAAAAGCTAGCTGCCTTTTCAACATGCTTATGGGTTCAGGAGGAACCCACTAAGAACAGAGTCCTGGTAAAGACCCTAGAGAAGAGCTGGTGATGTTCTGTATGTGCACTGTCCAGTAGGGTGGTCATCAACCACAAGGGGCTATTGAGAACTTGAAATGTGGCTAGCGTGAGACTGAAGAACTGAATTTGAAATTTTCTCTAATTTTAATCAATTTAAATTGAAATAGTTATGTGGATAGTAGTCTCTGTATTGGACAGTGTATATCTATATGAGGAGATGCATGGCTATATTCACTGCAGCACTGAATATTACATCAAAGGCTCGAGTTGGATTAAGGACCTAAATATAAAAGGTATAACTTGAGAGAATTTAATGAAAAATATGATTTTGGGTGTACAGAAGGATTTCTTTAAGAAGACATAAAGAACACAAAAGGGAAAATACTGATAAACTAGGTTACGTTAAAGTGAAAAACTCTCCTACAATAAAAGACCACATAAAACATAAAGTGTAAAGACAAGCCATACGACTAGGAGAGGACATTTAAGTTACATATAACTGACAAAGGATTAGTAATCAGAAGATATGAAGACCTAGAAAGTAATAGGAAAAAGACCCCCAAAATGGCCAACGATATTGTCAAAGTTTTTAGGGTGAGGGGATAGACGTCACAAAATAATCCTGTTTTCCCCATTTGAATACAGCGGGGGACTGGAAGACGACAGTGGGGAAGGTAGGTATGAGAGAATAAGAACACAGAGGAGGTCTTCTGCAGTGTAGCACATCCACTGCATAAAATGGAGAAAGGTGATTTGTTAGTAGTCACGCCATTACATGACCAGGAATCAACACAGTAGTTCTGGTTTTGGTTTTAAATTGATCTGTAAAATCATTTGGCATCTCTTATGACTTCTCATATTTTGAACTAATGTTGAGAACTGCAGAGCCACTCTTCATCTGCTTATGTTTCGCTACCTAAATTAGACTATAAGTTTCTTTATAACAGAGAACCCACAACTAACTATGGCATAATGCCTTGCTCATAGTAGAAATAGTTGCATTTGTTGATATGATTTAATATTCAATAAAAATAGTTCACTTGTTAATATGATTTAATGCTGCAAAATCCAATCTCAGTCTAGCCTAGGATCTGGGCCACCTTCTTGCTTTGTCTTAACTTTGTTCCCTGACTCTCTACAACTTTTTTTTTCCAGCAAACTCTATTAGCCTATGGGTAGATGTGGATATGGTATACTCAATAATGCTTATAGATTGATAATCACCTAAAATATACATGTAAAGATGGAACATATGTTCCTGAACCCAGGGTATGGCTGGATTCACTGATTCTTAACATGGTCATTTATCTTTGTATTCAGCAATCACATACTAAACACACACTAGGTATAAACTATTATATACAGGTTAAATAGAAACAAAGATAATTAGATTTGGTCTCTCCCCTCAAGGAACTTATATCCTACTGACTGAGAAAGAGTGCTCCAATAGGTGTACACAAAGTGATAGAGAATGCAAAGGATGCAACCAACTTTATCTACGAAGGGTAGAAATGTCAGGGAGTTGCCTTAGATGATAAGGACACCTATATTATGTTTTATAGAACGAACCAGAGCTTGTCAGAGGTCAGCACATTCCATAAAGGGAAAATAAAATGTACAAAGGCAAAGCCATGAAGATATGTACGCAACCTCTTTTCTGAACCAAAGGATTGGGAGTATAAGGTTTAACTGCTATCAAGTCTCTCCTGAAGGTCTCAAGACCCCTCCCTACATGGTGAATTGGTAAAATGGAGAGAATCTGTTATATAGAGATGTAGTTGGGAGCTCAGAATTTTAACATCCAGTAACCAAGTACTTCTTAATATTCTCTGTATTTCAAATTAAAAAAAATATTCATCTAAAGTACATGCTGAGGTCTGGATTCTGAAATTCAGGAATTATATCAAGAAGCCAACAAATAAGCCTGGTCAGGAAAATCTGGGTATATTCATATTTAATATCATTTTTCTGCTACTTTACATTAATCTGGTTTGACACAGGATGGTGCTTAAAGAAAAGTTGGGGAATGATAAGCAATTTCCACTCCCTGCCTCTGCATGTTTTATTTCTATCATCTAAATGATGCTTCTTTTTCATATATTATTAAGCGGGTCACAATGAGAGCACTACAAAGACAAATACATTTTTTTTCACATAAAAAGGGACTGGAGAAGCGTTTGTACAATAGTCCCATCATTTCTTAACGTTTCTATAACCGCTCACCATCCACCTCTGCTTGGTTGCTGAGTTAACCTAAACCAACATAATGCTTTTTGAAGCTGAAGATAAAAAAACCCAAAGAAGTCCTTGGAGAAAAGGGAAAATGTGACCCAGGGAAGAAGGCTGACACAGAGTAGTGATAGCCATAACTACCAAATATGTTTAGTTCTTCAGTGTTTCATAGGCATTATCTCATATACTTAATTCTGTAAGAAGGACATACCTTTAGGAACAATGAATATAAATTCACTTGTTAATTTTAGAAGTCTGTCAATTGTCTCAATATTACAGAACAAGAACTAGCTGACTACAGAATTCAGGGGCCCAATACAACATCTATGACTATGAGGATGCCTACCTATAAAATGATGCTGTTATGATTCAACATACAATAGATACACTATTAAAACAGAATTATTTATGATCAGCATGTCAAAATAGAAGTGATCTAAATCAAGACTTTTGGAAAAGATAATAAATTTTAAAGAAGGAAAAAGGCTAAGAGAAAAAACATACTGTTAATGTGGAGATAACATTTGAACTGGTAGTGCAGTTCCACACTAGCAAACAGTGCCACCTAATCACTAAAGCTCATGCGATTGTTTATGATGGGAAAACAGTTTGTGAAGAAAAATGAGAATGACAATCCTTCTGCCAAAGTTTCTTATTTTGAGTACGTTGCAGAAATGTTGTTAATATTTCAAGGTTGTTAGTATTTTATGGGAGAACTATTGCTTTTCTTTTAAGGATATAGATGTTTATAAACAAATATGATTTTATGATAGTTAGATGTCAGAACTAGAAAACTGGTTTACAATTTTAATATTATGGAAATCATCGGGAAAAAAATCACTGTAATAAATAGAAAGTTGTAGAGCAAACTTTTTAGGAATGTATCTATTCTATTAAGGAAAAGATATTAAAATATACAAATCCCCACTAAATACAGATTATTAAATTTATTACATGGACTATATGATACTGTGCTCTATATATTTAATAATAGGAAATAAAAATAAAAGATTAAGAATAAAAGCAATTTTATTTCCTTTCTTTTTTCTTAAAATCTAGAAGTATAGATTTAAAGAACAGAGTTCAGTCTTTTTCCTCCCTAGGGCATAGAATTGCAGAGGAACACTTTAGTTGAGATACAATTGATAAAAATAATACAATTATTGTGTATAATCAGCACTAAATGTAACTTTGATGCCAGAATTTTCTAAGCTTCAAAGAGAAATATTCAAAGTAATATTTATTACTATTCTTAATAAATACTCTATTGTCTCCATACATATTATAATTACAAAGAGAAAATGATGTATTTTTTAATGAAAACATTAATACAGTCCTGGTCAGGGGACTTCCCTGGTGGTCCAGTGGTTGAGAATTCGCCTTCCAATGCAGGGGTCTTGGGTTTGACCCCTGGTCAGGGAACTAAGATACCACATGCCATGGGGCAACTAAGCCCACGCACTCTACGGCCCATGCACCACAACTACTGAGCCTGCGTGCCACAACTAGCGAGAAGCCTGTCCCACAACTAGAGATAAGCCCGCATGCTGCAACGAAAGATCCCATGTGCCTCAGTGGAAGATCCCGCATGCCGCAACAAAGATCCAATGCAGCCAAATAAATAAATAAACATTAAAAAACAAAAACAAAAAAACCATTCCTGGTCAAAAGCAAAATTCAGCAATCGTAAGTAACACACTGGGCCATTAGATACTCTCAATATTTTCTTCTTTATAAGTGGTTTCAGCCATTCCAGAATGAACTTAGGGAATGACTACAGATGCAAATTAATGCAAACAACTTCATAAAAGTGAGATGTTGAGTGGTAAAGAAGTTACAAAAAAAGTGACTATGGGAGGTTTGTTTCAGAGAGCATTGTAAACACAAATGCACACCATAAAAAACAGCAGTAAAAACCAAAGTATACTGAACCATGACTTCTCTCTTTTGTGGTCATTTACATTTTTGAATAACTGTATTTGTCCTCCATCTTACTTACAAAGCAATGAAAACAGAAGAGGCACTTAGAAAATCAAGGATGTTTCTTTTTCCTGAGTCTTTCCCTTAGTATGTACACACTTCCTCTTTCCTCAAAAAGCAGTGTCTAGGAGCCACTGCAATGACAACAGTCTTTTAGGTAGCTCAGTATGCCCTACACTCCTTTCACATGCCAGACGTGCCTTTCAGTTCCATTCATAAGAGCTCTGCAGGTACATATTTCACCCTCCCCACTGCCCATACCTGTACTCTCATTCTCTGAATGGCCGAAGAATAGCATACGGTGCTCTCCTTACAATTAAGGTAACTTCTTAGGAACATCCCCACATGCTTTACACCTCACATCCCCAACAGCACGTATGTTCATGAATACAGTTTTCATTATTTTCCTTTATGATACGCTGGGCCAGTACTTCTCAAGAATGAAACCTTTAGGAAAACTACAACCCATGATTGAAAGCGTTCAATTAGACACTTCAACTAGAGTTCAAACTAAAAATGTTCTATCTTTCACAAGGTTATAAGACTATAGAAAACTGAGCTTGCTAATCAGAAGAGCACATTACTTTTTAAGAAAAGAAGGCATCCAATGGTATAAGTGGGGTGTTAAAGTCCTCCACTATTATTGTGTTACTGTTGATTTCCCCTTTTATGGCTGTTAGTATTTGCCTTATGTATTGAGGTGCTCCTATGCTGGGTGCATAAGTATTTATAATTGCTATGTTTTCTTCTTGGATTGATCCCTTGATCAGTATGCAGAGTCGTTCCTTATCTTTTGTAACAGCCTTTATTTTAAAGTCTATTTTATCTGATACAAGTATTGCTACTCCAGCTTTCTTGTGATTTCCATTTGCATGGAATATCTTTTTCCATCCCCTCACTTTCAGTCTGTATTGTCCCTAGTCTGAAGTAGGTCTCTTACAGACAACATATATAGGGGTCTTGTTTTCGTATCTATTCAGCCAGTCTGTATCTTTTGGTTGGAGCATTTAATCCATCTATATTCAAGGTGATTATTGATATGTATGTTCCTATTACCATTTCCTTAACTGATTTGTGTCTTTTTCTTTTCTTGTGTTTCTCACCAAGAGAAGTTCCTTTAGTATTTGTTGTAAAGCTGGTTTGGTGGTGCTGAATTTTCTTAGCTTTTGCTTGTCTGTAAAGTTTTTGATTTCTCCATCAAATCTGAATGAGATCCTTGCTGGGTAGTATAATCTTGGTTGTAGGTTTTTCCCTTTCATCACTTTAAATATATCCTGCCACTCCCTTCTGGCCTGCAGAGTTTCTGCTGAAAAATCAGCTGAAAACCTCATCCAGACAGAAAATAAATAAGGAAGCATAAGCTTTCCATGGCACAATAGACCAGATAGATTTAATTGATATTTATAGGACATTTCACCCGAAAGCAGAAGAATACACTTTCTTCTCCAGTGCACAAGGAATATTCTCCAGGATACATCACATCTTGGGTCACAAATCAAGCCTCAGAATATTTAAGAAAATTGAAATATAGATGTACCAAGCCTCTTTTCTGACCACAACGTTATGAGATTACAAATCAATTACAGGAAAAAAACTGTACAAAACACAAACACATGGCGGCCAAACAGTGTGCTGCTAAATAACCAAGAGATCACTGAAGAAATCAAAGAGGAAATTAAAAAATACCTAGAAACAAATGACAATGAAAACACAACGCAACGAGAAGTCTGCACACCACAATGAAGAGCAGCTGTCACTTGCCGAAACTAGAGAAAGCCCACGTGTAGCCACAAAGACCCAACGCAGCCAAAAATAAATAAATTAATTAATTAAAAACAAAAACAACTGAGAGACACCAGGGCTAACTATTGGCATACCCCTGGTTCGGGTGGGGCCAAGAGCAGTGCCAACAACAGTGTAATCTGAGAGCTCACATAACAGGTGAAAGGTGACATAACAGAGCATGCCCACAGGGCAACAACTCCAGAGGAGCAATAGTCAGTTGCTTCTCTCCCAGTGGGAGTGCTCCAATCCCAGCTACCTTGCACCACAGATCAGAAACACAGCTCAGAAACAGATCTGGGGGCCTCAACTCCAACAACTACAGAGCAGACCCCACCTCTGACAGGGCAGTGACAGCCACAGAGCAAAGGGGAGGCCCTGCTCAATAGCCAGTGCAGGCTCTGGTCACCACATCAGCCACATCTATCAAGGGGATAATGGTCAGCATACACTGAGGAAAGAGGTAGCAGACATCTATAGTAAATGCAGAGTAGCCCCCGCTCACTGCAACTAGAGAAAGCCTGCACAAAGCAATGAAGACCCAATGCAGCCAAAAGTAAATAAATAATTAATTAATTAAAAAAACTATAAAACACTGATGAAAGAAATCAAAGATGACACAAACAGATGGAGAGATTATACTATGCTCCTGGATCAGAAGAATCAATATTGTGAAAATGACAATACTACCCAAAGCAATCAACAGGTTCCATGCAATCCCTATCAAATAACCACTGGCATTTTTCACAGAATTAGAACAAAAAGTTTTACAATTTGCATGGAAACACAAAAGACCCCAAATAACCAAAGCAACCTTGATAAAGAAAAACGGAGCTGGAGGAATCAGGCTCCCCAACTTCAGACTACACTACAAAGCTACAGTAATCAAGACAGTATGGTACTGGCACAAAAACAGAAATATAGATCAATGGTACAGGATAGAAAGCCCAGACATAAACCCACCCACCGATGGTCACCTAATCTATGACAAGGGAGACAAGAATATATAATGTAGAACATACAGCCTCTTCAATAAGTGATGCTGGGAAAACTGGACAACTACACATAAAAGTATGAAATTAGAACACTACCTAACACCATACACAAAAATAAAATAAAAATGGATTAAAGACCTAAATGTAAGACTGCACACTATAAAACTCTTAGAGGAAGACATAGGAAAAACACAGCAAGATCTTTTATGACCTACTTCCTAGAGTAATGAAAATAAAAACAAAAATAAGCAAATTGTACCTAATTAAACTTAAAAGCTTTTGCACAGCAAAGGAAACCATGAACAAGATGAAAAGACAACCCACAGAATGGGAGAAAATATTTGCAAATGAAGCAACGAAGAGAGGATTAATCTCCAAAATATACAAACAGCTCATGCAACTCAATATCAATAAAACAGACAACCCAATCAAAAAATGGGCAGAAGACCTAAATAGACATTTCTCCAAAGAAGATATACAGATTGCCAACAAACACAGCAAAGTATGCTCAACATCACTAATCATTAGAGAAATGCAAATCAAAAGTACAGTGAGGTATCACCTCACACCGGTCAGAATGGCCATCATCAAAAAATCTACAAACAGTAAATGCTGGAGAGGGTGTGGAGAAAAGGGAACCCTCCAACATTGTTGGTGGGAATGTAAGTTGGTACACCCACTACGGAGAACAGTATGGAGTTCCTCAAAAAACTAAAAATAGTACTACCATATGACCCAGCAATCCCACTACCGGGCATATACCTAGAGAAAACCAGAATTCAAAAGACACATGCATCCCAATGTTCATTGAAGCACTATTTACAACAGCCAGGTCATGGTAGCAACCTAGATGCCCATCGACAGATGAATGGATAAAGAATATGTGGTACATATATATAATGGATTATTACTCAGCCACAAAAAGAAATGAAATTTGGTCATTTGTAGAAATGTGGTTGGACCTAGAGTCTGTCATACAGAGTGAAGTAAGTCAGAAAGAGAAAAACAAATATTGTATATTAATGCATATATGTGGAATCCAGAAAAATGGTACAGATGAACCTATTTGCTGGGCCAGAATAGAGACGTAGACATACAGAATGGATATGTGAACACAGAGGGGCAAGGGCAGGGTGGGATGAACTGGGAGATTAGGTTTGACATAAATACATTACCATGTGTAAAAGAGATAGCTAGTGGGAATCTGATGTATAGCACAAAGAGCACAGGGTGCTCTTTGGTGACCTAAATGGGTGGGACGGGGCGGGGGGGTGAGGTCCAAGAAGGAGGGGATATATGTATACATATAGCTGATTCACTTCACTGTACAGCAGAAACTAACACAACATTGTAAAGCAACTATACACCAATAAAAAGAAAAAGAAGGCACCCAGTTTTGACAGGTCTACCAACTCTATTGGAATAGGTTATAGCTATTTACTAAACTCTAAAAGCTACTTAAGGTAGAACACAATAAAGAAAAACTGAAAAGCCACTATCTTGGAGAAGTAAACCTTCCATTTTTAATAATTTTTATTCAACTTCTCCATTGCTTATGTTAAAATCATCCCTTATGTTAATTATTCTGGAGTCACAATATCCATCAAGATGAATCAATACAGTACCAGTATCAATCATACTACTGTCAGCTGTAAACTAAAATAGAAATGGATGAATGATCTGTCTCCAAAATAATCCTTATACCAGGATTCCTAGACAACTGTGCTATTAATTACTAAAACCTACGCAAATTTTGGCATTATACTCATCACAAATTTGTAACTTTGAATGTTTAATCAGATTAGCTACAGAAGATCCAAAGTTTAGCATTTTGAATGATATACTCTTGCAAGTTTGTCTAGCTTCCAAAAGAAAATAATAACATGCATGACACTATGATACTTTCCACAAATATCTATGTTCCGAGTTCACCTAACGAAAGTGCCCATGAAACATACCTGGAGAAGATCTCTGACAATTCACAGAAAGGCCACAACACTTCTACTCTCTAAGTAACTTTTAAAGTCCTTGTATATTGTGGCACTAAACTGATTTTCTACAGTTTGATAACAATGGAACAGGAAAACGTTTTTATCTTAGAAAATTAAAGCATACATATGGTAAGAACACCTGGCTTAAGAAAAAAGATTTTTGCTCTGATATGCCCTCCCTGTTTCCCAAATAAAGCCAATCTTACTTTAATAAGAGTTGTGAATATAGTGTTGAAGAAGTAAAATAAAGTTGTGGAACAAGAATGAAATTTGGAATCAGATCTGAGTTCAAAGCTCAGTTTTTGTGAATTTCGATAAGTTATTTCAACCTGTTTGGTGTCAGGTGCTAAATGTTCAAAATGTGAATATTCACACCCATACTCTCATAAATATATAAAATAATATGAAAAGAGAAAGTAAAGGACAGTGTCAGAAATAAGGTCCTACAGTAGCTATTATAATAACAGTTAATATTATGGCTGGTTTTGATATGAAATTATGAATACTAGGTAGATAGTAAACTATATAATGGACATAACAATATATATCTCATAGGGTGATAGAATAAAAATTAAATGAAAGCAGGTAAAGCACCAATTCGGTACCTGAATAAAGGTTACCTATTACTCTTAATATTACTCTAATTCTTCAGACATTTGGTCTCAGTAAATACTCTCTAACAATCCATCTTGGGGATGTTGGGAAGTGGGTGAGGACCAAATTGGCTTAGTCTAGGCTTATCTACTGAATAAAGGGCTAGTTTCCGAGGGGAGTTAGGAGACCTGAGTTTTAAGATTGACTCTGCTACAAACTAGAGCTATGACTTGGCCAAATTCAACTTACCAGTACAAGGCTATAATTTATACGGCTACCCCTGGGAATTTCATTGTAACCAAAGAACCAACATAATTGGCTATTTTTAATGATGATTTTTCACTGCTCATTTTCACTTTAGAAATGGCTACCCTAGACCTTACTGAAAGGGATAGTCCCAGTAATACATAACTGTGATAGCAGTTCAGTGTTTCATAGAACACATCCAAACTACTGGGCAAATACTTTTTTAAAATAGTAAGACTTAGCATGATATGACGAGTGGAGCATGAAGCACTCTTACGTTTCATGATAAGACTTATTTTCTTACATATAAACAAACATGAAGGATAAGTATTTTTAAAGGATCTCATAATATTTAGGATGTTAAAAACCATAGCAGCCTATATAGATACTTATTTTAGCACATATGAAAGGCTGATATCATTTCTTTCTTTCTGGTATAGTATTTGAAATCATATTTTTAAAGAACACTAAACATTTGCTACAATTACCATGCATATATCATATTCTTGTATCCACTAGCACCCCACCAGACTCAATTGTGGCTTTAGTCTTAAAAAAAAAAAAAAAAATCAGGTTGGGCCTAATGGAAATCAAGCAGTGAACACAGAATACTTTTGTATCCTTTCTTTTCAATTTTTCTTTTACTGCATTTAATTCTAAATAGTTTCTATCAAATAGACATGACTGTCCCCTTGGCCTATTAGCAACATGTACATACTACTGCTGTAAGAAGTACCAAGTTTTCCTAAGAAAACTACAGAGTGAATATATATTTCTATTAATGAGATGCTGAAAGGTCACATGTGGCATAACTAATTTAAATTGGGACTGTCATGAAATAAATTTCTAATTCAAATCCTATTTAAATAAGATTATATTCAAAATTTAAATTCAGTTTAAACCTTTTTGCTAAGGAATACAGTATTTGTCAGAAAAATAATAATACAGTCATATACAATGATAAAGGATTTACTGAGTGTTCCATGCCAAGCACATAAATGCTAAATTATCTCATGTAATCCTTGAAAACATCTATGCAATATAATTTTATTATTATGTTTGCTCTTTTGGAGAGAGGTTAAATGATTTGCTCAAATTCATATAGGAAGTAAATCACATAGCCAGAATTTAAACTCACATCTGTCTTACCCTACAGACCACAGCAGTAACTACTCCACTGGTTTTCAAACCTGGCTGGATCTTTTTAAAAATATGGATTCCTAGGCATGACCCTCTCGAAGACTCTAATTCAGTAAGTCTGTGACAGGGCCTGGAAATCCTTGGTTTTTCAAAGTTCCTCTGCTGATTCTGATGTACAGCCAGATGTGGGGAGTACTGCACTAGGGTATTTTGTGCAGTACTTTAGGTTGTATATAACACAAAACCAAATAAACCTGAGAAATTCATCTCAGATTTCTAGGGAGTTTCCTTCCTACCTGCCCCCACCCAGAGCAACTTCCGTTAACCAAGGCATAGCTTTTATTACATGAAAATTGGTTTAAAGAGGCTTTTGATGGACATAATTGATGTGAGGGGGTTAAGAAAAAAGTCAACTGGGAATTAACTACCTTTTAATTGGACAAAACCTGTCCAGTCTCAGGGAATGGAGACTTTCATTCTCCATGTCATGGAAGAAGGAAAAAAAGAAAAGGAATAGAGGGAATGGAGCAAACATCAGTGGAGAATTTCTTTAACAACAACTATGAAAGAAGGAAAGCCAACAGTTTTATATTCTAAGTATAAAAATGTAATTATTTACAGCTGAAAGGGAAATAGGAACATCTGATGTCTTTGTGGACTACGGTCCTAGAGAAAGTCAGCAAATATTTGAGTGGCTACTATGTGCAAGGCACTATATTAAGAACTGAGTTATCCATACTCTAGAGAGCACTTGATACCACTGGAAAAGAAACAGTGTATTCAAAATCTAGGTATAAGTTCTGGTTGGAAAAAGCTTCTGCTGCCTTGACTAACTAGTCATTGGTCACCTACTATCTTCCAGATGTTAAACTAAGAAGAATTTATTGCCCCTATTGGCTAATGTTATTTAAGCTAGTAGTTTTAAGTAAAAAATATATATATATATATTTTTTTTTTTCCTATAATAAAATTTATAAAGGGAAATTCAGTTATAAAAGCACATAGCTTAAAAGAATGATGTACAATGACGATTTTATGTTTTGTAGTTTACAAAGCATTTTCAGTATCTACATTTCAATTAGAAAAGTATGCAGTTTTAAGAGGCAGGAAGAATTGGTGTCATTTCCTCAATTTGATGAAGAGGAAATTGAAAGTCAGAGTGGTTTGGTGGCTTGCTTGAGACCATAAGAGTCTAACAATTGGCGCGGGGTGCGGGTGCGGGGGGCGGAAGGACTCAAATTCAGGCTTTCTGACACTGAGTTCACATGCCAGATGACTTGGCTCTAGATAATTCTAATCTAGGCATTATGGAATTTAACTGAAGCACAATCAAACTTTTTCTGCGATAATTAAACTGTATATCTAAAATGACAAAACAAAAGCAAGTGTATAGGTATTTCACAGATTCTGCAAGCTGGAAGAGACTATTAAGTTATTTTCGTAAACAGGTGAGAGAAGCCAATCATACCAACTGCCTATAAGCACAAGTGAGTTTGGGGCAGAACTGAGCCTAGAATTAAGGGCTCACTTAAAACAGCCAGGGGGTCAAATCTGTTTTTGTAGGCTACTCAAGGTTAGAATGTTTCTACATTTTTAGAAGGGTGGAAAAAACAGAGGATGAGGAGAGAGAAGGGGAAGAGGACGGTGGAGCTGGGGCAGATGCAACAGACACCATATGTAGCCTACATAGCTTAAAATATTTACTCTCTGGGCCTTTGCAGAAAAAGTCTGCTGACCCTCGTTTTAAAGGAAAACAGAAATACTGAGACTTAAGAACAAAAAGAATACCAACCAAACACCCCTGGTATATCAGGTAATAAAACACATTTCAAGAAGGTAGTCAAAACTTCTTCGCAAAAGGGGAATTAAAACAATATCCTTTTCTCCTTCAAAACATTGAAATGTTTTAAGGTAAACTGATTTCAGGTTTTAAACACCTGTATTCTCAGGAATTTCTCTGTTTGGGATTTACTACTTGTCTATAATGTGCAAAAACATAAGAACCAGAATAGAGAATTCTAGTATGAATGCCAAAAATAAGAATTGACCTTGCCTAAATAGATATATAATCCTCTCCTCAAAAAACAAATCAAACTCTGGCCCATGCCTACCAGAAACACCGTGTATTAGAAGTCAGCAGTGCCCTAGATGGCTTCCTACTACAGTGCCAACCACAATTACTTTTAAAGCCAAGTGTACCACATATGAACCTCTGTAAATATGAAATCTGTCTCCTACCACCACAGTGGTTAGACTTAAATCACTAAAGAGGCTAAAAATCACTTTAGCTCCAAACTGTACCTGTAAAATAGCTAAATCAATGTGATGCTACTAAGTTCTGTATTAGCTTTCCCTTTCCTTTGGAATCACATGCTTAAAACACTTTATATCCTTTCTGATAAAATTCCCCTGTAAAGAACGCTATTTCAAATTAATGATTTTAACAGAATGT
Organism: Neophocaena asiaeorientalis asiaeorientalis; assembly: GCF_003031525.2. Classification (NCBI taxonomy): domain Eukaryota; kingdom Metazoa; phylum Chordata; class Mammalia; order Artiodactyla; family Phocoenidae; genus Neophocaena; species Neophocaena asiaeorientalis. The sequence goes on along the minus strand of NW_020173215.1, from coordinate 2,271,502 downwards.
CCAATGCTATAAGCACTAATTCTTATAGCAGTTGCTAAGAGGCTGACATTTATTATGTGTGGGTGCATATATGGAAACTTGTGTCAAGTTCCATTCCTGATATGGAGATACTAAGTACAGTCTTACTTAAAGTGTGTGTGAATTGACAACTTGATGAGTTTGCAAAAAAACACATTCAGTTATTTAGGTGAGGAAGCAACCTGTCTGCTCTCATTTTACTCCTTCCAGACTGCGAGCATCTGTAGGAAAAACTGCTTAAGGTCCTAGTCCACTTAGGTACACTAACTTGAAAAAAGTTCCTCTAAAGGTATTCTTTTCGGCTTCTTACTATGTTTTATAGTCTTGGGCCCAAGGGTGTAGGGGATATAGAAAACATAAATATGTCTAGAAAGGAAAACTGGTTGGGGGGAAGGAGGGGAATAATATTGTACTACTGTCCATTAGCTCCCTCTATTTCATAAGATCAAAGGCAGATCAAGCATTTTTCACTCATCTTAGTGTAAATGAGTTTCGGAATCTGGAATGGACCAAGGCACCTGTGGGAAGCCTATGTGCAGGTACTAACAGAAGTACGGGGCATGTAGAATTAAAGACTATTCTGTATGCTTACAGTAGTATTATTTTTCTAGTATTCTTTATTGCAAACATAGTATGTTGGCCACATTATGGGTTTAAAAGAGACTGTGAGCTATCATTCTTAATACTGTTTTACAGCAAAATGTGAATTTGGACAATTTATGTACAATTTTTGAGAACACAGTTCCTTCATAATCCTATCTACATAAAACAAATGTGGAGTTTGCTAAATATTTTTAGAGATGAAACACAGACATTTCAAGAGATCAAACGCAGAAGTCTGAATAGGTTCTATAGAAACAATGTCACCTCTCTCCAGAAAACATGGTCTAGGGACTTCCCTGGTGGTCCAGTGGTTAAGACTCCGTGCTCCCAAATCAGAGGGCACGGGTTCGATCGCTGGTTGGGGAACTAAGATCCCACATACCACAACTAAGCCTGCGCACTGCAACTAGAGAAGCCCGTGTGCTGCAACGAAGACCCAGTGCAGCCAAAATAAAAATTAATTGATTAATTAATTAATTTTAAAAAGTTTAGTTTGCTACAGACCAATTCTTTAAAAAAAAAAAAGAAAAGAAAACAGTGGTCTTACACAATACAGGGATTTAATAACTTATATTGTATTTTCATAAGCAAAATTCCAGAGTAATTCAACTGGGGTATTGTTCAAGAATGTGAACGTAGGTATGTTTGCTTCTTAAATCAAAATTCATTATATTTATCAGTGGACATAAAAGAGATCTAGGGATCTGCCATGGATTTATAGAGGTAGTGTAATAAAGAGTAATTATCCTTAAAAACTAATTTCAGGGTTTTGAATGCTTATAAAAAAGTTCTATATTTGTTCCTACAACGTTAATGAAGGTTCAAGTAATTATAGAGATTACAAAACAAGATTTGATGACATAAGAACTATCACAGGATACTTTTCCCCCTGCCTGTCCAGAAAGTGATGTAAATAAAGAATGTTTCAAAAAACACCAAGATATCTTTTCCAAAACATAGTCAATGAAGAATAAGAACTAACAGTAAGACATAACAGAGAGGCAGATTGCCCTTCATAGGTGCATTAGCCTTATCTTGCTAACGCCTGTAAAGCCAGGGGCCCCAATGTGATGGAAACACTGGAAAGGGCAAAGAAAAGCATAATGAGGACCCCAGGAGACAGAGACCTACACGTTCACTTAAGAGTTGAGCAGAAAAGTGTCAAAATAAAAATTAAGTTTTTCTTTCCTAAGTTAAAGAATCTATTATCTTAATACCTATTAATACTGCCTCTAAATATGTATTATAGAAATTGAAGTCAATTCACTCGAGACGCTAGGACATTTACTTTTAAAGAATCACTGATAAGATGCCAGGCGTGGGGATAGGAAGTCTTTGTTTCTTAAAAGTACAAGTTCTTTTCTAGAGTTAGAAAGTAAATTATGACATAGTAACATGATTACAGGCACTAATTTTAAGGTTTACGAAGGAATCTTTTACCTATGTAAAAGACTGTTTTTAAATCTTCTACCTTTACCTTTCTTTTACCTTTTATTTACCAACGTAATCAAGTAGCTTTCTCTGCAGCTAATATGAGTTGGGTGTTTCATTGTTTTTGTTTTGTTGTTGTTTTTACTTTCAAAGCTTTTGGATACGTTTAAAGTTAAATCAAGTTCTCACATGAAATATTAATGCTCTCATTTTACACTAGTGGGCATGTTTTATTTCAACAAGCATCAACATGCTATCATTACAATAGCTCATTCCCGCTGGGGGAAATGAAAGAGATTTAGGAAAAGCTTAAAGAAGGCCTCCCTCACCTCCCACAAGGCAAGGGCAGTAAATGCAAATATGAAGCTGGGCCACAGGCTCTTACTCTTTCCCTTAACATGTTTCTGCTGATGTATACACTGCCCTTTAGATCTCAGCTGTTGAGAACTGAATTATTATAACCCTCAATCCATAGCATATTATCACAATGGTCCTCAGGAGACTCCTCTGTTATTTAATAATTTCCTTTCACCCTCCAATATTGTTCACCCCCAGTATTGGCTACTGGCCCTTTCCCTCTACCCTCACTAAAGATGAGAACCTATGCATTTGGTATAGAACCTTGTGTGTGTGTGTGTGTGTGTGTGTGTGTGTGTTTTCATCCTTGAATAATACATACTCTTGTTTTACTTATGTGTTTAATGCTATAGATCTTGTTGTAAGCCCTTTTTAACAATCTATATCGTGTTTTAAGTTCTCTTCAAGTTGCTGCTGTACTGTGAAAGAGAAAAGCGCATGAGGGTTTCGTATCAGCAAGGCCTTCGTGTTATTACGAGCCTAACACTTGTGTTCTGTTGCACATAAACAATTTCACAGAACATCAACATCACACAAGGCCACTCTGTGACCATAATGGATCAAGACAAACACAAGACCAACTGCATAATCATGTTTGAACACAGACACATGAACGTTGTCCAAGCCACACAAACAACCACACATTCCCTATCCTGGCTAGTAAGAGTGACCACAGCTTCCTTGTCAATTATAGCTTTGCCTCATTCTAGTCTTCCTTTCCTATGGATAAGATTTAATTAAGATAACCAATCACAGAATTGCTTCTACTTCCTGACAGTGTCCAAGCCAAAGCAAAGTCCCACTTTAACCCTCTCTCAAATCATCTAACACAAGCTCGAATCTTGTAAATCCTTCCAAACATTCTCTTGCTGAGAAGCCTCACGGTTCTAGTGTGTGCTACCCACTCCCTATGATGAATAATAAATCCATTTTGTTTCTACTACAGGGGTGTGTTCCTGGGGGTCTTGGGCTGGAGGGCATTGCCAATACAGTTATTTTACTCTTTCTGACTGCTACAGTGTTCTACAGGATGCATCCATCATATTTACTTAACCGTCCCCCTAGTGATAGACCCTTAAGTTGTCCTCAACTCTAAACCACCAGAAACAGTTCTGCGATAAACAATGTCTGCAATATACCCCGTTATAGACCTGAGCTGTGTTGTACTGGAATAGGTACACAAAAATGGGACTACTATCAGCTCGGTGCTTTGTGACCACCTAGAGGGGTGGGATAGGAAGGGTGGGAGGAGATGCAAGAGGGAAGAGATATGGGGATATATGTATACGTATAGCTGATTCACTTTGTTATACAGCAGAAACTAACACAACATTGTAAAGCAATTATACTCCAATAAAGATGTTATATTAAAAAAAATGGGACTACTGGGTGAAAAATTATATGTATACTTTTACTAAGGATTGTTAAGAGATTTCTCTTCAGACTGGTTACAGCAGTCTAGATTCCCACGATTAGTTATTAAGTGTCCCCACTACCCCAAATTTTCACCTACATTTTGATTCGATTTGATTTACCTACTGATTTTTCAAAAATCTCTTCTCACTCAGATGGGTGTGAAGTGGTATGTTACTGTTATATTAATTAGCATTTCTCTAATTACTTATAAGGTTAAACATCTCTCTTCAAACACTTAGTTGTTCAGGAACCTCCTTCTATGAATTGCCTAGTAATAACCTTTGTATGTATATATTGGGTTGGCCAAAAAGTTCAATGTTATGGAAAACCCCAAACAAACTTTTCAGCCAACGCAATATATGTTTCCTCTTCTTATTCTTGAATTTGCAAGCATTTCTCATGTACTCCACATATTTATCTCTTTTCAGTCTTTGATGCTGCAGATATCTTCTTCCAACCTGTCACTTCAATGTTAGTTTTGTTTTACCCTATAATTCACTGAACACAAATGCTTAGTTTTGACATTGTAAAGCTACCAATTTATCCTTGATAGCCTGTGCTTTTAGGAAAGGGTTTAAGTTCTCTCACATACCAAGGTCACAAAGATATTCTCTAACATTTTCTTTTATTAGCTCTATAGTTTTACCTATTACTTTTAGGTTGGTCTTTGTTCTCTCTGCAGTTCATATATAGTATATGATGTAAAGTAGGGGCCCAACTTTATTTTTTTCATCTAATAAACCATTTTTCCAAGAACCTACTAAGCAACAAACCTCTTCCCCACTTTGGGTCTGTTTTTGAGTACCCATATCTGTTTCATTAGCTTGATTATCTGTTTCTGCGCCAGTTTCAAACTGCTTTTATTAATATGAATTAAAATCTGGTTAAAAAAATAAAAAAGTAATCTTCCTCCAGATATATTTCAAATAGACAGCTATTTGGAGAGTTTTGTTCTTCATCATAGGCATTTTATTGAGGTCCTCAAAAAAATCCCACTATAATTTTAATTGGAATTGCATTTGGTAAGAATTGACATCTTATGCTGTTATGTGCCCCACCAATGACTATGTTATAACTCTTCATTTATTCAAGTCTTAATTTACATCCTTTAATAAAGTTTTAAAATTTATAAAGTTGTTATGCATTTTTTAGGTTAATGTCTAAATGCATTATAATTTTTTTTAAACTACTGTGAATTTTGCAATGTAATTACTGCTAATGTGAAAGAACAAAACTATTGATTTTTGAAAGTATATACCTTGCTTTTGCTAGTTCTAATACTTTGCCTATGTAGACATCATATAATCTCTAAATAAGGGCGTTTTGTCTGTTATATTTTTCTCTTTTCCCCCTCCCTCCTCCTTTCCCTCTGTCCATCTTTATTTCACTTTATTTTTTTCTTATTGAATTAGTCAGATCTATGTCAAGAATATCAGTCTTAGCAGGTATATTTGTCTTGCTTTATCTAAAGTTTGTTTAAAGTTTTGATGTTTGCTATAGGTTTTTTTTTCTTTTTTTAAATTTTATTTTTATTTTATATTGGAGTATAGTTGATTTACAATGTTGTGTTAGTTTCAGGTGTACAGCAAAGTGATTCAGTTGTACATATACATATATCCATTCTTTTTTTTTTGAATTTTATTTATTTTTTTATACAGCAAGTTCTTATTAGTTATCCATTTTATACATATTAGTGTATAGCTATAGGTTTTAGTATATAACCTTTATCAAGTTTGTAAAATTTCCTTTCAGTCATAAATTGGAGTTAATCAAATACTTTTTAAGCATTCTTTGAGATAATTATGTGATGTTTTTTGTCTGTTATGTATGTTCACCATTAATAGATTTCATTGATATTTCTGATATTAAAACATCCTCACCCTCCAGAGAGAAATACTGTATTAAAAACATCTGCTGTTGGGATTTAGACAGCAAATATTTCATTTAGAATTCCCACACTTGTCACTGTGAGATGGACCTATAATTTTTTTTTCTTTACTATTCTTCTGGAATTAAGGTTGTACAAGTCTTACAAAATTAGCCAGGCAGCATTCTCCCAACCCCTCTCCCTTTAAAAAAAAAAAAAATCTGCACGAGACAGAAACTATAACTCCTGAAAGCTTGGCAAAAGTATCTTGTAGAACTTATTCAACAGGGGGAGGTGTGTCGGTTTATTCAGGTGTTTGTGTGTAGAATTTAGGGAGGGCTTTGATTATCATTTCCATTTCTTTGACAAATATTTGACTATTAAGTTTTCCACTTTTATACATATTTACTTTCTGTTTTCAGTGGTTTCATACAAGGAAATTAATCACAAGGTTTTTGACAACCAACATTCTGAGCATAAATGAGAATCAAAAGAACCAGCACTGAGACCTCATACTCTGTCCCCAGTTTTAAACTCAGAATATCTCTAAAAAATAAGCTGGCTAGCAAAAAGTTCTGTTCTTAGTCTCTAGAAAAAGTTATCTTTCCCTATGTGGATAGCAGCTTGAGTAATGTGGACTGACAGGACGACATCTCAATAGGAAAAGTCTTCTGAGCATGTATACTTCAAAAATAGGAAGTAGTGCTTTTCAGAAGTAAGCGACTTAAGAAACAGGGAACTGAACCAAAGAAAATTTGCTGACGGTCCCATAAAGTGACTGAGAAATGTTGTGCCGCTGAACCTGGTTTTTAAATCTATTTCATTTTGATGGTCTAACCTAAATCAATGCTCTTCTCCTGCTAGCAGACTGTAGGAACATAGAGAAATTGGTTTAGGGACAGATTAAAGGGGCAACGTTTCACTAAAGATGTGAAAAGTTATTAGGGATACACTTGGATGGCTAAGTTTAGGATTTCTGCATAATTAAGACAAATGAAAGCCTTCAAAGCTAGGCAGCTAATTTATTATGTGAAGACTATTAAATTGACATGATGGAACCCTTTCTCATGATCTCAACAACCACATTATTTAATATATCTTGTGTATGCTGTCCCATAGGGCCATAACAGGATTTTTATAAACTGTTAGGACAAATACTGACGTGCATCTTACTTTGTTTATCACTGGACCCGGGCCAAAAGGCACTAATTAGAATAGTTCTGCTACACAATGTTTATATACTAATTACCCTACTTCCTAAACCAAATGTTCCAAGAAGTACTAAGAATGCATGGCAAAAAGCCACTGGTTGCAGTAACAACTATGCTGCTTTACAAACAAAAGGAACAATAGGCTCCAAAAGAAAAGAAATAATAGAAAAATTAACATGACATAAATGTGGTGAATAAGAAAACTGCATTTTCCTAAAGATGTGGTAAGCATTACTATGCTAAATAGCATGGGTATTTAGTAATTATTGAGATTTCCAAGTTAAAACAAAAAATTTATAAACAAAAATGTTACATGTAGTAAAGGCAAATAGGTTACACAGAGTCAAGGGATTTTATATAATCATAAAATACACACATATATTTCATGTTCAAGGCATATTTATGGGAAATATTAGGGAAAAAATGATGGAAAAATCCAAGTTAGTATTGCAAAGTCCTATTTTTGAAATTTAAATACTTACTGAGTGCCTACAATGTGAAAGATACAATGATTTCAAAAATGAACAGGACATACATGTTTCTTGCCTTCAAAGAGCCTGCAGTCTGAAGGGGAAGATGGACAATTAATCAAGCAAACGGAATACAGTGTAATAAATGCTATGAAGTGATGGGAGATAGCAGCACACAGAGCAAGTGGCTAGGATTTTATTTTGTGTGTGTGTGTGTGTGTGTGTGTGTGTGTGTGTGTAAAAACAAGTAAATGAATTTTAGAAGTAGGAAGAACTTTCAGGAACTTTCCTAGGTTATGTGTTCTCTCTCCCTGTGTGTATATGTTTTATACTGTCTACTTCTATAGTACTTACTCTCATGCCTAATCCTATCAGTTTGCATTCTTTTTCTTCCCTCATGTCTTGTGATTTTACCTTATCTATTTTTATTTCTGTACTTGGCCATGATGTAGAACTATGTACATTCATAGCACTTTTTTTTTTTGCATTTTTATAAACTCTGTCCTAACAAAAACAGTGATAATGTTGAAAATAATTACAGTAATAAGCTTACTATATGCCAGGTTGTTCTAAGCACTTCAACATGCATTAACTCATTTACTTTTCACAAAAAATCTATAAGGTAGGCATCCATGTTACAGATATGGAAAATAAGGTACAAAGAGGTTTAAGTAACTTTCCTAAGGTCACATAACTAGTAAAGGGCAGAACTGAAATATTATCCCTGCCAGTGTGTTTGAAGCCATACTGGTTTAACTGAAAACAACTGAGTAATTATCAGGTACTGTTCTAGTCATTCTAATCATTACACAGACATGATCTTATTTAATCCTCACAATGACTCTGTTAAATAGGTAGGTTAATAACCCCATTTTAAGGATAAGGAAATTGAAGTAGAGTGAGTTGCCCAAGTCACATAACTAATAAAAACAATAATAGGAGTAAGAAAAATTTAAATGAATTTTAAAAAAAAGAAGAAAAAATCATAAACTAAATTATCTTTATTTTTATACCAGACCGTATTCTCTTGGTAAAGATTTTGGAGAAAAACAACAGTTCTGTGCTTCAAGCTAATAAATCTGACTCACTGCAATGCCATTAGCCAAAAGTGTCTCCTGGTTCTTTAACAAAAAGGAATAAATAGACTCTGCTGTGTCATTTTTCAAATCTGTTCAGCAATCAGTGAATTACCTTCCTTTACGCTGACATAAACCCAAAGTTAGTTTTTATTCTTTCTACTTTCTTAGTATTAGCACAAGAAATTCAGGTAATAGCACATCAAAAAGAGATACAGGATCACATTATTGATTAGTTATAGATAGAATCTGACCATCAGGAGACAAAATGAACCTTCTCTGTCTCTATGTTTTCTATGAAAAAGCACACAACATCTCGTATCTTAAACTTTTATAATTAATTATCTCTTTCTTGTGTGCAGGCAGTGCTGGTTTGCATATATAAAACAAAGACATACTGATTTATTTGTGCTGCTATAAAACGATATGCATCAAAAACTTCTCCAAAAAACTTTAATTCAAAATCTTGTTACCGGAATTCAGGGGAAGTAAAACTCTCTCTATAGTGGGGGAAGACCTCTTAGAATGCTAGAAGACTTACTAGTTCAAAAGCACATCAAAATTCAGATTAGGAAAAGGAGGTAATTAGTGCCTGCAGCTTTGTTTATGGTTCTTAGTGCCAGGAGGGTAGTCAAAGAGCACATGCAATCAGCCCTTGCACATTATAATTAGATGATGGGAAGGACAGGGCTCTACATCCTAACTACTAAAAATACTACAATCATTAGAATTGCAAAAATGAACCCATTAGTTATCCCCACCAAATCGTTTTTTCCAGCTCTGCTACTTGAGCTGTGTGACCTAAAGGTTTTTAAAGCATTCTTAAAAGAAACTGTTTAGGAGAATATGTTTAATTTGTGTCTACACACTGTTCCAACCCTGCATAAAGATCTAGGGATATATTTGCAGTTAGATCCCATGACCTGAATAAAGTATGGAACCTGATATGATTGCATATGTTAGATTTGGAACGGTAAATTTAGAGCTATTGGCTCTGCACTACCTCAGATTTCTGAGAAGAAAACAGAAAAACCTTGTAAAAAAAACCATAATTCAAATGTAGTTCTCAAATTTCAACTTGGTCCTTACTGCTTGCTCTATGGCTATTCATTTTATTAACCCATCTGCCCTTGCCTCAATGGCTAATCCAAATCCTTTCTACTCCCCACAAAGCTTCAAGGAAGTCTCCTGTCCTTCAATGTTGGCTAAGGGCATCAGGTGTTAACTCTTTCAACAACCTTGCTCATGACCTCAAAGTCCTCCTTTTTTAGACCCATTAATCTAAATCGGAGGAAGGGCTGACTTGCCCTTACTTTCTTTCTTCCTTTCCCCATTCCCAGCCCCAACACAAGGCTAACAACTTGGGGGAAAGTGTTCTTAATCCTGCTACCTCCAACAAGGCAACACATGCTCAATTATGGTTCTCATCTCCCAGAATGCTTTCAATTCAACAGATGCACCACTTAAATATTGTTAAGCATCTAGCTGGGTGTCAGGTACTGTGCTAAGTACTGAGACACCAATAACGGAGACTGCGCCCTTAAGTAACCCAGAGACCATCTTCCCTTTTGTCTTCAAACACATACTAACAATTATCTTCCAAAGGTCTTCACTCCACCTCAGGCCAATATCTCCATCTAGTGATAATCCATCCGCCCAGAGTTCAGAGTCCAATTCCAAGTTGTAACCTCATATAGCTTTTCCTGATTATTCCACTCTGGAGCAATCTCTCCTTTCTTTCTTCCACTCATTCAGCACTAACCAGAAACTACACTATATTGGCAGTCACCTTTTCTTAACTATTTTATATTACGCTTTATATATCATACATATGTGCTTGTTTAAGAGGGAACAAGTAAGATTTTACAGTCAGACAGAACATGGCTCCAGGGCAGACTCTACCTATTTGGGACTGAATGGCCTTGGACAAGTCACTAATCCTCCCTGGATTTATGGGGTTATTCTGAGGACTGATAATTTAAAAGTTGGGAACACCATAGATTGGTAGCAAATATAAATGCTCTCCCCCATTTGGCACTTACTGATTGAAATCTTATAGCATGTGAATACAAAAATGAGAATTTACTTAGCTCTTATTTCTAGGTTCCTCACTTTATTTTCACTATATAAGCAAGAACTGAAAGCAAAGATGGAAAAAATGTCACCTTTTAAGGGATCATTCAAGGAATGTAAGAAATCTTCATATAAGCCTACACTTGACTTCTGGCAAGAAGCTATTACTTTGTCTTCTCCCCACCCCCACTAAACGTGCAACCTTCTAATAATATTTTAAACTAACAAGACAGTTTCCATCTCATCATCACGGATTTAATACTGTAGTTGTTATATCCAGATTGTTACTGCATTATCATCATACAAGTAGACATTTACCAACTGAGGACAGGTACTATTTAACCAGGCTTACAGCTAATGGATGCACTTAACTGCAAGCAGGCATTAAGTACTCTAAAACAAATCATGTCATAAGATAAGATTCTAAACATGATAACCAGAAATGAAATGAAATCCCAATCATCTACAATTAGCTTCAACTACTCAGTCGAAGAACAAAGTTTATTTATGGTAATATCAATTTTTCCTTTTCTACAGGGAGCTATCAGACACAAATTAATAATATTTATAGCTTTTAGTACATACAAAAGGAATCTTTGGCGCTTTTCTTCCCCAAATTAAAGAGACTTACAAAGTGATATAATGCTTTTATATTTTAAATGACTTCTTTGTTAATATGTACCCAAAATATTCCCCCATTTGAAGTAGTATTCAATTAATTCCTTATGATCATTATCTTTTTATAAGCAAGCTTTACTTAAGGGAAGATGGAGACTACTCTGCCCTTCCTCCTAGTAGAATTAATAACTTTGGTATTCGTAATGTGCCAGGTTCTAAAATTTATTTTTATTTCGCAAAAGCACCCTAGGTTTTGAATATTAACCTGTTATTACCTAGTTGGACAAATTATTTTAAAAACTAGCAATCCTGTCTTGTACATATTTTTAAAAGCAGTTGGATATTACATCATTTACTATATCATCTGAAATAAAAATAAAAATGTAAATAATTAGTTGAGATTTGCTTTCTCATTTTCACGTTATCTGTTATCACAATTAAGACTATACAAACCTCTGACATTCTTTGTTTCTACATTAATAAAACTGCTTAGAGATGAACACAAGTTTAGATTTTTTAAAAATATAAAGCTTAACAGTTTGAAATGCAGGAGAAGTCCCACCTTATCTCTGAATATCTTCCCCTCAAAATTTTCCAAGTTTAAAAGCAAAGAAGAATCTGTAGAGATGATTTATGTATGTTAGGGAACATTACAAATGAAATTACAAAGTAAACAGCCACCTGGGAAAATATCTCCAAGAAAAGATTAATAATCTAATTATACAAAGAATGTAAACATATTACTAAGAAAGATATTATGATTTCAATAGCTAAATGAGCAAGGACATAAAGAGCAAATTTACACAAGAGAAAATCAAATGATTAATAAAAATATGAAAATTAGAAAAGATATTTTTAATGATACCATTTTCACCAATTAAATAAAATATGGCAATAAAGTGACTCATATACTGCTGACTGAAATGTAATACAGTATAAAATTTCTGAAAAGTTATTAGCAATATGTACAAAGAACATTATAAATACTCATAACCTAGTAAATCCACAGTATGCAATCACTAAAGATAATGTTTAGAATAGTTTATAAAAACATGAAATATTTTTATGTTTAGTGAAAAAGACAAACTATAAAACTGGTCAGTTTTTTTTTTTTTAACATCTTTATTGGAGTATAATTGCTTTACAACGTTGTATTAGTTTCTGCTTTATAACAAAGTGAATCAGCTATACATATACATATATGTTCCCATATCTCTTCCCTCTTGCATCTCCCTCCCTCCCACCCTCCCTATCCCACCCCTCTAGGTGGTCACAAACCACCTAGCTGATCTCCCTCTGCTATTCTTCCCACTAGCTATCGGTTTTACATTTCTCTCACTTTGTCCCAGCTTAATAATTTTTTTTAATGCCAAAGATATCTGTCAAGAAAAATATCAAAAATATTATCATTGGTTATCTTCATAAGCTCAGAATTCATGTTTTATTTCTTTGTTTTATTTCACTGCATTCTCAAAATTTACTACAGAGAGCATGTTCTTGTTTTACAAACATAAAAAAAATTACATAAAAATATATATCCCTATATTTCTTCTTATTGAAACTGTCGTAGTGTTGGAAATTCCACTTTAAGAGATTCTAATAAATCTTAAGGTCTTTCAGGGCCTTAGAACTGCTTAATTAAAAAGTAAATCTGGGGAAAGTAACACACTAATAAGCACTTATCAATCTCAGTTTAGTATGGAACATATACTTGGGGTAAGAGTAAAGTCACACATGGGAGGATGGACAGGAGGACTTAGTGGGATGATAGAAGGAAGACAAAGAGGTTACAACCAATTTTATCATTATACCTAGGGCTGGCCCCAGCACTGGCATGGACCTTGCTCTTTGGTGATCTGACCAAAGTCAGCTTCAGCTGCTACCACCACTGGCAGCCAGACTTGGTAGTACCCTGCAGTAATTTCAACTGATCAAAACAAATAGGAATAATAGAGCCTTAGGTACATATAAAACAAGAGATTCATTATACATAAGGTGGGTTATTTTTGCCTCTGATGCAAAAATACTCATACTAAGGTATGCTGAAATATTGTCAAGAAATTTAAAAAGTTTAAATTTGTGTTTTCTTTTTTTGTGTGTGTGGTACCCGGGCCTCTCATTGTTGTGGCCTCTCCCGTTGCGGAGCACAGGCTCTGAACGCACAGGCTCAGCGGCCATGGCTCACGGGCCCAGCTGCTCTGTGGCATGTGGGATCCTCCCAGACTGGGGCACGAACCCGTATCCCCTGCATCGGCAGGCGGACTCTCAACCACTGCGCCACCAGGGAAGCCCCTGTGTTTTCATTTTGATGATAACCTCAAAAAATAAAAATGCGAGATCAACTGAATGAACACCTTACAACAAGCTACTGCTAACCTGATTTCAGCACATAAATCTGCATTTGTATTTCTGATTGTGTCAGTACCAAGTTATCATGGAAATGACAGCATTTAAATAATGCACATTCCTTGGCTGGAATCTGGAGGTATATTCTTAAAAGCCTGATGGAATTATTTTCTTTAAAATGTGTCCATGTATTACTTAAGTTTAAGAGTAAGTAATTAAACCTGTGAAGTGAAAAAGGCTAAGAAAGAGTAAAAAAGCTACTAATACGTATCTCTTTACCCATTCCAACCAATTTGTTCAACATATTAATTGTCAGCATATTATTAACATTATGTTAATAGTGAGTTCCTATTATACTATATTCAATGTACTATTCTAAGCACTTCCCATATATTGACTCATTTAATCCTCACAAGTTCATGAAGAATTTTATTCTCACCATACTGAGGGGGAGAATAACTTGTCCAAGGTCACAGAGTAAATGTCTGGCAGAGCTAGATTCAAATCCAGCAAGTTTACGGAATTTTGAAGTTCAAGGAACTGACCAAATCAGTCTAACTCTCTTCTCTTTGACTAGATGAGGAAATTATGCTGGTTTATTGTGAATCCTCCTTGAAAATGAAGAGCTAACTATTTAACTCTATACATCCAAACAAGTCCCTTCACCACCTAGGATCTCATAATAACCGCATAATTTAATAAGACAGACTGGATGATTTCTAAGGTCTCTTGCACCTTCAAATTTTCCTGTCTGATAGCATATGTTTGTGAAGTAAAACATCAGCATTATTGCTCAATTGGACATAAGAACACAAACCTAGAAACAGAAGCTAAAAGTATAAAGTCAAACGATATCAGGCACAAGGGAAATTCTCGGGAATGGAATAGCAAACAGAGATTAGCAAAAATTTAAGCCAGTAGATTCAACCTTCCATTGTCAAAAGCTTACCAAATTTGAATTTTTTTCTCAATGTGAATATCTCTCAAATTTAATGATAGAAATATATGAAAAATTAAGACTTCCTTTGAAAATATTCACTCTATGATCAACTCTGGTAGTATATCTTGATTTAAAAAGGCAAGTAATAATTATATATTTCAGAGTTGAAAATCACAGATATCAGTCAGAAATCATCTGAATTTAATGAATATTACATATATCAATACAAATAAAAAGTAGCAATAATTTGTTTTTCTAACAGAATAATTTGAATCAACATATTGGCCTTTCATACTAGAAATATTATCACTTTGGACAATTTATTATAAAATAAAATCTAACCATGTAATCTCATAAGTTATTTTTAACAACTTTATTGAAGAATTAATTTACATACCATAAAATTCACCATTGTTAAGTGTGTAATTCAATGATTTTTAGTAAACGTACCATGTTGTCCAAACTTTATCGTAATCTAGTTTCAGAAAGTTTTCATTGCCCCCCAAAGTTGCCTTATACCTTTTCTTAGTTAATCTCCCAGGCAACTCCCAACCCCAGACAACTACTGTTCTACTTTTTGTCTGCATAGATTTGCCTTATCTGGATATTTGATATAAATCATGGACTCACGTATCTTATTAGTTATTTTTACACTAAGAAGAATTTTTCTAAAGCCCAATGTACTTTTTTACAGGACTCGCCAAATAAAGCTATCCTTCAAGTCAAGTGAAAATGAAAATCCCAGATGTTTATCAGAGATTATAACCATAAAACGAAAAGGAAAATTTTAGGACTGTTCAGAGATACTAGAAGAACCTTCAAATGTTACACTCATTGTCATTAAGCATAAGTCAGAACTGCAGAATCATTAAATAAGTAGAAGTGCTATTTGTTGTTTTCTTCAGTATCCTATTTAGAACAAAGAAAATTGGACTAGGGATTAGAACACTTAGTCTGTTTTCTACATTAAGTGATTCCTAGTCATGAAACCTCAAAGTGTTTCCAATTATGAAAATAAATCAGAAATGCTAAGAAAATTTTCAAAGGCAAATTAACTGAACGAAGTAATTAAGTGTTGGCAGAGACCTCAAAAAATATCTAAAACTAAGTAATTCAATAAATCTTAATCAAATACTTACCATACATAACTACATTTTTTGCTAGGCACCACGGGGGACATAGTAGAAATACAATAATATAGTTTTCTACCTGTCAAGGGCTTAAATTTCTATTGGGGAAAATAAATGACACATATGAAATTATTAGAGAACTCAAAATAGAAAATAAGTGTCAAAATGTGAAGTCCGAATTGGGGCTGAGAGAGATCAAGGTAGGAAAAATATTGTGGGCTAGGAAGATCACTAGAGGCCACAGAGAAGAGGCAGAACTTAGGATGACTCTTCAAGTGTGGCTCAGAATTATATAAGAGTCCGAAGGGAGTGGCTTTCTAAATAAGAAGAACACCACAGTAAATCTGCAGAAAGAAAGAAGAAAGTGAGTTAGCTCAGTAATAAGGAAGAGTCAATATAAGTTAGCTATGACATATGGCTGAAGATGAGAGGGTAAAAAACCAGGTAAAGTGGTGACTTCAAATCTCTCCTCTGGTCATCATGCATTTCTGGAAAAGGTAAAGCTATAGAAGTATTAGATAAGGTTTAAGAGAGGAGGAATTACAAGTGTGCCCAGATGTTAGTAACAAACCCTTTACTTTGGTATAAAATAAAGTAAGTTTTTGAGTCTCTGTCCTCTCTTCATTTAGAAGAGACAAACTTAGACATTTCCTTTCCAGGGTTGCATAATAGAGGGCAGTCCATTAGATGAATCAGTCCTAGGAGCTGGCACTGGCAAACAGGAACAGCTTTTTCTTCCCTCAGGGCCTATGAAGCCCAGCCAGGACTTCCAGTCCATGTAAGTGAGTAAAATACTATTAACAGGTCATGAGTGGGATACTCCCTGTTCATACATTTGAGGAAATGATATTAACACATAGTTTTTACTATATACCATACTCTGCTAAACATAGAAATAATGAAAATGACCTAATTTAATATTCTGAACTGGAGAGTAGATAAGTACTGTTCTCATTTTACAGATAAAGAACCTGAGTTCATATTGGTTAAACAGGTTGCTATGGATGTACTGCTAATGAAGTGACTGAGCTAGGCTTCAAACTGAGGTCAGTCTGACTCAAAGCCCATGTTCTTTCCATTTTTTACCATTTTGTGTCTATGAAGTATGCTTACCTAAAACTTTTTTAGATAATAACATCAATTGTTACTATTTTTTAATATCAAATATGTTCTAGGTTCTTTTCTATGTACTGAATAAGCATTATTATTAATCTGTGTAATAACCCTGGAAGAGAGTAATTATATCCCTGTTTAAACCATGACCCAGAGAGACCAAGTAATATGCTAAAGTTAAAATAGCTAGTAAGTGGCAGAGTTGGCTTAAAATTCAGGTATGCCTGATGTCAACCCATGCTCTTTATACTATGCCATACCTCCTTATTTGGCATGCAGTTTAAGAAAGAGATTTTGTTATTGATATGTAGGTACCTAAACTTCCTTATATGACTTTGTACTTTCTGTTTATCTTAGAGCTATAAATTCTGAAATACTCATTCAATAACAATAAGTAAATAATATGGATGTTAAATTCTAAGACATTGGTGGGTCCATGGATTTTTCTTTCTTTACTCTCTGATAATAGAGATACATACTGATAAAATAAATCCAATGGTCTCTATTAATTGGTCCTTTTAAAACCATTTGCCAATTCTAACATACTTTTTATAATATTTCTGCTGGATGCCCTGCTACAATAGATAGTCAGCTTCTTATATTAAAGAGAAAGCTGCTTATCTATAACTTACAAATAGTTCTGATGTATGGAGTTAATCTGCTTACAAATCCCATTTCCACGTGGCCAACTTTTCATGTATTTGAAGACAGAGCTCAGTCCCTTCCAAAGCTCCTTTATCATAAATTAAGCCTCTCAAAATACTTCAATTATTCTTCCTGTGTGACATGGTTTCTACATCTAGGTCACACTCTTCTGGAAACAGCCTAGTATTTCTGCTTGTCCCCCTGGAGTAACACAATAAGGATGCTGTCGCTTCTTCTAGATGACAGTCCTTTGAATTAACTGAAGTTGCCTATCACACCTCTCCTTCAGAGTCTTTTTTTCCTCCTGATTAATCAGGAACTCACAGTTTGCAGACCCTTGTCCCTCCCTTCCATCCAAATCCTGATTACTCTGCTTCAGATTTACCTTGGCTCGCCAGTGTTTCTCATAAAATGTGGTAATCCAAATGTAAGCTGACCAACATGCAAGAGAGTGAGACACTTTTTTTTCTTTATACATTACAATGTCATTCACATATATCCTTCTTTTGATTTAGTTTAGTGGCTTGTCTTAAATTCCTGTCCTAAAGAACTACTATAAACGCTTCACCCCACTCTGTAGTTTCTGCCTCTTCTAATCCAGGCTGAGCATGGATTAAGCTTCCTAAAATCTCGTGACAGTTTCTTTCTTCTACTCAGAAATTATCTCTCTCCATAGTCTACTGAAGTCTGAACTCCCCCTAGATGTGATTTCAACTTACTTGCATAGCTGTATCAGCCACTGATCTTGTACTTATAATCCTGAACCATGCAAATAAGAATATTCATCATTCTCCAAATACATTCCTTGTTTTCATGTCTATGTCCCTTATCTATAGTGTCAGGTCTATATGGAATGTCTACCTACTCCTCTCCTCTGCTTCCTGAAATATCATCCTTTCCCCCAAGAATTAGCATAATTATTATCTCTTAGTTACTCTTGCTGGAAGCCATCTGTCCTTCCTAGATGATCTCCACACTCTTTCTAGAGCACTATTTCCGAATTCCTTGTCTTCAAAGTAGCTGTGTTTCTTAAGTTTCATATTAGATTCTGATTTTGAGGCTAGTGATATATATTATTAAGCCAATACTGTGCATGGTAAATACAAACTTTATAGCTAGCAGATGATATAAATCACCATGATCTAACCAATCAATCAATTCAACAAACATTTAGTGACCATCTGTTATGTACGAGGCACTATGCTAAGCTTTTGGGATATAAATCTGAAGAGATATGGTCTGTGCTTTCAAGGAGTATACAATACAATGAAAGAACCAAAGTATGTTTAAAAAGAAAGGAAGGAAGGAAGGGAGGGAGGGAAGACTGCTTTATGCATAGAAGAACCCCAAATCTCTGCTGGGGGATATCAGGAGATCTGATTCTTAGAAAAAGTAGGAATTTAGCAAAGCAAACAAATAGGAAGACCATTTCTTGTTCATAGTGATATGGCGGAGGTAATAAAATACAGTTAGAGATGAGAGAATCGTGTAGGAAGAAGAAATGTCAAAGAAGACAGTGTAGAATGAGAGGTTATCCCAGAGTACTACACCACAGGAGGCCTGGTGCTTGAAAAGGGCAGGTGTTTACATTAGTAGTATTAGGTGATGAGCAGGTAAGAAGTTGGCCACAGTAATTTGTGTTGTCTATGTTTTCAGGAAGAGGTGTGTCTTTATTTTGCCTACAGTAAAACCAAAGACTATGGGCAAGTCTGTACTCTGCCCAAAGTGAATCTTTTGTTTTTGAAGGATGTAAATGAATGTTGTGTTTTAGTTTACTTGTGACGGTGGGTTAAAATCTCATGTAAATAACTTCTAGTTTCTTTACTATCATGCGTAGGACTTGGATTTTTCTCAAAGAAGTAGCACAACTTGGAAAAAACAGAAAGAAAGAAAGAAAAAAGCTAGTCATCACATTACTATTTCTCCAGAGAGAGTACTTGCTGAGGGAGAAAAAAAAAGACAAGATTTTTGGCAGATTATAATTATTCACACCCTCGTTGGTTAGATTCATCTTCTTAAAACACTGGTTGACTTTATTTCGCTCCTTTTCAGAGGCTCACTATTGACTAAAAACTAAGGTTCAAATGCTTTAGGTTAGCATTCAATCTTTTAACTTGTCTTCTAAATCTTAGGAGAGTTTCATAGATTTTGAGGGTTGTTCTCCCATTTAAATTGTTAAGACTCAATTTCGGATACATTCCTCTGTTCACTACTGAACAGAACCAGAATCTCAGAACCAAGGGCCTCACAACTCTTTTCACAACACCCTCTTCCCCGGCCCCCAGGTGCTGCTGGCTTGCAATTATCTCCCATTGCTCCCTGAGGAGTCTTCAGCTAGGCTCACCTGCTTTGTAACCCAGGCTCTACTTTGCAGTCCTGCCTCCATTCTGCTTCCTCCTCTTCAGAAATGTCCTCACCTTTCCTAACCAACTACCTTCAATATTTCAATGATTCTAAGGAGCACATTTCTTCATCCTTTAACATCACAGAAATGAGTGAGTGTGTATCTTGGAATCAATGCACATCGTAACTTAATTGGCTGCATTTTCTTTCTCAATAATCTATAAAGTAATGATATACCTTACCATCAATGGCATCTTAACACCTGTATGACTTCCATCTGATTTGGCTCCTATGTTTTCAAAATACTCCCCCACAGAATCATGCCTGTTTTATCTTATTAAAACTGTTTTTGAGTGAGAAATGAGACTTTTAAAAGCAACATTTGGTAGCTCGCAAATGGATCAAAATATCAGATTAAAAACTTGTCAAAATGTTTACAAAAGAAAACTAAATAATGCCTGTAAATCCTTCAGAATTAGTTCCTCAGAATACTTAATAGCTATAACCAAATCACAAAGACACACACTTTTGGTGGGGAATGATTTACCTGGAATTTGCAAGTGATTTGGTTAGAATTATTCTCCATAACAGAGTCTAATGGACAGAACACTGGAGCAGGAGTCAAATAATGTTCTTTGATCCATGTTACCTCATCTGAAAAGTAGACGGTTTGACATGATTCAAGACCCTTTCAACACTTAGCCTCTGTGGTTTTCAGTACTGATATTTGGATAAAGATCACCTTTATTGGTAGGGGAAAAGAGGGTTCTAAAATCTAGGACACTATTACAATTTTAGCAGCTGAATTTGAACCTTGTTTTGAGTTATAGGAATCTGCTCTTTCTCTTGAGTTGCAAGTGATGAGACAATTTGGCACTTGCAACTTGGCATTCTTTCCCTTTCTTGCTGACTTCCTTCCTCTGATTGCTGCAGACAGGTTGTAGCAAGTAAAGCTCTCTTTAGCAGAGATTTATTGAGCTCAAATGTTCCTTCTGTATTTTCCTCCACTGACATGATGCAACAATAAGCATATTTATATACTGCCTATGTATTCTGTATTTCTGGACTTGAACTTCTTTTGGGAGCCACTACACAATAGGTATTACCACACCTGGAACTTCACCTGTCAAGAAGGAGAGAGATGAAATACTGGAAAGATATTTTATTCATCCCTATTATTGTTATGTCTTAGTAAATTAATAGCTTAGAAAACTCTAGTCTTTATATACTAAGAGTTTATATAAAATTGCACTGATATAAAAACTCTAAGTATCTCCCCCTCCACACATATATAAACACAAACTTTGCTCTGTAACTCCTTAGATTCACCTCTCATTGCAAATACACTGTCATAGACAAATTCCAAGAGGACCCCCAATTTTTTAAATATCCAAAAGAAATAGAGAAGCACCTGATCTGCGATTCAGGTTTACTATTTTCTCTGTCAAAAATGATTTGGGAAAAGTCATTTTATCTTCTCAAAGCTTTAATGATCATACGCATAAAGTGAGGATTTGGACTGTCGGTGGTTTTCAATCTATTTCTGCCTCAACACACCAGAGATGATCCTATTCGGTCTCATTATACTCAGAGGCTCACTGCCCTAGTAATGCTACAGTGAGAGGGGAGGGTGAGGGTGTCTGTGAAAAAGCTTCCAGGTGTATGTGAGAAACCTAAAAGCCCTGTGTGTATTTCTGGGGGTAGTCAGTCTAATCTCCTCCTTACTCCTACCTACTTCCATTACTACAGACTAATAAGCTCAAAGGTCCTTTACAGCATTGGTTTCTGTGACTCTGTAAATGGAAAGGACTCTTTCAATATGAACATGTTTCATTATTTAAGTTGAATAGGTTTTGTTCTTTGTAATACTGACGGTTTTTTTTTTTTTCTTTCAGCATTTTAAAGATATCATTCCACTGTTGCCTGGCTTGCACTGTTTCTGACAATTCCTACCTGTGTTCCTGTATTGAACATGTTTTTTCTTTTTTTCTCTTTTTGGTTTGCTTTTAAGACTTCCTTTTCTATCACTGCTTTTCAGCAACTTCATTATCATATACCCTAGTGAGGTCTTCTTGTGTTTATCTTGCTTGAATTGCTTTGTGCCTGCTTATCCTGCTTATTCTTGGGGCTACTTTTTTCTGTTGGGTTGATAGTTTTATCAAATCTGAACAAATTTTGGCTATTATTTCTTTAAACCTATTTTCTCTGATTCTCTTCCCAATCCACCCCCAGGAATTCATCTATGTTAGATCACCTAATAATGTCCATCAGGTCACCGAAGCTCTGTTCTTTTGTGTATTTGTGTGTGTGTGTGTGTGTGTGTGTGTGTGTGTGTGTGCGTGCGCGTGATTTTGTTTTATTTTTGCCTTTTTCTTTCTGGGCTTCAGTTTGAATGGGTTCATTTGCCAATAGTTGATATGTTTACTGATTTTTCTTTGCAGTGTCTCATCTGCTGTTAATCCCATTCAGTGAAAGCGTCATTTCAGATTTTGTATTTTTCAGATCTAGAAGTTTCATTTGGTTCTTTTTTCAAGAAATAAGAATATAAATGACATTTCATAAGGCAACCGGGAGGGTTACTAAATCAATAGAAAGCAGTTCGTCTTGGGGAGTAGAAATTTGAGAATGAGGAGGAAAGGGCAGGAGACTTCTGTTTTCTTTTTAGCCGTGTAGTTCTTTTTGATTTTTAAAAATATGAGCAGGTATTACTATGATAAAACTAAACAGAAACAGATATATAAATGAAAAATATAGATATATATACATATATAAAATGATTTTATAAGCAATACCATCCTCTCTCTCTCTGTCTCCCCACAAAATATAAACTTTTGCACTCTGGGAAGTACTGGGATACTTTTCTCTACCTCATACTGCTTAGAGTGATTTACTTGAAGGCTGAGACTGAGTCGAGTCATGCATAAGTGAAACTCTGCGCACAAGAGCACTCAGTCCCCTTCCTTTCCGTCCTCCAGGACCAAAATCTTATCCAACTATCAGACGGTTTTTAAGAAAACTATCATAGGCAAGACACTTTTGAAATAGTTTATGTTACAGGAAGTAAAATAGGTGGTTAGCTCTCATAAACAGAATTTAACAACAACAACAACATAGGAAGCTATCATGTTATCTATGGTGGATTAAAGATGGCTGCAAATATTTTCCCATTCTTCCCATCAAGAGGTTGAGTCTGTTCTCCTCCCACTCAATCTGTGAGATGCTCTGGCCAAAATGTGGGGCAAGAGAATTGGGTAAACTGACACGGTATAACTTCAGAGACGGGCTTTCAGAGATCTGTGGCTTTTGCTTTTCTGGGCTTGAAACCTCTTAGAACCTAGCTGCCATGTCTTTACAAGCCCGTGCTTGTCGAGAGGCCATGTGGAAGAGCTCCAAGGTGCTCCAGGAGAATGCTCCAGGTGAGCCAGACATATGGTGAGCCACTGTGGATGCTCTAGGTCAGTCAAGCCTCCACTCAAAAGAGGGAGCTAGGACTGGGCTCAGCTGCCCACTCAGACAAGGGGAGAGCTAATCAACAGCTGAATGATAAAAGAAATAAATAAGAAAGAAAATAAGAGGAAAATTTGGGACATTTCCATGATTATAAGACACATGTGGTTATTATTATGACAATTAAATAATTTATCATGTGTAAAACTTTAAGATAGTGCCCAACACACCATAAGTATTCAGTAATGTTAGTGATTATAACTACTATCAAAGAAATAACCTGAGTTTCCTCATTATTTATTATTTTATCCATCAGATGTCAGCTATCCCCTTGCCGGAATGAGCAGTTTGGCCAATCCTAGTTTCCTCTTTCAAACATGCCTATACACACCCACCACAGCATAAAGTAGAAAGCATTCCAGCTACCAGAACCCACTTCCCATTAAGAAATGTTGGGGATTACATATTTTAAATGGCCGCTATATTTCTTAATATTTTACTTCCTACTCAGTTAAATGAGTAGTATGAAAATTATTCTAGCTAAAAGTTTTTTTTTTTTTTTTTAAGCAGTAAAAAACCCTACAATTTCTTACCTAAAATAATGCTTAGGAAATCTAAAATTTTTACATGTTGGCTGTATGATGAAAATAACATTGTTTAGACTTCCACGTCATTGACATGGATGTATATTTCCACATGCAAAATCAAGTAGTTATTTATTTTACTTTATTTTTGTATGTGTGAGGTAGGCAGGGGAAGCATTGTTTAAGATCATTTGGTCGTATCAGAATCCTGTGAAGAAGAGAGAGCATCTGTATACTTTGATGTAAATACATGCGTACTCTTCAGAGGCACACCCTGGAGCCCCACTGATAATCACTGATTTAGGCAAACAACTTATTTTATTTCCTGTTCCTCCCCTCAGACCTTCCCCCCACCCCCATACCCATGCACAATTTCTCTGATAGTATCCTTCCTGTGTTTGTTTCTTTCCTTTTTCCCTCCATTGACTCCTTGTACATTTTCTGCATTAGATGATTCTAATTCTTTAGCCTAGGATTTTGCCAAGATCTGCAGCAAAGATTCATCTTACATAGTCTTATTGCTATCTCCCTTCATCACTTGATTCTCTATTTCCCCATTTCTAAGCATGAAACTCCTCTAATTACAAAGCATAAGTAAGACCTCCGTTACAACTTGGGTAAGGTGTAGAAGAACAGTGCGCTACAGGCATATGCACTCATGTGTGGGTTCTATACTGACTTCAATTCTAACACGTCACAAATTTTTCCAAGGTCGGTACCTTTTTTTTTTTTTTTTTTTTTAAATCAAAGGAACACCACCATCCTCCTATCCCACTCTACGAATATTCAGTGGATTAGTAAAGGCTGTGGTGGTATCAGCAGACCAGCCAACTCTATTCTAGTTACTGTAGAAATAAGAGTCATTCGTTTGGGCAGAAAGTTGAAGGAATCAAGATATACAGCTAATGGCACATATTGAAATATAATAAGGCAGTTGCTACAGCCTGGCTAGGGACCAACTCCATTATCTTTTGCCATATCAGCATTCTGATCCTTTCACCGTTCTGGCTGATCTGCTTCTAAAATCATTTTATAAGCATGCACTCTTCATCACTCCTTGGAAAAGCTTCATTGTGTAATTTTAAAAGCATTTTTCTCTCTCTTCATCTCCCTCCTGCTCTCCAAAAATGTAGAGTTCTGGTCTTAATCAGTGTGCACATGTAGCTCTTAGTAGTGCTAAAAAGGAGCTATACATATATTTTAAAAAGAAAGGTGAAATTATTGCCTTCTCACATGTACCCATGTTTAAATAGTTGTAACAGATGTAACTTCCAGAATACCATAAATACTGATATTTTTAAATGACTTTTATTTCAACTTTTTCCAATTATTCAATAATTTTAAATGATTTAACACTATCATCCATATAAAAGCTAGCTCTGAGAAACTTTAAATTGCTTTTTTTCTCCTTAAATTTGTATTTCCATTCCACTACCCCCTTCATTACTCATTTTGTAATAATTTTCACAAATAAAACTATGTACACACATTAAATTTTTAAAAATTCAAATGAATATAAGGTTTTAGCTATTAAATTTCCTCTGGATTGAATTAGCATTGCAATTATTTATGTACCATTATATATATTATAGACTTAGACAAAATATTAAGCATAAAATGTTAAAGTTTATTGGAAATTCATTTCTTAATGAGACCGATGGAATTATCTCATTAGTCTCCTCCTCCCCAATGCATTCTTGTAAACATGGCAGACTATAAAGCACAGAGAGACTTTGTTCACATAAACAAGTAGGTGAGAATATAGGAAATTTTGCTATAATAACATCTCCCAGTTCTTTAAAATTTGAATTATATATCAGAAAAGACAACAAAAAAATCACAACTGAAAGTCCTTTCAAACTGCAACTCCTGAGAAAATGAGAGTGAAAATCATTTCTAGCTTTCACTCTCCAATTCCACCTCTCCAGGGCCTCTGTTCACTAGCAAATCTCCTAGGATCTCCACCCTAGGCATCTTTATTATTAGGGGCTTTCCTGCTTCTATAACAGTTGCCTGGTCCACAGAGTGAAGAGAGTTGAGAGAGATAAGATACCTAAATCTATTGCTAATACAATACTGTCTCCCAAGCCAGGCTCCCATACTGTCCTGATACTCTTGTCTTGTCTCTAGCTGGCACTAGACTGCTACTTTCTTGCCTTATACTAAAAACAGAATGAGAAATTATAAGGGCACTATGAAGGAAAGAAAAGGGCTCAATTAGAAAACTCTCCCTCAGCTTATGATCCCTCTAATATGGCTCTTGACGTTCTCCTTCATAATAAAGCCAGTTTCCACCTCCCTAGTTGGGAGGTAGGCTAAGATCATCTCTAAAGTCTCTTTAAGGTCTAACATTTCCTGGTTCTAAAATTGAGTAAATTTTCTCCTTTTACATTTTTCTTTTTGACACTGAACTGATTCTCTCTGGAATTATTTCGTACTAGATTCTGAAATACTTCCACATTTAGCAATGGCATTCTGAAAATTCATAGCAGGAAGCAAACACAGTTTAAGCAAGTTCATACCTCATGTTATAGGTCATATTTTAAATTTCTATTTCAATTTTTATTATGTAAAGTGTTGTTTGTTTGTTTCTAGGACCTGGGGCTGTGAAGGGCCATGGGAATCTAAATAACAGCTCATACTCATAAACACTAGGGTTTCTGAATGCTGCTAGAACAATTAACATATAAAACATATAAAGCTACTTAACTTAAACATGGTTTTCTCCAAACCAGAAATCCTGGTTATTTTCTAACTTAACAGGAATGTTTTGTTTTACAAAATGAAAATTAAAAAAAAAGCAAATATATCCTTTTCTACTAACATTTATCATATATGTTAGCAGGATTCTAGATAATAAAATTGCATTACTCCTTACAAATATTTCAGACATTTCTAGGCTGGGACCTTTCTAAACTGCTCTAAAGTACTGCTATAAATCATTAAGAGTAATCCATATGCAACCACCAAAAAGGAAAAAAAAAAATTCAAGGATTAAGAAATACTGTATAGGGCTTCCCTGGTGGCGCAGAGGTTGAGAGTCCGCCTGCGGAAGCAGGGGACACAGGTTTGTGCCCCGGTCCGGGAAGATCCCACATGCCGCAGAGCGGCTGGGCCCGTGAGCCATGGCCGCTGAGCCTGCGCGTCCGGAGCCTGTGCTCCGCAACGGGAGAAGCCACAACAGTGAGAGGCCCGCGTACCGCAAAAAAAAAAAAAAAAGAAATACTGTATAAAATGCATCTGAAATTAAATTACTGCTAATTAAATCTTAAAAATTTAGTAGTTCAATCATCAGTCACTAGAATGCCACTCCGAAAATATATCTTTTTCTATCTATATCTGTATCTATCTACAAATGTAAACCAACATGCCAAATGGATATCTCTCATTGGGCATCAATTTCCTCACCCACAAAATGAGAAAGTATTTGCCAGAGAATTGCTGGGGAGACTAACAATGAGATGAGATAGTGTATGTCTCAATGAACTCAGGTATACAGTGAATTATGTTTCTCATTTTTTGTTGTTACTATTGTTTGGAAGTTGTTAAAATCATTGGCTTTGGATTCAAACAGAATATTAATCCAGCCACTATGAACTACATTACTCCATGGAAATTTGTAAACTCTCTAAGCTTCAGACTCTCTCTTGTAAAAGAAAGAAATAATGTAAGGTGCTTAGCATGTTAACAAATTGAAATTGCATGATTTGCTATTATTAGATGTGCAGTATCACTAACTGCTCAACTTGTCATCGATGAGTTTTATTTGAAGAACTCTTTATGTCACTGACAAGATTTAATGAAGAAACTGCAGCCGCCTTCAAGACTCCTGTGTCTTCGCTGCATTGGTCCTCTTCCTTGACTTGTCTCCAGCTTCAGTTTCACTTAAACAACTAGGCAACTGAGTAAAAGAGCTGGCATATATATACAAGCTGTCAGTGTAGCTAGATAAAATTATTCCCCCAATTGTGTAATGGGTAAAATAAACTGTCAGAATAAATAATTTATGAATAATTTGTTAAAAACTAATTCTATGTAAGATACAGGCAATGGGAATATCACAAGCAAGAGAGTGAATCTCTGCCTTTCAGGAGCTTGCAATGTAGGGATAAACATAACGATAAATAGCAATTTAAAGCCATGTATATTAAATGTTCAGTGGACACAATAGAATATGTTCCACAAGAGACTGGAAGAAGGAGAAAATAAATTATTCAAGGCTGGGAAAGTACTTGCTTTCAATGCATTTTGTAAACAAGTCCCACCTTCCCACAGGTCCATCTACTAATGGAGAAACCAAAACTGACAGATTTTTAAAATATTTTATATGAAAAAGAACACAAGAACATTCAGACCTATTCATAAACTAGTATGCGCAATTTCATCAAATAACTAAAAAACGGGGTTCAAGTCCCTATGAGTCTGGAAAATTTTACATAGCAGGCCCTGTGTGGACATATTTTTATCCCAGTGGAGTTTTTCCTTTTGTCTCAAAACTGACTGTAAAAACAAGTAATTTTTTTCTTTTATTGAGAGAAACATTTCTTCTTTTAATCATATCTAATACTTAAGACAAGTTAAAGAAAGAAGAGAAAATGCCCCTTTATAATTGTGGAGATTTACAATTACTGTATAGTTTACAACAGTCCTACTTACAAGACATCTTCCTTTTTCAACCAAAGCTAGGATCTTTCTGGATATTAAGTTATTTACTGGCTTCCCTTGCATCTGGCACCCAGTGCAGAACCTAGTATATAAAACTATAATCTGGCTTCAGATGATAAGAGAGCAAAAGGGAAAGCATAATTAGCATGACTATATTATTGAAGCATGTAAAGAAATTGAAATTGAATTAGATCATTTATATAGTTTATCCTTAAATTGAACTTTGCTGAGCAAGACAGAAAAATATCTGTTAGAAAGAATATTAAAAAGTAAATGAATGATTATATAATCATTTCAAAGTGAAACATTTTATAAAGGCCAGGTGAAATAGATCTTGGTGAAATTACAGGTAGCAAATGTGAAATGTGGAAATTAAATATAAAGAATGCAATTAATGTCTTAATGTGCAGCATTTTTAATGTCCTTTTCCTAGGAGAGTAGAAAGCATTAGTTAAAGATTGCTATTTTTTATATGAAAGAATTTTAAGTTATAATATAAACTATTTTGGTTATTAAAAAAAAAAAGTAAATGAAACCGACAGATAAATAGAGCTAAAAAGTTATGAGGATGGACTTTCCTGGTGGCGCAGTAGTTAAGAATCCACCTACCAGTGCAGGGGACACGGGTTCGAGCCCTGGTCCGGGAAGATCCCACATGCCGCGGAGCAACTAAGCCTGTGCGCCACAACTACTGAGCCTGCGGTCTAGAGTTCGTGTGCCACAACTACTGAGCCTGCGTGCCTAGAGCCCATGCTCCGCAATAAGAGAAGCCACCACAATGAGAAGCCCGCACACCGCAACACAGCCCCCTCTTGCTGCAACTAGAGAAAGCCCACGCACAGCAACAAAGACCCAATGCAGCAAAAAAAAAGAAAAAAAAAAGTTATGAGGATGTACTCTTTCCAGAATTTCTGTCATGTCTATATATGGTAGGGTAATAACAACAAAATGATGCCAATGATTCCTAGAGTAACTAGAAAAATTGTCAATTCCCCAGGCCTAGAGACTACTTGAGCTCTTCCATGAAGTTTACTACTTGTCTACTGGCAAACTGCCTAATGCTTTCTGTCTCTCAGTCTTTTATAGAAAGGGGATAATTGGCACTTACTAATTTCATAGTATGTCTTGGCAAATTAATTATGACAACTGGCCTGGCCTTACTGATGAGAAGAGTAAACTAGTCTCTTCCTGGGGGTGCAAACAGGACATAGTTTAATTCCTGGGAAGATACATATTTATAAAATGTACTTTATTGACCTGTACAGATTAGAGTAACATTAAGGAATAGTAAGTTTTTATTTTCAAAGTACTTTGATTAAACATATTTATTATTAAAATTAATAGTAACCACTATTTGTGGTTTGATTTAGGTACAAAAAAGATAACAGAAGATTGAGTAAAAAACATTCTAAAAACCTGAATATTCACAAAATTTAATGACTATTATATTAATGTTTTAAACTCTCTTACTAGCTCTAATTCTAGTAAGAACTGTAGAATTCATTGTAATTCTCAAAACCCATAATCCTTGGTTTATTTAGTACCACAGAATAAATTTACCGTACATTTTAAGTTGTGTTGATAAAAGATTTTACTGCAGAGATGCAAGTCCTTATAGCCTTACCATAATAATTATCAGAGATTTTAGTGGGCACAATTATAGCAAGCTACAGTTAGCTAAGTACCCTCTGAAAAATAATATGTCTATATAAAATAGGTTATCTACTGGCATTGAAGGAAAAGATTATTTACTTCATCTGAATGAGACCTTCATCACCTAATGACTGTTGAATTTGTCTTGACTCATTGTGGAATTGAGATCGAGTATGTATGTCTAGTTATGGTGCTAAGGAATGGTAAAGAATTTAGCTCAGGAGACAATTTAAGACATTATCAAAATTTTATGACAGTAAAGTTTATATATATTTACACTTTAAAAAATAATTTAAAGAGAAATCCATGTTCATTGCAGTAAAGTTAGAAAACAGGGAAATATATACTTACCATCACTTCCATAGAAAACCACTTTTAACATTTGAACATATGTATCTTTTCAGGTTTTTTTCCCTATAAACAAAGGTATATGTACACACAATTATGCATATACAGCAGGTTTTTTTTTAAGAGTTTATATTGAAAATTTCTAGGCAAAATGTAGGGCTAATTCTCCCCAGTCCATTCACCAATATCTATGCCTCTGAATGAAGTGTGGCGTTATGTGCACGTCAAATATGAAGTGCAGTCTATTTGCAAAGCAACACTTTATAAAAGTTAAAATGAAATTAAGTTATTCAAAGTATTCATTTGTGAAAACACAGAGGCATTCATAACTTCAATTTCTAAATCACTAAAAAAATGTATTTTCAAAATGACATGGGAGGGTTTAATGAATCTGGTAGCTCTACTTTACATGTATAATTAGCATAAACTATCTAATTCTACCAACTCATAGGATTATAAAGGCTAAATAATGATTATTAAAAGTTCCATACAAATTTGAGTCATGAGTTTTATAACATCCCACTGTCAAGATTCTACTTACTAATTTATAATTGGTCTGGTCTCTGCATATGGACCTTGACATGTATTATATACAAGTGTTACTTTGTTCAAAAAAATCATTGAAAATATTTTGCCTCTGGTAAAATGGAAAAATTAACAGTCACAAAAGACAAAAATATACCTACATTGAATTCAGAGACTATCCAAATGATTAAAGATAGTCTTCATTCATTGAGACTACCGGTTGCATAACCCCTCAATTTTCACCCTATCAGTCCTTTTCTTTAGATTTTACTGTGTACTTCAATCATTCTCCAGCTAGGTGCTTCTCAAACTTTAATGTGCATACGAATTATCTGGGAGATCTTCTTAAAATATACAATACTTAGACCCTCAGTCTTTTCCAGAAACATTAGAATTGCTAAATCTCAGACTCCATCCCAGACATACAAGTGACTCAAATGCATATTAAAGTTTAAGAATCGCTGCCTAATCATCCATTCAACACTCTTTCCTCCATGTGGCAAAACTGAGTCCCAATCAATATGACCATCTCCATTTCACACAACTACAACTGACGGCTAAGCACTGAAAATGAAAAATCTCAACAAAATTATCTCCATTCTCATATAGATCCTTAACCTTGCCTGGCATTCCAATTTCCTCATAAAGTTCTTTTTCTCGGAAGTTATTTCAAGCTCAAATCCCTAACCTGACCACTTTCCTTTTTTCTCAGCAGCTGACCTAACCTCCTATGTCACAGAGGAAATAAAATATATTAGATAGGAACTCTCTTAACTTCCTGACATCAATAAACTTACAAACTCTAACTTTACATAATTTATTTCTGAATATTCAAACTCCTACATAGATATAATTTCTTCTGCACTCATTACGGACTCCTTTTCTTCTGCCCACTCTTGAATATTGGAGTGCACCTGGGTTCCTTCCTTTCAACCTTTTCTTCAGCTACTATATACTTAGGCTAGGAGATACTATCCATTCCAATGGCTTCAATTATCACTAAAATGCTTAGTCTTAAATCTGTATCATTGGCCAGCTGAACTAAGGATCCAAAGGCTATTAAATATTTTAAATACCTTAAACTCAATATATCCCATACAGAGCTCTTTATCTTTCCCCCAAAATGTATTCCTGTTTTCCCTCTCCCTGTGAAACATACCACCATCCAACCAGTTCTCAAGACCAGGACTGGCTACATAATTTACAAGGCTGAGTTTAAAAGGAAAATCTGGGGTTCCCTGTTCAAAAACCATTAAGAATTTAAAGACAGCAACAACAGCATTAAACCAATAGTGAGTCCCTTCTGGGCACAGGGCCCCACTCAGCTGTACAGACTGAATGCTCAGAACGCTGATCCTGTCAGAGTAAAATCAAGGCCATCGTCTAACCAACCATGATGTCCTGTGCATTCCACTCCTAAGGATCTCTTGAAACCAACTACTTCCTTTCACCTCGTCTTCATAATTCCCGAATTCAGACCACTGACTCTCCTCCTAGATTGCTGAAAAGTCACTTCTACCAACAGACCCTCACTGTCCATCCTCTTATTATAATCAGAGAATTCTGAAACACCTATCTGATCATGCCACCGGCTGCTTAGCAGCCTTAATGGTTACTCTTGCTCCCAGGATAAGAGAAAAATTCTTTGCCATGGTATTCAAAGACTATTACGGTTAAAACATAAATTGTCTCTTCAGTGTGATCACTTCTGCCATTCTCATCTTCCCCTCCATGGCCAAGCCATATTGAACTACAAATGTATCATGTGCTCTCTCCATTTTAGGCCTTTCCACATAATGTTATGCTCTTCCTGAAACATCTCATCCCTTCCACTCCATTACTTCTAGCCCCCTTACCAGGTTCATTCTAAGAAACTTTTCTTTTTTCCTAAATCTAGTTTTAGTGTTCTCTTTGTCCTACCCCATTCCCCTTGGAGTTCTCTGCACTTCTGCCATCACAGAATTTAGCACTTTATTGTAGTTCCCTGTTTACTTGTCTGTAACCACCACCAAACCATATGCCTCATGAGAAGAGATTTCATCTATTTATTCATTCTTGTATTCCCAGCACTTAACATTATACACACTAAGGATCTAAACAAATATTTTTAGTAGGTAAAAAAACAAACAAAGCCCCCAGAAAACAATCAAACTGTTGAAAATATTTTTAGGAATATTTTTAATATATTAAAAAGTAGAGGCAAAGTATAATTAGGAATTTAATAATATAATTAGGCAAAGTATAATTAGGAATTTAATAATAATTATAAGGCAAAGTATAATTAGGAATTTAATAATAATTATTAAAGGCAAAGTATAATTGGAATTTAATAATAATTACTACTATTGGGAAAAGTATAATTAGGAATTTAATAATAATTATTAACTGTCTGGGAATAGAACCTTCCCATGTACCTCACAAATCTAATGTTCATTTTCTTTTTGGAAATTCACTATACATAAATATTGGGAAGGATCTCAGATTTCCAAAAGCACAAATAATTTTCAAAAAGAGTACATTTGTACTAGCCTACCAGATTAATATATAAATGATACCTTATAATGAATATATATAGATGATCTATTACATATAAATCAACCACATTTAATAATGTATTTTAATACACAGTGAACAAAATATCCATAAAGAATTTTTCATGGGTATAAACTGAGGCAAACTTTTAAAAAGTAGGCTAACAAATAATATTTATTAAGCATTGTTTTAAGTTATTTCAAATTTATTATTCATTTAATCCTCACAACAACCCTCTGTAATAGGTACTACTGTAATTTGCATTTTACAGGTGAAAAAACAGTCACACAGATTCACTAATTTGCCAAAGGTCATACATATGGTAGGAGATGTAACTGGGATTCAAACCCATGGCCTGAGTCCATGTTCTTAACCATCACATATCAAGCTGTAGCAGCTTAGATACAACCAATCAATCAATAAAAAAATGTTAAATTGCCATACAAAAAAGAGCTCCCTAATAATAATTATTGGTATGCTAAAAACAGATGCCAATAATGTTGTAGTGAACAGTGTCTATTTTGAAATGATTTTGGTTTCTACTTCAACTCATAAATGTCACTGTTAACAAGATACCATGGCATGCTTGAAAGAGAGGTATTACCGAACACCCCCATTCATGAAAGATCCCTCAAGCTGCAAATACATAATTTTGTCTGTTAAACAAATTAAAACCTTGTATACAAGAAGCAGGTACTTCTTAGATTCAACTGGTACCTGCCAAAAGTAAAGCAAGCTTGGATGACACATTATCACTCACCATAGGATTACACACTCAGAAATTTTTCAGGTCAATGATAAAAGAATATATTGCAACTGACTTTATTTTTAGTACAGAGAATTAGGTGGATTACTTAACTTCCCACTCAATAGCCATCATCAGATTTTCTCAGTGCCTTTAAATCTATTCCCAGAAACTCCCAAGGTCTGTAGCAATCCTGTTAACTAGTTCAGATTCTTTAAAGGCCATGAAAAGTCACTGATTTCTGGGAAGAATATCCAAATGAACAAAAGTAACATTCATTATAGAGTCATT
Organism: Neophocaena asiaeorientalis asiaeorientalis; assembly: GCF_003031525.2. Taxonomy (NCBI): domain Eukaryota; kingdom Metazoa; phylum Chordata; class Mammalia; order Artiodactyla; family Phocoenidae; genus Neophocaena; species Neophocaena asiaeorientalis. Next base: position 2,237,055 of record NW_020173215.1, on the reverse strand, counting down.
TATTAGCTGTTAGATCACGGACCAAGTTTCTTAAACTCTGCGAGACTGTTTCTTTACCTACAAAACAGTATGAAGAGTATCTACCTTAACTGCATTATTATGCTGATTGAAATGAGACAGTATATGCAAACTACTTAGCCTGCCACATAGAAAATGAATTTTTTAACAAATAAGTAATGTGTGTTTATCTTTTCCTAACTATTCTGACTTTCCGTAATCTCTCTGTTCTCTGAACTGTAACATTTACTATATCAAACCAGCTAGTACTAGGTATCAAAAGCCTCTAGCTTGCTTTTTCCCCAGGCATAAACTTTCACATAAGTTCATTCATTCAATATTGGTGGGAATATTTCCCAGCATTAGACAGAAAGACTGAACTAAAGGACATAAGCTGAAAAAAATACTGCCCCAAAGCATCAGTAATGTTTCTGGTGAGGCCTGACTTTCTGAGCATACTTTCAGGTTAAAGACAGAAAAAGAAAAATTTATATTTACTTCTGGATGAAGCCAGGCTTTAGGTTCAACAGTTTTCTTCTTTTCTGCTCCATTTATGAAACTGTTAAAATACTACTGGTCTCTCACTTTCTGAAAAATGCAAAACATAAATTCTATTCTTCATGCTTCTACAGATTGGGAGGCTGACAATGTGCATACAATGCAAATTTATTAACCTAACACTTTTCTCCTTACTTTCCCCTAGTAATACTTAAATCATACCTTCTTTAAACTTTTGTTCTTATTCCAAGCAGAGTCATAAACTGAATAAAGTTCTGATTTGAAGGGATGGTACAATTTTTGTTTTATGATTTCATAGGAGAATTATGATAATATAAATAACTTGGAAATGGGGAATGTTCCTAGAATAAAGATGAAAAGCTTAAATTTGTATTTATTTTGAGCTCATAAGTCCTATGCCATTCTATTAGAAGTGCTATGCAGATGCTGACCAAGATTAGAATAGACAGAAAGATACAGATGGTGTAGTTTATTCGGTACATGTTATAGACTATATTGGAAAATGTGTGTGTGTGCACATGTATATAAGGCAGATCATACAGGCTAAACAAGAACCTTGGAGAAAATAAGGTATTATGTATACAATGAATGACAGGGTGATTCAATCTTTAAATCTTCCTGTTTCTGGCTTAACACTTTCCAGACTACCCTTCTCCAAACAGACTCATATCAACCCAGGCCAGTTTAAAAATACAAAAATGTTAGTCACCAAGTTGAGGAAATCAGAAGATTCTATTTAGGTATTAGCCAAAAGGCTGGAAAAGCTCCTAAGAAGCTGGATTCCTGACAATGGATGAGGACCTTACCATTCCAGATTCCTTGAGATCTCAGAAACCTTTATGCAGAAAAATATAGAGGAAGGGGCATAGATATCACATGCATTAACCATCACACTGTGAGAGGAAAAGGAGATATCACCAGGTTCCCCAAAGGAATACCTAGAGTTAACAAGCAATTCATTTATAGTGATGACCAATGACAAATTGCCAATACAGTCTGTATAATGGGAGAAAAAATTTCAACATTAGAATTGAAAAGAAAAAATAAAACAATCGAAGACATAACAACTTAAAATTTTAAGTGCTAAAGTCAGGTATTTATCCATGACATGTTAATCTTTTTTTTTTTTTTCCTGGCGAAATTGTAATGATAGCTATTGTTTCTCAAGGGCTCACTTTGTAACAGGCTCAAAGCTAAATGGTTCATATGAGTTACCCCATACAATTCACCAACATTTCTGAAAAAGAGGTAGCATCCCCATTTTACAGATAAGCAAACAGTGCCTCATATCACACAGTAAAGGCCAAAATAGAATTCAAATCCAGCTTCAAATTATTTAAGACCCATTTATAACTATAGATTATTTTAAGGGGAAAACAAAGAAAAAGCTATTCTATCCTGTATTATCTAAGAAGTACTTTTCGTAACTGCTCTTGGTTTTTCAGAGATTAATAGTGAGAGGGCATCTAAAAGAACTACCATTCTCCAGGACTTCCCTGGTGGCACAGTGGTTAAGAATCTGCTTGCCAATGCAGGGAACATGGGTTTGATCCCTGGTCTGGGAGGATCCCACATGCCATGGAACAACTAAGCCCATGCACCGCAACTACTGAGACTGCACTCTAGAGCCCGTGAGCCGCAACTACTGAAGCCTGCGTACCCAGAGCCCGTGCTCCTCAACAAGAGAAGCCACTGCAATGAGAAGCCTGCTCACTGCAACGAAGAGTAGCCCCTGCTCACCGCAACTAGAGAAAGCCTGCACGCAGCAACGGAGACCCAATGCAGCCAAAAAAAAAAAAAAAAAGAACTACCATTCTCCTGTATCAATGCCCACAAGAATGGAGTGAAGTTTATGGCAGACTACCAAAGTTAATATATCTATACAATACATTGTTTTAGATTGATATGAAATCAACATATGTATAGATTCCCTAGAAAATTCATAATTTAATGATGAAATAAATTACATATATAATTTAAAAAATGACAATATATCTGCTTTGTCTAAATGCTAACATCTGTCTGCTGCTATCTGAATTGAATATATTTATTTACATGACAAACGTTAATCAGGACTTGAGAGTGCCAAAAAACATCCTGAGACTAGGCCATGGATAAAACATGATGACTGCCCTTGTAACTATCAAGGATGCATGCATATATTCTTTCACTCTTATATTCCACAAATGAGTAACTCTGTGTAACAGGTACTTTCTGTGTACTACTCAGTGCTAACTAGTATCTAAAAGCAATTAAACTTTATAGTAATATAGATACTTAATGCAAAACACCCAACCTCTCTTGCTGAATTCTGCACAAACATACAACCTATATTCACTATCCACTCTCCCAAATATTTACAACATTAAAGAAAGGAGAAGAATATCAAGAAGTTTTGGATGATGAGATGAGCCAGAAAGCCTATCTATTCAAATAGTCAACCTAGAGTTCAAAGGGCAACACTGCCAAGAAATGATCTTCAAGTACATTTCCCCCCTTTCGAGGAGGGACCATGTTTGCTTCAAAGAAAGCAGCAAGTTATTAGACTGTGCTATTAAGTTCCTAATATGCAACTTTCACATATGATCGGAAAAGTGGGATTCGCATGTTAAACAGAGGACCTGTATTGTTCATTCTTATTCCTATCTCTAGCTTCAGACTGGATTTATATGACCTGGGCCAGATTTTGATGTTTGTTTTCTTTTTCTTTTTGATACATATTTGCAATCATCTTTAAAAAGAAGAAAAAATATAGAAGGCAAAAATACGTGGAACGTTCATAGGACCAAAGGTAATTTTCAATGATTAGTCTCAAAATTCAAATCCCAAATTTGTAAATATTCACATGTATGCTAAGTGATTGAATAATAAAATCGTTTTATACTTTTGCCAATTCAATTCAAAATTGAAGAGGTCAGAAATTATCTTTTCCAACTTCCTAATCAACTTCAATCAAAATTGAAAAGAGGTCAAAAATGATCTTTTCCAACTTCCAATCAACATAGCAGACATTTAGCATAATCAGCCCCTTTTTAAAACACCTGCAATAACAGGATGATAATAGTAAGTGAACAATTCTAGTTCATTGGGAAATTGTTCTATTTGTTTTGCCAGACCTTTTAATTCTGTCCTTTCTATAGGATACACTTTTAAATATCTGAAGGCAATAACTACCTTGTATTTTTCTATTTTCCAAGGTAAAATCATGTTCTGATCCATACCTGTTATGTCTAAAATTATTCACAAACCATGAGATCCCAAAACTGTGTATTATGTTCTAGATGTGATCTGACCAGGACAGAGTACCACAAAAGTATTAGTTCATGTGGTCTGGATACTATAATTAATGAAGCCTAAAATGACATGAGCATTTTTTAGTAGGTTTATGACAATGCTGACTTATATTACATGTGAGCTCAAATTTCCATTTGCCACCAAACAAATAAAATCTTGGTCATCCTATATGTGTCTACTTTGATGATCTTAAATGTAAAAATTTACAGTTGTTTTCAGTAAACGTCATTTAGGGGAAGAATGTTGTATGTAATGTTACGATTATTCTTTATATTGTGATAAACATCAAGACTTATTAAAAAAAAAGAAATATATACAGAGCAATGTGATAATCAGCAATCCACTTTAAAAATCAGAAAGTATCCAAAGGGTTAATTTTAAATAGATTTAAATAAGAACCAAATTTAATTCAGCATTTTTCAATTTAGAGATTTATAATGTCTCTGGCATCACAAGAAAGGATGGCTTAAAAAAACCAAAACAAAACGAAACTCATCCTCTGAGGAAGTTGTTATGACACAGAACAGGTGTGGAGCTCTGACTCAATAAATAAGCCTAAACCATCATCCTATATCAATCATTTACAAGACTATTTTAATTATTTTCTATTGTGATGTTAGATTGTAAGTAAAAGAGGAAAGCCAGATTTCAAGTACAAAATCCATTAAACCATGTACATCTAACACTCCCACTGAAACTGAAGGCAGATTCTATTTTAAAACTAATAAAAATATGAGTGGCTGACAAAAGACGGATTTCCTCACTTAATCATCCTCCTGTATTAACAGCTTAATTTCCTAACTGTCACTTACTCAATCAAATGCTGGATGTTCTGTAAACAAGTTTGTTTGCTTTGTATCACAGAGACTGAAGGGAAGAAAGGAAATATAGTACAATATTTCTTTTCCTGAAACAGTTACCAAAATGTTAGCCTTCATGAGCTATGATATGCCAAAGAAAAGGGTAAATTCCTTGATTCAGCAATGACCTGTCAGTTGATTATTTGCCCATTCCTGAGGGCTCTCTGAACACCTGAACAACCCACCTGTGATTTACCACAGTATTCTGGAGAGTACTCAACACAGAGCTGACAGAATGGGGCTATTATTTTGACGTGCAAATCTTGATGGCAATGAACAGGACAAATTATCTTGTTTTACACTTTGTGTGTCTTGAAAAGAAGGGAGAATGTGACTTCTCCAACTTTAGCCCTATCCCCACGGGATATCTATTTATCTCTTTGTGGGCATGGTATTTTAAACTGTTTGTTTTATTCTGGAAACCTATCTCTCTGCTATGGCTGAAAAGCAATGGATCTCAATTTGAAAATGAGAAAAAGTTCATACTAAATATTGATAATAAGCTTAAAAATTTAATAGAATGTATAAACTAAATGATTTAGAAAACTAGTAACCATTCACAAAGTTGTTCCCAAGTTGCTATTTATGTTCTACAAGTAGTGCAATAATGTGTCAACTTTTACAGAACATAAAATACAACATACATTTTTACTTAAATGAAAGATAAAAGTTCACTTCATATGACTAGTCATTCCTTCATAACAGTTTTAAATAAAGTACATTAATCCAGGTGTTGCTTTATCAGTCTGATACTTTGAAATTCATTGAGTATCTTAGTTCTCTAATATGGAGATTAAGTTACCACTGAAGTATATTCTTTATTACTATATTTGTAAAACTAGAATTTATACTTTTACTTCTAGCTTTTCTGAATCAAAATTCTGTTGAATGCATCAGATTTTAACCTTCAAATACCAGAGTTCATTTTCTCAAATCTTTAAAACTCATCTGATTTCAGAAGAACGAAAAAAGACTATTGTGTCCAAGGCTAAAAAACAAGAGTCTGCTTAAAAGAAGTCTGATCAGAACAATTTCACTGCTGGTTTTAATGAATCTTTTTGAATGACTCTTAGTACTAATTCTTTAGGAACAAGACACTGATTACTAAAGAAGAAAGGAAAAGAAAGCAGCCAAACTCAAAGCATTTTTTGATCTTTCAGCTCTATTTTCCTGGAAATAATCTGTGCTTCACAGACATCATGTTTTTGGTTGTCTTAATATCTGAAAAATCTGTTTCTTTTTCCATTTCAGAAGACTATACTATAATCAAAGATGAAAAAGATAACTATTAAAAATTCCATAATTATACCTGTTAACACCTCACAGGTAATAGGAACCTTTTAGGTGGATAATGTGAAGAGTACTTCCACTTTAATGGTAAGGTTTGAGTTTGATAAAAATTAGACTTCTTTGATCTACATATGTAAATATTTTCCCCCTGAATTTGAATCTATTCAACTCTAGCATCCTAGAAAAAAATGTAAATTTTACTTTTGTTATTATCATTCATTAATAGTCTAAAGTATGGTTCCCAGTCTGTGGGTTGCAGACTTCTGTGCTTGAAGGCCCTACATTAATACCAAGCATTATCTAAAACATGAATAAATAATATGACACGCACATATATATGCTATTGTTTTCTCAAATATATATTGTGTTGCGATTACAAAAACAGAAAATCATTTAAAGGTGTTACACAGTTCTCAGTAATATTTTTTTCCAGAAAATATTTTTTCAATTACATTGAGAAAATTTAATTGCAATTATGTGGGAATCCACAAAATGTTTTGATGCCAAAAACTAGTTCCATTACTCAAAAAAGTTAAGATAGCTGGAATAAATTTTTAACGAGCTATTTTAAGAAGTACTTGTGAAGATGGAAAAAAAGTCACATTTTAAAAACTAACTTAGGGGCTTCCCTGGTGGCTCAGTGGTTAAGAATCCACCTGCCAATGTAGGGGACACGGGTTTGAGCCCTGGTCCAGGAAGATCCCACATGCCGTGGAGCAATTAAGCCCGTGTGCCACAACTACTGAGCCTGCGTGCCACAACTACTGAAGTCCGCACGCCTGGAGTGTGTGCTCCGCAACAAGAGAAACCACTGCAACAAGAAGCGTGTGCACCACAATGAAGAGTAGCCCCCGCTCATTCCAACTAGAGAAAACCCACATGCAGCAATGAAGACCCAACGCAGCCAAAAATAAAATAAATAAATTTATAAAAACAAAACTAAATTAGAACCCCCAAAGATATGATAATAAGTAGACTTAAAAACCACATGCTTAAAAGAGTAAGAGATTTGTCATAAGCACAACTATTGTCTGAAGTAAAATACAGTCAAATGTGCCTACCCTGAAGCAAGTGTGCCAGAGTAAAAATCCCAGCTCTGCCACTTATTAGCTGTGTGACCTTAGTCAATTAAATCTCTTTGCATCTCAGTTTTCTCATCGATATCGATAATCTCATATTGAATTAAAAAAATAATTCCAAGAAAAGAGGCATGAATAAAGTTATTTTCCACATACTTGTAACACTACAAGGCTGAAAGTAGTACAGAACAAAACAAATGATTAAAGGTAGTACAGAAAAGATTAAGTGAAGAAGAAGAGGCTAAAGAGCAACTAACTTAAGGATGCCTTCTGAGGCACACACCTAGCTGTCACTGAATACCCATCTTGACTTAGATGGTTGTAAGGTTTCTACACTTCATTTTAACTTACAGTATATTAACTCTAAGTACAGTCTGAAAAGTGAAGTGTGAATATTGCAATCACTAGGACAACTAATTTTAAAAAGCATAGAAAGAAATACAATAATAAAGGCAAAATATGAAGTAAAATGGAGTACTGAAAAATATTCCAATAATTCAAAAGGTGGCAGAAAGAAGAAAATAGAGGAATGAAAAAATAAAAAACAGAAAAGCAACTAAATCACAGAACTAAACCCAAACATACTGACAATTATACTAAGTGTAAATGGTATAAACACACCAATTTAAAAACCGGAGACCTAACTAAATGTTACCTATATGAAACTGAAATGAAATTAAGAAATAGATATGTTAAAAGTAAAAGAATGGAAAAAGATGTCCCAACAACAGCAAACTACATTCTTTTAAAAATCACATGGAACATTCAATAAGATAGGATGGCATCCTGGATCACGAAACAAATCTATCAAATTTAAAAGAACTGAAATCATACAAAGCATGTCTCTGACCATAACAATTAACTAGTAGTTAAAAACAATAAGATATCTGTAAAATTCCCAAATATTTGGAAATTAAGCAACATACTTCTAAGTAATCTATAATAAAATAGGAAGTCTTAGGGGAGAAATTAGAAAATTTTGAGCTGAATGCAAATAAAAATAAAACATGTCAAAAAAAATTGTGAAATGCAGGCAAAGCAGTACTTTGAAGGGAATCTATAGTACCTGAAGAAAGGTTTTAAATCAATAACCTAAATTTCCACCATATGAAACAAGAATAAGAAGAGCAAAAAATACCCAAAGAAAGAAGAAAGAAGGACAGAAAGAGGAAGGAAGGGAGGGAGGGAGGGAGGAACGGAGGGAGGACAAGAACAGAGATCTGTTAAATTGAAAACCAAAAAGCAATAGAGAAAAATCAATGAAACCACAACCTGGGTCTTTGAAAAGATCAAAAAAATTGATAAACTGTTACTAAAATGGAAAAGTGAAAAGAGAAAGAAGACACAAATTGCCAACATAAGAAAGGAAAGAAGAAATCTTACTCAGACCGTTACAGACACTAAAGGATAAGAAAAAACAGTGAACTCTAAAGGTATACATTTGACAACCTAGATGAAATGAACAAAATTCCCTGAAAGACACAAACTTACAAAACTTTTCCAGGAAGATAGGTAACCAAAATTGTCTATTATCTATTAAAGGTACTGAATTCCTAGTAAAACAAAAACAAACTGCAACAAAGAAAACTCCAGACTCAGATGGTATTAGTGGAGAATTCTACCAAATATATAAGGAAGAAATATTTATTCTAAATAATCTCTTCCAGTAACTAGAAGAAAGGAAATACTTCCCATCTCATTTTATTAAGAGAGTATTATTCTGATACTAAACCAAAGAAAATGTAAAACAATTATACACAAATATCCATCATGAACACTGACAGAAAAATCCTTAACAAAATATTAGCATACTGAATGCAGTAATATATAAAAAGAGTAATACAACATGACTTACTGGGTTTATCCTGGGAATGCAAGACTGGTTTAACATTTCAAAGTCAATGTAATCCAAGATTTTAGCAGTCTCAAAAAAAAAAATCCCATGATCATATTGATAGGTGTAGGAAAAGTATGTGACAAAGTTCAAAATCCATTCATGGTTAAAAACTCTGATCAAACTAGGAATAGAAAGGAACTTTCTCAACTTGTTAAAAGCCATCTACAAAAATGTCTAAGCTACCATCATATTTAATGGTAAAACACTAAACACTTTCTCATTAAGATAAGGAACAAAACATGGATGTCCACTGTCACCACTTCCATTCAACATGGTACTGGAAATCCTTGTAGGAAGTCAGAAAAACAAGCATACAGGTTGGAAAGGAAGAAGTAAAACTATATTCATTCACAGACAACATGATTAAGTACATACATCCCAAGAAATCTACAAAGTACCAAGAGGTACAAAGAACCAATAGTGAGTATAGCAAAGGTGGCAACACACAAAAATCAACCATATTTCTAGATACTAACAATAAACAACTAGAAACCAAAATTAAACAATACCACATATAATACACCTCAAAGAAAAAGAATTACTTAAGTATAAACTTAACAAAATATGTGCAAGTTCTCTGTGCTGCAAACTACAACACACTGAAATAAAAGAACATCTAAATAAATGGATAGACAATGTTTATGACTGGAGATTCAATGTTGTTACGTTGTAAATTCTCCCCAAGTTGTTCTATAGATTTTAAATAATCCCACACAAAACTCCAAAAGGATTTTTCAAAGATAATGACAACCTGAGATGATACTTTATATGGAAAGGCCAAGGAAGCAGAATAGCTAAAACAGCTTTTGAAAATGAAGAACAAAGTTAAACACACTGATTTTAGATCCTACTATAAAGCTGTGATCATCAAGAATGTGTGGTTTACTGAAAGGATAGACAGAAATGACCCATACAAATATGGTCAACTGATTTTTGACAAAGGTGTACAGGCGATCCAATGGAGAAAGGGTAGTCTTTTTGACTACCTAAATGGTGCTAGCACCCTAAATGGTGCTAGCACCCTAAATGGTGCTAGAACAATTTTGCATGCACATGTAAAAATGGACCTCTACATATAACTCTCACTAGATATGAAACGTCAAAAATGAATTATGGATCTAACTGTGAAATGTAAAACTGTAAAACTTTCACAAAAGCGGAGTCTCTTCAACAAATCATGTTGGGAAAACTAGATATCACATGCAAAAGAATGAAGCCTTACCTTATATCATGTATAAAAATTAACTCAAAATGGATCAAACACCTAAACGTAGGCCAAAACTATAAAACTCTTTGAAGAAACCAAAAGGGAAAAGTTTCATGACATTGGATTTCCTGGAATGACACCAAGAACACAGGCAACAAAGTAAAAATAGACAAATTGGACTACATCAAAATTAAGTTTCTGTGACTCAAAGAACAAAATCAACAGAGTAAAAAGGCAACCTACAGAAAGGCAGAAAATATTTGCAAATAATATATCTGATAAGGGGAAAATATCCAGAATACATAAAGAAATCCTACAACTCAACAACAACAAAAATCACATTAAAAAAATGGGTAAAGGACTTAGATATTTCTCCAGAGATGCCATACAAAAGGCCAAGAAAAGATGCTCAACATCACTGATCATTAGGAAAATGCAGGTCAAAACCACAAAGATGTATCACCTCACACATACTATTAAAAAACAACAACAACAACAAAATAAAACCCGGAAATAACAAGTGTTAGCAAGGATGTGGAGAAATTGGAACCCTTGTACACTGCTGACAAAGTGTGGGTGTTCCTCAAAAAATTAAAAATAGAATTACCATATGATCCAGCAATTCTACTTCTGGATATATATCCAAAATAACTGAATGCATGATCTCAAAGAAATATCTGTATATTCATGTTCAAAGCACCATTATTCACAATAACCAAGAGGTGGAAACCCATGCAGCCACAAATGGATAAATAGATAAGCAAAATGTAGTGTGTGTATGTATGTATGTATGTGTGTGTTTGAGTGTGTGTGTGTGTGTGTGTGTGTGTGTATATAGGCTATAGAATATAGCCTATATAAAAGGCTAATAGAATATTAGCCTTTTAAAAAGAAAAGAAATTCTAATACATGCTACAACATGGATGAACCTTGAAGATTATATGTTAAATGAAATACTCCAGTCACAAAAAGACACATACTTCAACTTATCTGAAGTATGTAGAGTAGTCAAATTCATAGAAACAGAAAGTAGAATGGTGGTTGCCAGGGCTGGGTGGAGGATGTGATGGAGAGCTGTTTTACGGGATAGAGTTTCACTTTTGCAAGATGAAAAAGTTCTGGACATTGGTTGCACAACAATAAATATACATAACACTACTGAATTGTATACTCAGAAATGGCTAAGGCAGTAAATTTTATGTTGCATGTTTTTTTACCAAAGAGTTGATCAAAAAAACCCTGAAAAACAAAATAAGGACATTGAACTTCTTCAAGATTAAAAACTTTTGCTCTGTGAAATACAGTTAAGAGAAAGAAAAGATAACCCACAGACTAGAAGATATTTGCAATATACCTAACAAAGGATTTTTAATCAGAATATAAAGGATGTAAGTAAGAGAACCACCCAATTAAAAAAGTATAAATAGGTCAAAAGAATTTAAAACACTTCTCCAAAGTAAATATTCTAATGACAAATGAGAGCAAAAAAAGATGTTCAATATTAGTCATTAGAGAAACACAAATTAAAACCACAATAACTTAACACTACATATCTATTAGAATGGTTAAATTTTTTTTTTTAACTGACAATACCAAGTGCTAGCAATGCTGGCAGGAATGCAACAAAGTTCCAACAATCTGAAGATGAATATGGCAGTTTCTTATGAAGTTAAGTATACAGTTAGTTACCCTATGACACGGTAGTCCCACCCTAGTAATTATCCTAGAGATATGAAAGCTTACATTCACACAAAAACCTGTCCACCCATGTTTACAGTAGCATTATTCATAGCAAACATTGAAAACAATCTAAAATGTCCTTCAACAAGTGTATGGGTAAACAAACTGAAGTGCTTCTATACAGTGGAATACTACCCAGCAAAAGGAACAAACTGACACATACAACACAGATAAATTTCAAAAACTTAAGTAAAAGCCATGTTTAAAAGGTTACATACTATATAATTCTATTTATATGACATATGAAAAAAGGCAACTGTAGGGACAGAGCAGTAGTTGCCAGGGGTTAGTGGTGGAAAGAGGGTTTGACTACAAAGGTACAGCCTGAAGAAATTTTCTGGAGTGAATAATTGTTTTGTATTGTGATTGTAGTAGTAGCTATACAATTTTGCACATTTGTCAAAACTCACATATCTCTACACTGAGCTAGAGTTACTAGCTCTGTAATCTTGGTCAAGTTTCTTAACCTGTCTGTATCTCAGTTTCTCACCTATAGCATCGGGTATGGCAATCGTATTGACCTCATAAAGTTAAGAAGATTTAATGATTAAAATACTTAAAGCAAAACTTAGATTCAGGATATGTTGAATTTGAAATGCCTTTGAGATATCTAAGTAGGCAATTCACTGAAGAGGTCAGAGGAAATATCTGAGCTGAATCAGGGACAATGATGTTGATTCCGGAAGCAGTGGGTGTGGATGAGAGTGCCCACGGACACAGAAGAAGAGGGGTCCTAGCACCCAGTCTTCATGAACTGCAACATTTTATGTCTAGAGAGAGGAGAATAAATATGCAAAGGATTCAAGAGGGGACAGAAATAGACGTAAAACCAGGAGATTATTACGTCATATAAAACAAAGTAAGAGAATGTTTCAAGAGGAAGGAGTGGATAAAGACAGTGAATAAAGCTAACAGATGATGACTGAGACTTTTAGATTTTCTCTTTTTCGTTTAGTAACAAAACCCCTCAATTCAAGCTGTGCAACCAGCTACTCAAAATAGAGAATGTATTTATTTTGCAGCCTCTCTTGTAGCTGAACATGGTCATGTAGCTAAGATTAGCCAATGGGATGTAAATGATACATGCAATTTACAGGTTATGTCCTTAAAGCAAGGGACTGAGCTATTATCTCACCTCCTCATTCTTTTTTTTTTTTAACATCTTTATTGGAGTATAATTGCTTTACAATTGTGTGTTAGTTTCTGCTTTATAACAAAGTGAATCAGCTATACATATACATATATCCCCGTATGTCCTCCCTCTTGCATCTCCCTCCCACCTTCTCTATCCACCCCTCTAGGTGGTCACAAAGCACCGAGCTGATCTCCCTGTGCTATGTGGCTGCTTCCCACTAGCTATCTATTTTACGTTTGGTAGTGTATATATGTCCATGCCACTCTCTTACTTCGTCCCAGCTTACCCTTTCCCCTCCCCGTGTCCTCAAGTCCTTTCTCTATACCTGCGTCTTTATTCCTGTCCTGCAACTAGGTTCTTCAGAACCATTTTTTTAGATTCCATATATATGTGTTAGCATACAGCATTTGTTTTTCTCTTTCTGACTTACTTTACTCTGTATGACAGTCTCTAGGTCCATCCACCTCACTACAAATGACTCAATTTCTTTTCTTTTTATGGCTGAGTAATATTCCATTGTATATATGTGCCACATCTTCTTTATCCATTCATCTGTCGATGGACACTTAGGTTGCTTCCATGTCCTGGCTATTGTAAACAGAGCTGCAATGGACATTGTGGTACATGACTCTTTTTGAATTACGGTTTTCTCAGGGTATATTCCCGGGAGTGGGATTGCTGGGTCATACTCACTTCCTCATTCTTGCTCACCTGAATGAGAACCCAAGTGACACGAGTGATGTTTCTTACCATGTGGCCTAAGGGATGGTACAGCAGCAAGACAGAAGGAACCTGAGTTTCTGACACCATGGAACCACCATATCAGTTAGTGGCTCCATTGTGTTAAATTACTCCCTTTAAAAGACTCTTAACTGAAGATGCAGTAGCCTTGGTATTTCAGAATTCATCACAGCAGATTTACGAGAAGGGACATATACAAAGAATGATGTCAACATATATATATTTTTAAATTTTTATTTATTTATGACTGTGTTGGGTCTTCGTTGCTGCGCACGGGCTTTTTCTAGTGGCAGTGAGCGGGGGCTACTCTTCGTTGGGGTGCGCGGGCCTCTCATTGCAGTGGCTTCTTTTGTTGCGGAGCACAGGCTCTAGGCGCGCAGGCTTCAGTAGTTGTGGCTCGCGGGCTCCAGAGCGCAGGCTCAGTAGTTGTGGCGCATGGGCTTAGTTGCTCCGTGGCATGTGGGATCTTCCCGGACCAGGGCTCAAACCCGTGTCCCCTGCACTGGCAGGCGGATTCTTAACCACTGCGCCACCAGGGAAGCCCCGATGTCAACATATTTTAAAGGAAATACTTAAAAGGCACAACATACGACATATACATTAATAATACAAGAATTATCTGATCACAAAAAGCACATGATACCTTCCTACAGTTTGAAACTGACTGATAAGCACTTTAAACTTTGCAGATATTTGGAAATTCTCACAAGTGATTCTTCATTTTGTTGGCTTTTAGAGGGAGTGAGGGGCTGAAGTAGAGAATCAATGTAAGTAATTAGGTTACTTCCCATGTTAATAATGGGAATAATGAGAAAGAAGAAAAAGAACTACTGATCTAGAAATTAGACACAGATTTAGTCTGTGCTGTTTGTTTTGGCTATTATTTAAAGCTTTAACTATGAGTATTTTTTTTCAGTCATGGAAAAGGAACTTCAGTACAATTTTAATTGAATTCTTAGCTATCACAATTAAGTATAAAAAAATACATTCATTAGATTATTCAAGACTAAAGGTATACAACTGATTTCTATATATCTTAATGACTCACATTAAATAATAGAATAACATAAAAACTCCAAATCTAACTTTAAAAAAATATAATCTGTATTTTAAAAACAATCTCCAAATTATTTCTTTACTAGAAATTTGGAAAGGAACAGGAAACTCTGCATCTTTTATGCCTGCAGAGAATTATCAAAAGCCTGCTTCAAGTATCAAAAAAATGTTTGAAGCTAAGAGGAAAAAAAGTAATAATTATTTACTAAAGCTTTTTTTATGTTTACCCTCTGATGCTTCTACCAACAATTTCCAGCAAACTACCAGGAAGATGCTTGTTTCTTAGACACAATGGATTTTTTTTTCTGACTAAATGCATTTCTTAACTAAAAGCATACAAAGTTAATAAACGGAAGGAAAAACAAATACAGTGTTGTCATTTCTAAATTATATTCTTAAAAGGTTTAGGGGTATCATTTGTGGAACACAAAGAGATTTCCTTCTCTAACAGCATTCCAGGACATCACTCTTTCCTGCCTACCAGCAGACAAGATTATACTTGTCTGGAATGTCAGTGAAGTATTTATACAAAGGCAGTTTTTCAGAATCTTCTTATTGTGAACACAAAACAGGAAAAACAGTAATACCATTGGTATAAGGTAAACACTATTTAGTATAAACTGTGTTTCTCCCTTAATAAGTACTAGGTTAACCTCCAAGAGAAGGAGACGAAAATGAGCACATCTCTAAACATAAACCACTAGTTGTTTGCAGTCGGCCAGACCAAAGGTTCAGGGAAAAAAACTCAAACTAAGAATTTGCCACACTGTGTTTTAGTAAGTGTTACGCTACAGTCTCTAATAAAAACTCATTTTTCCCAAGTTCACAGGAGAAAATAAAAGTATTCTATAAAAGTTAACATATTATTGAATGAAAACCTAATAATAAATTAATTTAATTGAAATACTGATTTGGAGGCAGAAAAGACAAATTTCTATGTAAAGGGGCCACCAATCAAAAACACCAAATAAACCATTTCACATTCTAAAAAATATTTTTCCATTATTTTTTACTAAAAAAACCCCCCAAAACAAAGGAAGAATATTTACCTTCCATAAGTAAAAAAAAAAAAAATTAATTCTACAAACCTACTACTGAAGAGTTTTAAACTTTATTTACAAATAGATTATAAAGTACAGCTGGTATCCCAAGTAATAATAGAATAAGTCTCACAGAGATAAATTTTAATTTTCCGTATGATAGCAAAATGAACTTTGGTTTGACTGCCCCCTGCTGATGTGAAATTTTCAGAACTACAAAAGTTGATTTGATAAAATTTTAATTTTTTAAACTGTTTTTACTCAGAAATTGGTTTCAATTTCTTATTGAAAACTAAGGAGACTTAAATATTTAAATAACCTCTGTGTCTTATTTTCACTCAATGGGAAAATATTTGTGGAATATCTATGACCTGACACATCAAAAATATGGTTTCATCTCTCTGACCCCAAAATACTTACAAGTTATTAGAGGGACAGGAAAAATCTGGAAAATAATAAACTATCAGAGAAAATCAAGAACTAAACTAAATGATACTGAAGAGAAGTAAGCTAGAGAAAGAGGGATTGGTAGGGCCAAATTAGTTTAAAAAACTTAATGAAAAAGTTAAGACTGAGACAACTGAGAAAAAGTAATGAGGACATATAAAAGAGACAAAATAAGAAAAAGCCTGGAGCAAATAATGAACATAGAGTGCACAGAACACAGGACACCAGGAGATTTAATTTCCAGAATAAATGGACAAATGTTTCGTGAGAAAAGAAAATAGTGAGAGGTTGGGGCCCAACTTTTGAAACTAAAAAAACCAGAATAAAGAGCTGGACTTGAGGCAAACAAGGAGCCACTGAAGGTTCCTCAGCAGTACGTTAACCTGGTAAAGCAGTATAATAAATGGGTAAAGCAGCATAATAACTTGGTTAAAGACAATCCTTTAGGAAGAGTTCCGTGAAATAGAACAAAGAGGAAACGGAGGAAGAAGAGCCTGCAGGCAGAGAAACTGGTGAAGAGACAACTATAATGAGCCAAGGAAAGAAGTCAACCAGAACGGAACAATGGGAATGGAAAAGAAAAATGGAATTGAGATACATTTTGAGTTAAAAACAAAACTGGGTGCCTGATTGGATTTAGATTTTTGTCTAATTCTTATGCCATATTAAGTGATTGCTCAATTCAACTGAAATAAAAGAGGAGTAGTGGACAAAGAGTTAACAGAAGGGAAAACTGTAGTGTCACTGAAGTTAATGGGATACAGAGTTTCAAGAAGATGTGAGTAGTCAGCGGGATCAAATTTGTGGAATTCAAAACAAATAAGAACCCTTAAGAAGCCACTAAATTTTGTTTGGCAGCCAATGGTGACCCTCACATACAAAGTAGAGGAATTCACTTTAGGGAGGACACGTCCATCTTAACGTAGAGGAGAGGAGGAACACGTAAATAACAGGGCAGAGCTACGTTTATAGTTAAAGATGGGATGCGTGAGGAATTTAATGGCAAATGGTCTCGATTATCTCTATAAATCAGTTTCGAAGTTCACTTCTCAAAAAAAGAATGATAGATTAATATTCAGAAAAAACTTGGAAAATATTTGATGTCACTTTTCTACATCAGAGTCCAGTTTCTACTGGAGATATCCAGTCCCAAGGGATGGCTTCATCTAGCCAAGACTTCTCATTTTTCTATACCTGTCTAGAAAAATCTGTGTGCTATTTTGTAAAAAAGTTCAAAGCTGACCCACTGATGACACTGCTTCCGACACATACAAATATAGTTTTTCCAAACATGGTTTATGTGAAGACATCTGGAATGGAGCATGCAACTCAATAATAGACCTTATTCACATGCTATAGGTAAAAGTGGTAATGGTAAGAACTTATGGAAAAATAATGTGTCTTCTAAGATAAAAGTGCAGTTTTTAGAATCACCAAAACAAACAAACATGGGAAATCATAATTTCTGAATTTTATGTTACATTTTCTTTGTAAAGAAATTTCTCTTAAAAGAAGTATAATACCAAAGTTAGATTTCAGTTAAGTAATTTGCTTACAGAGCAAATTATGTGTAATGTTTCTGATCCAAGTTCACTACCTTGTGTCATTGTAATGTCACTTGTAAAAAAATGACCAGTGTAATGATAAAGTTTCCTCTTAAAACTCAAAAAATGATGCAATAAACCTCAGGATATGCAGAGGTCCAATAACATATTATTTTATTGAAGAGGTCACCAATTGGTTTGAGGCAAGGTCTTATTCTTCATGACTAAATATTCTGAATATTACAATAAAATTGCTATGAGATGTTAACACTTATTGATACTTCCTAGAAAAGATTAAAAATCAGCAAGAATTCCTAAGTATTTGTACAATGAATAAAAGTGCTACACTGATTACATGTCTATATAATAGGCCAAAGTAAGTTCTCTCTAAAGTTAAATAGGCAGAGATCTGACAATAACTTTTTCCTTTTAAATTGAAAAAGATTACATAAGTTATTAAATAAAATTTTAGAAAAAGAAAAAAGAATTAACCATTTTTTCTTCTTTGAATATTATCCTCTAGTCCTTATATACATGAATACATTTTATAGCAATAGTTATTTTAGATATTTCAAACAACTTTTGCAATTAAAAATGTCAGTTTTCCATTTTCAAACTCAAGTAAAGGGATTTTTCCAAGGCAATTGCCTCCTGAAAAAGAAATAAAAGTTCCTCTGACAAGAGACTTAACTGCAAAAAAATAAAATAAAAAAATAAAGAGGTCAATTTTCAGAAAGTAAAATATATATGATAAAACAATAGGAATGACTATTTTAAATCTGAGGCATGCAAAGCAGATTTTGACATTGCATGTAGGACACATCTGGGTGAAGAGCAGAGGTGTATTTCAAAACACTACCCACAATGAATATGTTGTCTAACAAGTGTGTAATTGAAAAAATATAACATGGCCAAAATAACAGCTTTATACTATATTCATTAAAGTAGATGAATATAAATACAAGGAGATAGCCCTATGTATAGAAAGAACAGTTTACCAATACAATATCAAAAATCTTTCTTTCTGGTATTTTTCTTCATTAGCTATTATTGCATTAAACATCAAAAGTAGCAGTATTATGTTAAGAGGAGGATACTTAAATCAAATATATGTATCCCAGAGCAAATCTACCTCGTTCCTATCAGCATATCCTGAGGAACTATTTACCTGATTATCTAAATATTACCCTAGACACTAAAACAAGTAAGTTTTGAATATACAGACTAGAAAAAGAGGGTGCTGTGCGGACATGAGTGAAGCAACAAAACAACAAAAAACAAGTAGGAAATTGAAAGAGTACATTGGCCCCTGGGTCAGAAATGAAAAATACGGGGTGATGGTATCCCTGAGAGTGACAAAGCCAGTTTAAAGTAAAAAGCTAAATTTGCCCCCTAAAAAGTTTTGTAAACAGTCAGCCTTGAATATACTCATCTTTTAAGAACTTAGAAGGAAAAAGGTTATTATGCTCCAAGGGGATACAAAAAGGGCTGTGGAATTTGACTCAATTAAAATAGTCTATTTAGACAAGGTTACAGAACAAAGTATCTTGAATTTGACAGCAGTAACAATCCTCACTCACCAAGACTTATTTAGTCTTGCCTGAGGGACATGTTTAGGTCCTGTATATGATGACAGCACACATAATAAGAAAAATAATTTATGTATATATAAATTGAAAGGATGGTTAATTCTAATTATCAGTTTTATTGGTAAATAGTAATGAATAAAATGATATCATCATCACACCGAAGTCCTTTATTCATTATTAACACTTAATTATTATTGTCTTTTTTTGGTTTTTAAGGGTTTCTCTAGAAGTTATGTGGATAAAAGCAAGATAGAAAATGTGAGAAAAGATACAGGCAGAATTTTAAATATGAGCATTATGTTAATGACTCACTGTACAAATTCACATGCAATGAATTGTTTCCTCAGCAGGAGTGATTAATTTGCAGGGATCCATCCAAAGTCCCTTGACAAGTATTTGAAACAATTAAGACAAAACTGAAATGGCTGGTCAGGGTTGATGATAAATTCTGTGAGTTTGGAAGAGATGAAAATCACTGGTCACTACAAGGAAATATCCCATAATTATGGCCTCATTAACACAATACTATCTAAACTGAACCTTTATCTTTGTAATCTGGTCTAAAGCTCTCTAAGCCCCAGCACATCTAGCTCATCAATTCTACAGGAAATATTATGATTTTCAAGAATAAACAAGTTGCAAATGAAAGCCAAATGGGGAGTGAAGACAGACCTACCCTGCATACTACTCTATTGCATCTTAATTTTTTATGACTAAGAAGAGAAAGTGTGGAAAGTGGAAAGCAAAGTACATAGTTTCCTAGACTCTTCAGAAAAGATCAAGGATACTTATTGCTTATCTCATCTCTCTCTGAAAGCCAAGGTTATGATCCTCAGGCTCCTCAAAGACAAGAACAAGAGACAAAAGGAGATGGAGTGAAATGGTAGAACAAATAAACTGTCTAAATGATACAAGAAACTTGCCCACACTCAGAATTACCTTTTCACTTTCAGCACTAGTCAATTGTAACTCTTCATTAATATTTCCTTCTTTCTAAGACACCCTGTCTTGATTTTTCCTTCAATATTTTTATAATTTCTTTAAGCAAAATCCCATATTGTTGAAGAAAGCCTCAAATATTTCTAATTTTAAAATTATAGAGACGTATTTTTCCCAACAAAGAGAAAACCTAGGTTATCAGCACCTAAAAATATCAAACACAAAATTAAAAAACTGTCTTTTTTAAAGGTGAAGGCAATATAAGAGAATTCTCAAGAAACAAAAAGAAAATACAAATTTACAGAGGCAAGCTAATGAAAAATAGCTAACTCTAGAGCAGTATATCTGAGTGTATCTGAGGATTCCTTGTGGTCCAGAAATTAATGAATCCCATATATCTGTGAAAGTTAAAAAAAAAAAAAAAAAAAAATCAAGGGCCTGGCCTTGGTGGATGGTTGAATCAGAGGGAGCACATAGAGAAGTGACTCCCAAATGGGACATCTTAAATAGGTCAACACTGCCTAACCCAGCCTAAAGAATATGGCACCACAGCCTTAGATCTTGGTAAAAGAGAAGTAAAGAAAAAAAAAGACTCTCCATAGAATTGATAATCATGAGTCTTAAGACTACACACATAGCCCCCAAAACCTCAAACTAAAAATTTAGTTTAAATTGGTCCTGGACACCCCAGTAGCTATAAGCACACTTAATGTGCAGAACCTGGCTTCTAAATACCATTCTCCATCAAAACGAATCAGGGCCCCTTGAGAAGTGGCTGATTTCAGGACTGGAGCAGGGAAAGTATATTATTAGTCCAGGACACATCGTGCCAGAAAGGACATATAAAAGAATGATGGAGATATAGCAAAAGGGTATGGCAGCTAGAAGTTGCTCCAAGTGGCCTAAATTGGGACAATGTGAACATCAAGATAAATAATGATAGTAAAGGATTAAAACTCACTGAATAAAGTAAGAATTCAAAAGTCCATAGTGATAAAAACAAGGAAAAAGGGAACATTCTTCCACATAGTAGAAAGCCAATCAATAGACAGAAAAATGATGTAATGAGAAAAACCACCATTTGGCAACCATTGTAATAATAACTGGTTCAGGCAAGAAGCATCAATGGATTCTAAAACTAGTGGTCAAAGTCTGAGTTGTACTAGAGTATTTAAACAATCTTACAATATACCTCAACAAGATACCTATAAACTAAATGGAAAAATAGTAACTTTACAGTAAAGAAACGTGGAAGACACCACCTTAACCACGTGATCAATGATAACATCACTAGTAATGACATTATACAAATCAAAGTCATGTGCCTCCTGATATAAGAAGGACATACATGTGATATTCCTGTCAAAATGCATAACCTGAATCTACTCATGAAGAAACAGTAGAAGAATCTAAATGGAGGAACATTCTATAAAATAATTGTCTCGTACTTGTGAAAACTGTCAAAATCATGAAGGATAAAGACAGAGGAACTATTTCAAATTAAATGAGAATAAAGAGATATAACAACTCAATGCTGTACATGATACTGCATTTTCTTTTCTACAGAGGATATTATTAGGATAATTAAGAAAATGTGAGGATCTATACATTCGATAACATTATTATGTCAGCATCAGTTTCCTGATTTTTATCAATGAATTGTGATTTTGTATGAGAATGGCCTTGGTTTTGAGGGAGCACACATATAAGTATTTATGGTCAAAAGGCACTGTACCTGTAACATTCTTTCAAATGGTTAAGAAAAAATACAAAAATACGGGTAGACAGAAAATAGACAAATTAAATGTGGAAAATGTTAACAACTGGGAAGCTTGGGTTAAAGATATAAGAGAATTTGTTGCAAAATTACTATAACTGCTCTGTAAGTCTGAAATAATGTCATAAATAAAAAAGTTTTTTTGTTTTTTGTTTTGAAGTTTTTTGTTTGGTTGATAGTGTCTCTAGGTCCCTTGCAGAATAAAAACAAACTCTCTGGGTAGTAAAAAAAAAAAAAAAAGTTAAGTTCAGATCTCAAAAAATAAACTTTCAAGAAACATGAGCTAACAATAAAAATTGACACACACATTACAAAACAGAGGAAATACACCACCAAAGAACCAGTTATCATAAAACACAGAATCAGATCTACAAAGACTGAATATATTGGAATTTTTGGGAAACTGAATATAAAATGACTATATTTAATATGCTTAAAGAAATAAAATGGAACTAAAAGCATAATAATGGATAAATAAGATACAGTGACAAATGAAAACTAAAAGGTAGAAGTCCCTAGTTATCTATTTTTAACAAGCTGTAAAAATATATATGGTAGAGAAGAAAGGCCAAGGCGATGGACTTTCAAGTCAGACAATCTGGTTCCATCACATACTTTTCATGTAATCTTGATGGAATTATTTAACCTCTATGCCTCACTTTCTTTATCTGTAAAATAGGATTAAGAGTACCTCCTCATATGACTGCTATAAGGACTAAGTGAGTGGGCTAATTTATACAAAGAATTTAAAACAGCATCAGCACATAAAAAATCTTCAATTAACACTGTAGTATTAATGGTAGTGGTAGTGTTTTTCAGAAATATATCCACACCCAAAATTCTTAAAGTCTCTTATTATCAGAAATAAAATATTTCTGGATCAGGATATAGTAGGATATAGCAGGATCAGTATTATTAACATAACAAATAAAAAACTTAATAATATTATGTGTTAGGCAGAAGCCTCTCTGAATCCTCTCAAAAACTTTCTTACCTAACATTTCTATTCCTCACAATTGAAACAGACCAGGCTATTCTTCCTAAGCTACTTCTACTCTTCAACCCATTCAGGTTACCTTATCTAAATATACAGCCTTTCCTCAGACTGAGCATCTACAATGTTATTCATTGAAATACTGAGTTGGGAGCACAGGTAGCTTTAACTATGCTGCCTTAAAGCAATGCACACTGTCACTGAACACTGGAACTATAAAGGACCTTAGACATCATCTAGTACACTATTTCTGGAAGAGTAGAGTGCCTAAAACAACCTGAGATGCTTTTAGATAATACATGGATACTATACTAAATAAATAACATCAAAAATTTATTCCCTTTCAATTTTCACATAAGTTTAATTTTGAAACTTCTTTAGAGATAACTTCAAATTCACATTAAAGTTGCAAGAATAAGAATAGTACAAAGAACTCCCATGTAACCTTTACTCAAATTCATCTATTATTAACATTTTACCCTTCTGCCTTATCTCTGCTCTCTTGTTCTAGTGTGCTGTGGGTTTTTGTAGTTGTTTGCTTTTGTTTTTTTGAACCATCTGAGAATAGGCTGCATACATCATGGTCCTTTACCAAATAAGAAAGTTTCCATTTACTGGTATGCTTTTCACATCTCTCTAAACAACTGCAAATCTTGTTTTACTCAGAGCCCTCTGCAAAGGTCATATTTAACTTTTGCTTCATAGCACTGCTTTATTTGCATTGTGTTTATTTTTTACTGTTGTTTTTATTTATAGTAAGTGCTCCTTTTAGGGAGATATAAATTGTCCTTAAGTGTTTAATATGTCAACTGAAGAAAAATATAAAGCAAATAGCAGTAAGGTGCTGCAGTAAGGCGAATATGGCAAATTCACGGTGATGCATGGGGGAATACAAAACTTAGAAAATACTCAACTAGTCTCAGTATCTTTTTTCAGAATGAGAGTACGCTGCTGGCTGAGCAAGAGCATAATACAGATGTCTAGCCCAGTCAGGCACTCATGCTAAGTAAGTGAGTTAGAACTTAAGAGTTCAGGCTTCCTTTAGGTCACTTCTCTTTCAATTTCATCACAGAGGAATATCACAAAAAGTCTTAATTTTCCAATACACAATAGTGCTTGTGATGACGGGTTAAACATCCCTGGCTGGTAAATTACCCTCTGCTATGCCTCACTTCCCCTTCCTTGCCTAACTTTTGCTCTCTTGTTCTGGTTGCATACCAACAGGCAGTTGGGTCTATTCCCATACTACCTCTTTTCCTTTCTATAGTCTATTCAATATATATTAACTGAGCACTTAATTTGTCCAGACATACCTAAAGAGTGAAACATCAGTGAATAAAACACAGTTTTAAAATCCTGAATCAAAAATTCTAGCTTAACAATTATTTAATATTAAAGTAACATTATGTAAATAAATATTACATAAGCCAATAAAACATGACTGTTAAAAGAACATTACTATTTCTGGGAAAACCAAGGTAAATGCTTCAAGAAAATTCAATAAAGGTGAGTAACTAAAGTAACTGTTAATTTGGTGTAAACAGAACATCTGTAAAAGAATAGGGACACTCAGAGTGTCCTAAGTTTTCACTCTATAAAAGCCAAACACTGAAATCAATAAATGAAGTTTAGATCGGAGATATCATGGAACTCCAAATCAGTGGACTATTCTCAAAGAAAAGCATTTTCCCTTAAAAAAAATGAACAGGAAATTAATGAGTATCTAAATGTTTTGTTAAAGTAAAATCATTAAACCTCATATAAAATATTTTAATGATTCTTTATTGACTTTTTCAATTAACTACTAATTGCTGGTACCAACCTGGAAATCCTGACACATTCAAAATTACTGATGAAAGGGCAAAATGGTAGAACTAGTATACAAAGAAATAAGCCAATATCTACCAAAATTACAAAGGCATTTATCCTTTAATTCAGCAATTCCACTTTACAACAAACTTGTACAAGTACCAAATAACACTTGGACACGGTTATTCATTGACGTACCGTTAGTTATGGCAAAAGACTGGCAACAGCTTAAGTGTCCATCAAAAGGGGACTATTTGTATGTAGTTCTGTGTCTATGTAGCCTACAAAAGGATGAGGAAAATACCCATATACTGAGAAGGAAAGATCTCCAAGATACAAGGCTAAAGGAAAAAAGCAAAGCACTGAGCAGTATGTACAGTTTCCTACATTTTGTATATCTATGGGGGACGTGGGTTTAGAAACAATAAATATACATATTGCTTGTATTAAAAACAGCATTGTAAGAAGAAAGAAACTAATAAAAATGAGGTGAGGGAGACAAGACTGGGATGCAGAGGTAGGAGCAAGGTATCACCATGTAGTTCTTACTATACACTTTAGATTTTTTAGATCTATACTGCCTATTCAAAATATTCTTTAAAATGAAAAGAATTTTCTAAAAAATTTCTTTAAAATGAAAAAATAACTAAAAGAATATACAAATACAGGATAACATGAAATTTATTACTTTGCTTTCGGTTATCAGTGAAACAATTTATTTTACACATTACAATCTTGAAGAGATCGTAAAACTGCGTTTTTTACCTCTAGCTGAGATCCACTTTTTTTCCTCTGTACTAACTTCATGGCTCTGGCTGGTCCCTTAATTTAAAAAAACAAAACAAAATGAAAACCCTAAGAAGACTTTTGGTGGTGATAGAATGCAGATCTCCTGTGTGTCTTCATGAAAGAGACAACTTCTTAACCATGTAAACAAAGGTAAAGTAACTTGCTATGATTTGTGACTTCAAGCTGCATTTTTTTTTCACCTTCTACTTTACGGAAAACACGACTTTTTCATAAAATGTATCCAGTTATTGGGGTGTGGGAAGTAAGGCAGACAACATAACTATTTAAATAATAAGGTCAACTGCAATTTTTTAAATGTTTGTGGAGTTAAGAAGACGACTTACGTTTAGTCCCCAATGTATTTTTTTGGTTTGTTTAGCACAATGGATGAAATATTATTAAATCTCTTTAAAGGCTATATGCTCTTCCCCATGTACTACTTCCATAAACCTCAATGGTTGTAATAGCTATGCCCTGGATCCCAGGCCAGGTTCCAAAAGCCTAGAGCTCTGGAAGGCAATGTAAGTACTTTCTGCCAGTTTCTAACTTCCCTACCACTAAGTTACTAGGTGTGTTATGTGTTTATACATGTGTGGTTACATATACTTCCTTCTACTGCAAACTACTGTGATTTAGTAGATAATGATGAAAATGAATGGAGGTACAATAGCTCCATTTGTGGAATGAACAAAGGAATGCCTACTTCTTACACTGAGCTGCAGCAATCAATTAGTTAAAGGTTTTCCCCTGCATCGGCAGGCGGACTCTCAACCACTGCGCCACCAGGGAAGCCCATGGACAATTCTTTTAATTCATCTGAGAAAAGTTAAGTGTCAATACAAATTAGCAATCACCCACTTGACAAGTTTAAAATAACCACATGACTTTCCAGATGTGTTAACTGAGGCTTAGACATTAAATAAATTAACCACAGTCACAACTAAGAAGTAAATTCAGAGCTTCAGGCCGCTGAATATTCTGCTAAGATAATTAACTTTACATACTGTGATTATTCTTTTTTATTAAACTATTTAATTCATCAATATAGAAATAATTCTTTATAACCCCATCTCCTACAAAATAGAAGTTTCCTTCCATATTTGTGAAGGTAAAAAAAATAAAACAAAATGTCTCATGTCCATCTATGATAAAGTAAGATTTTCATTCCTCTGTATCATGAGATCACCATAGTGTCTCCATGAACATTTTTCAAAGAATGTTTGCATTTTCCAAGTCCATAAACCCCAAATCAACATCTAAAGTCTCTTTTCTCTCTTCTTAGTAATTCAAACAAATAAAATAAAATCTCTCTATAAAACACTGTAAACATCACTGTAGCTATTCATTTTTAAAAACTCCCATCAAAATAAAAATTCATGCTTGAGAGCAAGGTTTCTCAACCTCAACAAAACTGACTTTTGGGCTAGATAATACTTTGTGGTGGGAGCTCTTCTGTACATTACAGGATGTTCAGCAGCATCCCTGGTCTCTACCCACTGGATGCCAATATCATCACTCTACCTGCGACAACCAAAAATGTCTCCAGACCCTGCCAAATGTCCGAGGGGTGTGGGATGGTTGGGGGCCACCCGTTGAGAATCGCTTTTATAGAAGATTGTAAAATTGCCATTATTAAAGATTTTAAAGAAAAGAATAGATAATCAACTTCCTGGATAGCACAGACACTGATATAAAAGCTAGTTCTAATAGTTTTTGTTTGGTTTACAGCATCTTTTTTTTTTTTTTTTTTTTTTTTTGGTACGCGGGCCTCTCACTGTTGTGGCCTCTCCCATTGCGAAGCACAGGCTCCGGACGCGCAGGCTCAGCGGCCGTGGCTCACGGGCCCAGCCGCATCCGCGGCATGTGGGATCTTCCCGGACCAGGGCACGAACCCGTGTCGCCTGCATTGGCAGGCGGACTCCCAACCACTGCACCACCAGGGAAGCCCTACAGCACCTTTTGAAGTTTCTCTTCTTGTTGTTTGTTTCTATAAATCTCTCCCTCTAAACTTTCATGCAGAGTCAAAATTCTTATAACTTTAAAAAATAAGAGAAATGTCCTCAAAATAACTCTTGTATTGCCAGTGCACCCATTACTATATATGCTCATGTTTTTCTTCTTAACTTTGACAAAGATGACAAAATATAAACCTTCCAAATCAGGCTCAAAGTTGGGGGTTGTGAGGAGCTATATATGGAAACTAAAAATGAAATACAGGTAAATAGCAATTTAATTATTGACACTCCTGTTTGAGTCATCAGCATAATCACTCTCCCCGAAGTGTGAACCGGTGAGGATTTTGCAAGCTATTAAAAACTGTTTATAGCCAGATTTTTTTTTTAAACTGGATATGAGGCTGCAGCATACTAAAGGCTATTACTAATGCAGGGGGATGTTTTAATCCCTGTAGAGATTGTCTGGGTAAGTGAGCAAAGACTCTAGCTGACAGCACAGATAATACAATTCAGTTCCAAGCCAAAGCACTGTATTTGTTTTTGTTGTTTTTCTCCTGTCCTATCAGCAGCCTGTCTCCATGGATTTGTCTGGGAGAATGATAAATAGTAAAGCAAGCGACCCTCTCCATCCCTCTAAATCATCCTCCTAGCAAAGACCCCAAGCAAAGCTTTTGGAAGGACCATCTTTTTCAATGTACATTTATATGTATAGTAGGTTACTTAAAACCAGTAGGTTACTTAAAACCAGTGAAAATAAACACAAGAAAATGCACATGCAGAGAGATAAGTATACAGAGCCTTCATTCCTTGAAGTTTAAAATACATTAGAGAAAAAAAGCCAATGACGATCATCAAATATTTGTAAATACATGAAACAGGAAATATAAATATGTGAATGACTCCCCACTAGCCCCTGATAACTAACTTACAGTAGATTAGTTACAAACCAGATTTGACTACCAATGGCCATCTGTGTACACGCCTTTTAAAAAAATCTAACGTTCAAATTATCCTCTAAATCAAGGAAATAAGAATCTAAAGATACTTACTATACAGATATTAACTTCATCAAAAATAAATGGCAAATTCATTCTGCAAAATGAAAATATCAAGAAAATAAAGCACATAGGAAAAATCTAAACAGAGTTCCTGTGCCCCGGGGACACTTTTGGAAGAATCTTAAAAACACCAGTACCAGGAGAAAAAATGTTAATTCTTGGGAATCAGATAAAGAAGAATAGAAACAAATTTAGTATTCTGTATTTAAGTTTCTATCTTCTGCATTTTGTACTTTTAACCAACTATTTAGACAAAATGATTCCATATCACTATTTCTCTGATGGAAGAGAAACTGAAATCTGAATGATGGAAAAACTTAAGTTTCATAAGACAAATGATAAACAAATATGAACTACAAAAAAAAAATCCATCCTAAATCAAGAACCATCTTGAGCAATATTATTGATATGGAGAGAATGAACATCACAAGACTCTAACAAAAAACTCAAAAGAGGACTGTATCTACACCTGAATTTTAATCTCAATACCTTGAGGAACATATAAAACAAAAATAATTAACAATTTACCTCTTCAATTTTATTGGTTTTTCGTTACCTCCTTACTTGTCTTTAGGAGGACTCTATAGTTTCTCTTTGGCATTTATAGAAAATAACTAAATAACAATATTAAGTTGTCTTTTAAAATAATATTTTCAAAACCAAGGAGAAGGACCTTCCATTCAAAGGGAGATCTAAATAATTTTGGAGCCCAGAGCTCTGAATTCATTCAGTCATTCAGTGATATACTCATTCAACAGATACTAATTTAAGTTCATCTTTGATATTAATAAACAGTATCCATAGGTCCTCTATTATTATAATAATCATCATTATTATAATAAGAATTAACATTTATATAATGTTTAAGTACATACAAAACAACTTCACAACATTATTATAATTAACCTTTCACTCTTTCTTGGTTTTATGATCTACTAATGCAAGGGGAAAAGTTAAATTCATGATGAATAAGAGATAGAAATGGGAGGCAGCTGTAGGGAGTCTTGGGAAGTTACAGAATTAAATATAATATTACAACTTAAATTTCCTGAGTTTTCAAGACTAGTGTTCTTTTTCATATGCCACCACAAGACTTAAATATATAACTTTTATCACAAATGCTAATTCCTTCACTGCCCTATGGTTTCTCTGTCTTTCATCAAACGAAGTTTAATGAGCCCTTTTCACTGTCTTATTAAATGTAAAATCTGAGGGCTATCTCAAAATTTAGATGTTTATCTAACAATATCAAATTCTATATTAAACCAGAATATAAGGGTTCATATGTCATATATCCTCAAGTCACAGTAAAAACAATACATTATTTCTTAATGCTTTAAAAAGTGAAAACTCATTAAATGAGGCAAAGTATTCATTCTTAGAAAATTAAACATCTGAATTTAGAAAAACTAGAAGTGAATCTTATGTGAAGGGCTACAGAATGACATTATCTCAATTTCTTGGCTAATATGGCATGGTAATCCCAGTTAATGATAGGAACAAAATATAGTCATAAAAAGTACCATATAACATCCCAGTTTCTTCAGCAGTCAATTTATATAATAAGGATGTCTTTAGGTAATACCTTTATACACAACATTTTCAATTAAAAACTTCTGCAATATTAAATATTTTAAATAAAAACAAACTTTGAAAATCATAGTGTGATTATGTGCATGCATATATGTGGCTATATAATGACTAATAAATGTTAACAAGATGAGAGAGGTAAAATGGAAGAACATATGCCAGCTTAAAATTGGAAAGCAATGGCTTTAATTTGAAAATGACAGACAAGGAGGCATTTATTCCCTCCATGCACCACTCCCTGGAATTAGGAAACCATTTCCTTTCACAGAACACTCTTTCCAGGTTATTTAGAAGCATACTACATTACAAAATTTAAATTTTAAAAGTATACAGTGTAAATGTTACAAAATGTGAATTTTAAAAATGAAGTATCAACATAGAGTATAGTTATTTGGGAGCACACCATGACAATATATGAGAAATTGACATGTTGTAGGATAAAGAATAAGGTATTCAGAGGCAGAAAGCCCTGCTGTACAATACTGCCTTTATTAGTTCTTGAACCATGGCAAGCTATTAATCTCACTGAACATCAATCTTCTCATCTCCAAAATGTAAACAGAAATACTACTTTGCAGGGTCATTAGAATTACAGATGATGTTGCCTGCTCAATTAAAAATGGTAATATTTCTTGATTTTTCTGATTCCCTTCATGTACCTTCCCTTCAATTTTTACTTTAAAAATAATACCAAGAAAAAAATCCTATGATGAAATGCATAAAGGCATTTATTCATATTTATATAGGTAGACTTACCTATAATATTCAATATATGCATTATACTTTTATTTGGAATACACTTTTACTTCTTTGTTTTCCATGAAGAAAATCCTCACTGCTTATGAGAACATTTGGCTTTTCTCACTGTCTGAAGGAATACAGGTTCAGGTCACAAACGTGAATGTGAAATATCAACTCATGGAAACTTGGCTTCAGAATATTGTTCTCCTTGCTAATTTTGCAAACTATGTAGGCAGGGTAATCAACTATCACCAAAACATACTCATGAATGTAACTAAAAGAAAAAGAAATTTTATGAGAAATTATTCTTATTATTTTAATAGCAATTAAATGTGCAAGCACGTTACTTCCTCAAGGTCATCAGAAGAATTGATATAAGCTCTAATCTTAGGGTGCACTTTTCTTTTCAATAAATATATTACTCAACTATGCAAAACAACTTTTACTAAACATTTATCTATTATGTCCAAGAAAAACTACATGAATGATATATAACTGGTGACAAAGTGAGGAGGTTAAGAATATAGGAAATACTAGTTTTCTCAACGAAGAACATAAAAAACAAAAAGATACACAATCTAGCTCAGCAAATTATTTTCATTTTGAATCAACAAAATGACATGAAAACACTGATGCTTTCCAAATATATTAATATAGCTAGTAAGAAGAGTATGTAAGGCAGGTCTCCTTCATGCTAACTGCTTACCATGTGTTCCAGGTACTTGGATACATTAGTAAACAGAACAAAAATCCTTGCCCTTGTGGAGTTTACACTGGGACAAGGGGAGATAAAAAATAATAAACATTGTAAGTAAACTATATGGTAATAAATACTATAGAAAAAATAACTGAGTAGCATAGAAGGGAATCAGGAAAACCAGAGAAAAGGAGTTGGAGTATCTATGGTGTCAGATAACTGATAAGGTCATTGCCTAAGAGATGCAGTATTATTACTGCTTCAAACAAATGAGATCTGTCTTATTAGTATTTCCTAGCTCTTATAACTCCTATTAGCTTTCTACAACTGGTGTTATAATTAGTAATAAAAAAGAGAGTCAAACATTTTTGTAGGACATGTTCGACTCTGCATCTCCATCACCTAGCACACAGCCTGGCACATAACAGATGCTCAATAAATATTTACTGAATGACTCAATCCAAGCCAATAAACAGTTTATCTGAACAGTTTTGGTCCCAAAATTTGTTCAGGGATTTTCGTAAACGGTCAGACAGTAAATACTTTCATATTGTCATTTAAACAAGCAATGGGTGTGGCTGTTCCAATAAAACTTTATTTACAAAAACAGGCAGCAAGGGGGGTGCCCTGGTGGTGCAGTGGTTGAGAGTCCGCCTGCCGATGCGGGGGACACGGGTTCGTGCCCCGGTCCGGGAAGATCCCACATGCCGCGGAGCGGCTGGGCCCGTGAGCCATGGCCACCGAGCCTGCGCGTCCGGAGCCTGTGCTCCGCAACAGGAGAGGCCACAACAGTGAGAGGCCCGCGTACCGCAAAAAAGAAACAAAAAAACAGGCAGCAAGCACAGGAGTTTTCCAATCTCAGCTTACTTTATTCTATTCCTGATTGGCTTAACCCTTCAGTTAAAATTTCCTGGGGGTAAAAAGGTAAATTTATCATCTACTTGCAAATGCTTACATTTTTAATTCTAATCAACTAACTCAAATAAACAAAACATAATTACAACAATAACAATACATGCAAACTCCACTTCTCCCCCCTTCTCTCTTTTCTTCTGTCTCCTTTTCTCCTTTCCTTTCCCTTTCTCTTTCTTAAGTGAAGATTGGTTAACTCACTCCAACTGTGACAAAAGCTACTACGCTAGCTGATGTTAGCCCATAGTTTTTATGAGGGAGAACATACAGACATGCAGCACCAGTCAACTGGTAATACAATGCAAATGTCAGAGACTGAATTCAGGTTTATAAATGCAAAAGCAGAAGATGGTCAAAGTATTAAACAAGCAAACAATTCAAAGACATTAAATCTGACACAGAATTTAAGAATTAATTTAGTTAGTGGTTCAGAGTGTGAGTTCTGAAATTGCCTGAATCTGTTAAGCTGCCAGCCCCAGTGAATTAAGCAATTTACTTACTCTTTTAAAGTAATGGTCTCGGGGCTTCCCTGGTGGTGCAGTGGTTGAGAATCTGCCTGCTAATGCAGGGGACACGGGTTCGAGCCCTGGTCTGGGAGGATCCCACATGCCACAGAGTGACTAGGCCCATGGGCCACAACTACTGAGCCTGCGCGTCTGGAGCCTGTGCTCCACAACAAGAGAGGCCGCGATAGTGAGAGGCCCATGCACCGCGATGAAGAGTGGCCCCCGCTTGCCACAACTAGAGAAAGCCCTCACACAGAAACGAAGACCCAACACAGCAAAAAAATAATTAATTAATTAATAAACTCCTACCTCCAACATCTTCTTAATAAAAAAAAAAAAAAAAGTAATAGTCTCCCCAGCTGTAAACCAGGGACAACAGCACCTACCTCATAAAGTTACTGCAGTCAATAAAGAATATCAGCCTACTACTGGCGTTTGAAAAAGCACACCTTCATTTTATCCAGAAGAGGAAATGAGTACATCATTAAGCCTGAAAATAAGGGATTAATGGAGGAGAACTCTTAAATCTCCAGAAGTATGCTACATGTGCTTAAAAATACAATTTTGCTCACCCTCCCCACACATTAACATTTAATTTTCTTCACCTTTCTACTTATATAAAATATACTACCTCTTATTTTTATGTTATTACATTAAATACTCTTTTTTGTACTTTAATACCAAAAAGAAGTTTGAGAATCAAGATTTCCAAAAGGTATGAGTATGATGATTGCCTTATACTTGTTTTTTCCATAAGAAAGTATAACTCTGAATAGGTCTGCCATCAAATGCCATCAAATATGTAACCTTTGGGCCATAAATTTTACTGGCATAAGAGATTAAAAAGCTACTGGGAAGGTAAACACTGTTACTTGATATGCAATATAATGATGTATCCAAAGCTCTGGTCTGGTTTACCTGCACTGTTCCTTCCAGGAGACAAGAATATAATCTAGCATTAAAAAAAAAAAAAAGAAAGGAAAACTATATTTTCATAATTTTAGTTATACTTTATTACAGTAAAAAAAACATTTAAAACTGTCCATAATACATGCATAACAAATTAACTGACTTTTGTTACTTAATAACCTTACTAAAAGATTTATTTGTAAAATCTCTAGTTTGCCAAATTTTTACTAAGAAACCAAATTCTCTAAGAATCTTCCCAGCACCAAAATTCTATCTGTTCTGCCCTAAAAGCTGGGCGGTAATATTTTAAAGCAAAATCTGCTGAAGCAGTTATGAGCTTACTGAGGCAGTGACAAAGGGAGGTCTGTGTAAATGGGTTATCAGAAGATAATCAAGGCTGGGAAAAGAGCCAAGATGCAGGAGGCTTTACCTCCAAGAAGGTACTACTGAGGACAAACTGTTGCTGAAATAAAGCTGACATTTTCCTTTGTATTTACAATTAAAAAGTTTTTTTCAAGTGTGTTTAATGGTCAGGTTTATTGAGATACACTTTAAATACTACAAAATTCTCTATTTTTAGTTTTACTGATAGAAATGTTTTGACAAACACATACAGTCTGATAATCACCACTACAGCCAAAATATAGAGTATTTCTATCCTCCCAGAAAGTTTCCTCATGGCGCTCTGTGGTCCAGGGCCTTTCCCTCAATTCTCAAATCTGATAGCTGTCCCTATCATCCTGCCTTTTCCAGACTGTCCCACAAATGGAATCAGTCATTATTTTCTGTAGCCTTTTGTATCTGGCTTCTTTCATCCAGCATTACACTTTTAAGATTTCATTCATCTTGTTGCATGTATCAGTAGTTTATTCCTTTCTACAGCTGAATAGTACATCACTGTAGGAACATATCACAATTTCTTTATCCATTCATCAGTTGATAGACATTTGGGGCTGTTTACGTGATTATGAACAAAGCTGCCTTAAACATTTACTTATAGGTCTTTGTGTGGACAAATGTTTTAATTTCTCTTGGACAAATACCTAGGAGTAGGATTGCTATGTATAAGTATGTATTTAACTATATAAGAAACTTCTATTTAAAAAAATTGATAACTTCACTTAAACTGTGAAGAAAGATACTGAATTGATGGTATACCATAGTTTTTATGAGTGAGAAAACACTACTAACCCTGCACAATTTATCGAGCTAAGGAACACACTGGTATTGTGTAAAATATATAGAGTGCTTATATTTGACTAGAATCATTTAGATAACATGTAAATCACCCAGAGCAGGCCTGGTGCATAGTATAAACCTAATGACTGCTGGTTCTCTCTCCAATGTTCAAACTTCCCTTTTCTTAATGTTCCCAACTCCCCCAAACCCAAACTTACATAAACTTACACTTAAATCATTATTTGTTAAATAAGTTATACAGTAGAACAAAATCACACAAAAATTGCAACTACTATTTCTAAAAGCAAAGCCAATTCCACTCATTTCCCTTAAGCTGTTCATTCTTCGGCTGCAGGAGGGGAAGCCTCTAAAAGCAGCAGATCCTGAGTAACATTCTGTTGTGTATATATATATATATGCCACATCTTCTTTATCCCTCCGTCTGTTGATGGACACTGGGTTGCTTCCATGTCTTGCCTATTGTAAATAGTGCTGCTGTGAACACTGGGGTGCATGTATCTTTTTTGAAATTGAGTTTTTGGTTTTTCTGGATATATACTCAGGAGTGGGACTGCTGGATCATATGGTAACTCTACTTTTAGTCTTTTGAGGAACCTCCATACTGTTTTCCACAGTGGCTCCACCAATTTACATTCCCACCTTCTGTGTACAGGGTTCCCTTCTCTCCACTTCCTCTCCAACATTTGTTGTTTATAGACTTTTTGACAATAGCCATTCTGAGAAGTGTGAAGTGATATCTCATTGTGGTTCTGATTTGCATTTCTCTAATAATTAGTGATGCTGAGCATCTTTTCATGTGCCTGTTAGCCATCTTTATGTCTTCTTTGGAAAAATGGCTATTCAGGTCTTCTGCCCATTTTTTATTTGGGTTGTTTGGTTTTTTTTGATATTGAGTTGTATAAGCTATTTATATATACTGAAATAAGTGAGAGACAAATACTGTATGATATCACTTATGCAATCTAAAAAATGAAACAAATGGATTTATACAGCAAAGCAGAAACAGAAAACAGATATAGAAAACGAACTAGTGGTTACCAGTGGGGAGAGAAAAGAGGGGAGGGGCATGTTAGTATGGGATTAAGAGATACAAACTACTATGTATAAAATAGATAAGCAACAAAAATATATCGTATAACACAGGGGATTATACCATTATATTGTACTAACTTTTAATGAAGGATAAACTGTAAAAATACTGAATCAATATACTGCACACCTGAAACTAATATAATATTGTAAATCAACTATACTTCAATCAATCAATCAATAGGTAAAATAAATGAATACATAAAAATGTAATGGATGACTAAAAAAATTAAAATAGAAGCAGTAGATCCTACACACGGGAAACATTTCAGGTAAGCATCACCATCTTGTGTCCAAAAAGTGTAATTGCAATACCAAATTTATTGTCAAATAGAGAACACAGATGATGGCAGAGACCAGCGAGTATGAGATCTAAAATCCATTTTTCCAAATTTACTCTGATGTATACGCCAATACATTATGGCATACAAAGTCTACATTGTTCATGTTTGATGATTATAATATTTCAAAATTTAACTGTATTTCAAATTAGATGGCCTATATCTGAGGAAAAGAACTGAGTTTTCTTACATCATATGCCCCTGTCTGATACTTTTGCACACCCCTTCCAAACACAGAAACACACACACTGAATATAATGCCAGACAAAAAAAATGGAATATTACTGTTAACGCTCTCTATACACTTTAAAAGTAATCACCAAATTAGCTCTTCTATTAATGATTTTAAAATATTCAATAAATGGCTTCAGATTTAGTTCTTGGCTACACTTAACATTAGTTCCCTAATATGAGATTCTATAAGCATTAATAATCCAAGTGAAGAAGATTTTTCAACTTTCAAAGTAACTCAATTTAAAATAATCATATAGACATTTCTGTTTTAAGTAAAAATTATTTTTACATTAATAGAAGCTTTTAAAAAGAGCATACAGGGCTTCCCTGGTGGCGCAGTGGTTGAGAGTCTGCCTGCCAATGCAGGGGACACGGGTTCAAGCCCTGGTCTGGGAAGATCCCACGTGCCACGGAGCAGCTGGGCCCGTGAGCTACAAATACTGAGCTCTGCGCGTCTGGAGCCTGTGCTCCGCAGCAAGAGAGGCCGCGACAGTGAGAGGCCTGCACGTCTGGAGCCTGTGCTCCGCAGCAAGAGAGGCCGCGACAGTGAGAGGCCTGCGCGTCTGGAGCCTGTGCTCCGCAGCAAGAGAGGCCGCGACAGTGAGAGGCCTGCGCACCGCAATGAAGAGTGGCCCCCGCTTGCCACAACTAGAGAAAGCCCTCGCACAGAAACGAAGACCCAACACAGCCAAAAATAAATAAATGAATAAATAAAAAAAATAAAAAAAATAAAAAAAAAAAAAAGAGCATACAAAATACACCAAAATATTACAGGCTGAACAGACAACTGTGAAAAGAGAAAATATGCAGCTCAACAAGTTTTCCTTTTTGAAAGAATAATAAATTTTCAGGGAAGAAGTTAAAGTGTTCTTCAACTGTCAACTAAGTTCTCTATTACACAACAGCACCTTTAAGGCTGATTTACGGCTTTTCCCCCCCTTTTCTGACAATCAAGTGTTTAAAAAGAAAAGTCACTTTTGTACCTGGATGATATTTGCTTACTTTATAACCTGTACAAAGAAAGGAACTTTTCAATAACAAGAAAGTTTGAAAAGGTGATACCTGAAAAAACTTTTCTAAAAAAGACAAATAAAACCCAAAAAACCAAGAGAAACCTCAGACATCTGTTTCGTAAATATCAACCTTTTATGTAGCATTTGTAATCTCTATTACTATCTATCTCTGTGTCACAAAGTAAGAGAATTGTAGAACATTACTGATATATCAGAGATTGTCTAGTACATCTTTGACAGGTACAGAAACAGAGGCCCAGAGAGGCTAAATAATTTCAAAGAATACACAGTTTGATAGCAACAGAGCTAGAGTTAGAAACCAAGATCCCTTCATCTGTGTCTGTCTCATTTCTTTTTCTTTTTTTCCAAATAGGTTCACTTCATTTTATTTTATTGAGATATAATTTATATCCCATAAAATATACCCACCTAAAGTGTACACTTCAACGTCTGTAGTACAACCATCAAGTCTAGTTTTATAATATTTTCATCATCTGGAAAATTTCCCTCATGCACATTTGTAGTCAATCTTCACTCCCACACTCAATCAATAATCTGCTTTCTATCTCTATAGGTGTGACTTTTCTAGAAATTTCATACAAATGGAATGATAGAATATGTAACCTTTTATATTTTCTTTTACTTAGAGAAACGTCCCTGAATTTCACCCATGTTATTGTGTGTATCAGTTATTCATTCCATTTTTTATTGAAGTACAACTGACTTCCAATATTATATTAGTTTCAGGTGTACAAAACAGTGACTTGATGTTTTTACACATTATGAAATGATCATAACAATAAGTCTACCTACCATCAATCACCATATACAGTTATAACAATGTTTATTGACTATATTCCCTATGCTGTACATGACATCCCCGTGACATATTTATTTTATCCCTGGAAGTTTATACCCCTTAATCCCCTTTACCTATTTTGCCCATCCCCTCACTCCCTTACACTCTGGCAACCACTAGTTTATTCTCTGTATCTATGAGTCTGTTTTGTTAGGTTTGTTCATTTGTTATGCTTTTTAGATTCCACATGCAGATGAAATAACATAGTATTTATGTTTCTGTTTGACTTATTTCATCTACCATAATACCCTCTAGGTCCACCCATGTTGTTCCAAATGGCAAGATTCCAATTTTTTTATGGCTGAGTAATACTCCATTGTGTGTGTGTGTATGTGTATCACATCTTTATCCACTTATTTATCATTGGGCACTTAGATTGCTTCCTTATCTTGGCTATTGTAAATAATGCTACAAGAAGCACTGGGGTGCATATATCTTCTTGTATTAGTGTTTTTGTTTCTTGGATAAATCTCCAGAAGTGGAATTTCTGGGTAATATGGTAGTTCTACTTAATCCTTGCTAATACTTTTTAACTTTTGTCTTCTTGAAAACAGCTCCGACAGGTGTAAGATAATATATCATTGTGGTTTTGATTTGCATTTCCCTAATAATTATGATGTTGAGCATCATTTCATGTGTCTGTTGGCCATCTGTGTGTCCTCTTTGGAAAAATGTGTATTCTCTGCCCATTTTTTTAATTGAGTTGTTTATTGATGTTGAGTTGTATGAGTTCTTTGTACATTTTAGATATTAACCCCTTCTTGGATATATTATTTGTAAATATCTTCTCCCATTCAGTAGATGGTGGCCTTTTCATTTTATTGGTATTTTCTTTCACTGTGCAAAAGCTTTTTATTTTGATATAGTCCCATTTATTTATTTTTGCTTTTGTTGTCCTTGCCTCAGGAGACAGATACAAAAAAATATTGCTAAGACCAATGTCAAAGAGCTTCTATGTTTTCTTCTAGGAGCTTTATGGTTTTAGGTCTTATGTTTAAATCTTTAATCTATTTTGAGTTTATTTGCATATGGTATAAGAAAGTAATCCAGTTTGAATCTTTCACATGCAGCTGTCCAATACTCCCAACACCATTTATTGAAAGAGACTGTTTTTTCCCCATTGTATATTCTTGACTCCACTGACATAGATTAATTGCCTATATAAGCATGGATTTATTTCTGGGTTCTCTATTTTGTTCCATTGATCTGTATGTCTCTTTCTGTGCCAGTACCATACTGTTTTGATTACTATATTTCTGTAGTACAATTAGAAATCAAAAAGCATGATGCCTCCTACTTTGTTTTTCTCTCAAGACTGCTTTGGCTATCCTTTGTGGTTCCATACAACTTTTATGGATTATGTGTTCAAGCTCTATGAAAAATACCACTGGAACTCTAAAAGGGATTGCACGGACTCCGTAGATTGCTTTGGGTAGTATGGACATTTTAACAATATTGATTCTTCCAATCCATAAGCACAGTATATCTTTCCATTTATTTGAGTCATATTTAATTTCCTTCATTAATGTCCTAACTTTTGGAGTACACGTCTTCACTCCATGGTTAAATTAATTCCTAGGTATTTTATTTTTGATGCAATTGTAAATGGAATTGTTTTCTTAATTTCTCTTTCTGATAGCTTTTTGTTAGTGTATAGATGTAACAGGTATTGGTATATTAATTTTGTATCCTACAAATTTACTAAATTCATTTATAGCTCTAATACATTTTTGGTGGAGTCTTTGGGGTTTTCTATATACAATATCACGTCATCTGCAAATACTGAAAGCTTAACATCTTCCTTCCCAATTTGGATGCTTTTTACTTCCTTTCCTTGAATATTCTCTGGCTAGGACTTCCAATACTATGTTGAATAGATGAGGCAACTGGGCATCCTTCTCTGGTTCCTGATCTTAGAGGAAGACCTTTCAGCTTTTCAATACTGAGTCTGATGTTAGTTCTTGGTGTGCCATATATGGCCTTTATATATTGAGATATGTTCCCTCTCTACCCACTTTGTTGAGAGCTATTATAATGAATGAATGGATATAGAATTTCACCAAACACTTTTTCTGCACCTACTGAGATGATCACATGATTTTATCATTTGTTTTGCTAATATGGTATACTATTTTGACTGACTTGCAGATACTGAACCATCCTTGAATCCCTGGAATGCATCCCACTTGATCAATGTGTATGTTCCTTTTAATGTGTTGCTGAATTTGGTTTGCCAATATTTTATTCAGAATTTTTGCATTTATGTTTACCATAGATGTTGATCTGTAATTTTCTTTTTTTGTTGTGTCTTTGGTTTTGGTATCAGGGTAATTAATGCTGACCTTGTGGAATGAGTTTAAGAGCATTCCTTCCTCTTCAATTATTCTGGAATACTTTGAGGATACTATTACTTCTCCTTTAAATGTTTGATAAAATTCACCCGTGAAGCCATCTGATCCTAGACTTTTGTTTGTTGGGGCTTTTTCAATTAAAGATTCAAGTTCTTTACTACTAATCGGTCCATTCAGATTTTTTCTTTCTTCCTGTCTAAGCCTTTGAAGACTGCACATTTCTATGAATTTGTCCGTTTCCTCTGGGGTGTCCAATTTGTTGTAGTGTAATTGTAGCAATTTTTTATGACTTTCTGTATTTCCATGGTACTAGCTGTAAGTTCTCTTTCATATCTAGTTTTATTTATTTGGACCCTCTTTCTTTCATAATGATTCTAGCTAAAGGTTTGGGAATTTTATTTTTTCAGAGAAATAGCTCTTGGTTTCATTGATCTTTTCTAATGTTTTTTAAGTCTCTACTGCATTTATTTCTGCCCTGATCTTTATTACTTCCTTCCTTCTACTAACTGTGCGCTTTTCTTTTTCTCGTTCCTTTGGGTGTGAAGATAGAGATTTTTCGTGTTTCTTGAGGTAGGCTTGTACTGCTATAAACTTGCATCTTAGACTACATTTGCTGAGTCCAACAGATTTTGGAAAGTTGTGTTGCTATTTTCATTTCTCTCAAAGTTATTTTTTCATTTCCTCCTTGATTTCTTCATTGACCCATTTGTTGCTTAGTAGCATGTTGTTCAGTTCTCCATGTGTCTGTATTTTCTCCAGTTGTCCTGTAATTCATTTCTGGTTTCATACTGTTGTGCTCAGAAAAGATGCTTCATATGATATTAATCTTCTTAAATTTATTCATTTTTAACTTGCTAACATCTTTATTTGTGTATAACTGCTATAAAATGTTGTTAGTTTCTGCTGTTTAACAAAGTGAATCAGCTATATGCATACATAGATCCCCTCCCTCTTGGGCCTGCTTCCCACCCTCCCTAACCCACCCCTCTAGGTGGTCACAAAGCACCAAGCTGATCTCCCTGTGCTATGAACCTGCGTCCCACTAGCTATCTATTTTACATTTGGTAGTGTATATACATCAATGCCACTCTCTCACTTCATCCTAGCTTACACTTCCCCCTCACTGTGTCCTCAAATCCATTCTCTACATCTACATCTTTATTCCTGTCCCACCTCTAGGTTCATCAGATCCATTTTTTTTTACATTCCATACATATGTGTTAGCATACAGTATTTGGTTTTCTCTTTCTGACTACTTCACTCTGTATGACAGACTTTAGGTCCATCCACCACCTCACTACAAATAACTCAATTTTGTTTCTTTTTACGGCTGAGTAATATTCCATTGTATATATGTGCCACATCATCTTTATCCATTCATCTGCCAGTGGACACACAGGTTGCATCCATGTCCTGGCTATTGTAAACAGTTCTGCAGTGAACACTGGGGTGCATGCATCTTTTGGAATTATGGATTCTCTGGGTATATGTCCAATAGTGGGATTGCTGGGTTATATGGTGGATCTATTTTTAGTTTTTTAAGGAACCTCCATACTCTTCTCCATACTCTATCAATTTATATTCCCACCAACAGTGCAAGAGGGTTCCCTTTTCTCCACACCCTCTCCAGCATTTATTCTATGTACATTTTCTGATGAAGGCCATTCTAACTGATGTGAGGTGATACCTCATTGTGGGTTTGGTCTGCATTTCTCTAATGATTAGTGATGTTGAGCATCCTTTCATGTGTTTGATGCCAATCTGTATCTGCTTTGGAGAAATGTCTGTGTAGGCCTTCTGCCCATTTTTGGATTGGGTTGTTTGCTTTTTTGATACTGAGCTGCTTGTATATTTTGGAAATTAATCCTTTTTTCATTGCTTCATTTGCAAATATTTTCTTATTTGCAAATATTTCTTCATTTGCAAATATTCTGAGGGTAGTCTTTTTGTCTTGTTTATGGTTTCCATTGCTGTGCAAAATCTTTTAAGTTTCATTAGGTCCCATTTGTTTATTTTTGTTTATATTTCCATTTCTCTACGAGGTGGGTCAAAAAGGATCTTGCTGTGATTTATGTCAGAGTGCTCTGCCTATGTTTTCCTCTAAGAGTTTTATAGTGTCTGGCCTTATATTTAGGTCTTTAATCCATTTTGAGTTTATTTTTGTGTATGGTGTTAGGAAGTGTTCTAATTTCATTCTTTTACATGTAGCTGTCCACTTTTCCCAGCACCACTTACTGAAGAGGCTGTCGTTTCTCCATTGTATATTCTTGCCTCCTTTGTCAAAGAGAAGGTGACCATATCTGCGTGGGTTTAGCTCTGGGCTTTCTATCCCATTCCATCAATCTATATTTCTGTTTTTGTGCCAGTACCGTACTGTCTTGAATACAGTAGCTTTGTAGCATAGTGTGAAGTCAGGGAGCCTGATTCCTCCAGCTCCGTTTTTTTTTCTCAAGATTGCTCTGGCTATTTGGGGTCTTTTGTATTTCCTTACAAATTGTGAAATTTTTTGTTCTAGCTCTGTGAAAAATGCCCTTGGTAGTTTGATAGGGATTGCACTGAATCTTTAGATTGCTTTGGGTAGTATATTCATTTTCACAATGTTGATTCTTCCAATCCAAGAACATGGTATATCACTCCGTCTGTACTGTCTTTGATTTTTTTCATCAGTGTCCTATAGTTTTCTGCATACAGGTATTCTGTCTCCTTCTGTAGGTTTATTCCTAGGTATTTTATTATTTTTGTTGTAATGGTAAATGGGAGTGTTTCCTTAATTTCTCTTTCAGATTTTTCATTGTTAGTGTATAGGAATGCAAGAGATTTCTGTGCACTAATTTTGTATGCTGCTACTTTACCAAATTCATTTTCTGGTAGCATCTTTAGGATTCTCTATGTATAATATATTATCTGCAAACAGTGACAGTTTTACTTCTTCTTTTCTGACTTGGATTCCTTTTTTTGCTTTCATTTCTCTGATTGTCATGGCCAAAACTTCCAAAACTATGTTGAATAACAGTGGTGAGAGTGGGCAACCTCGTCGTGCTCCTGATCTTAGAGGAAATGGTTTGTTTTTCACCACTGAGAATGATGTTGGCTGTGGGTTTGTCATATATGGCCTTTATTATGTGAGGTAAGTTCCCTCTATGCCTACTTCTGAAGAGTTTTTATCACAAATGGGTGTTGAATTTTGTCGGAAACTTTTTCTGCATC
Organism: Neophocaena asiaeorientalis asiaeorientalis; assembly: GCF_003031525.2. Lineage (NCBI taxonomy): Eukaryota > Metazoa > Chordata > Mammalia > Artiodactyla > Phocoenidae > Neophocaena > Neophocaena asiaeorientalis. Next base: position 2,192,650 of record NW_020173215.1, on the reverse strand, counting down.
TACTGAGATGATCATATGGTTTTTACCTTCAATTTGTTAAAATGGTGTATCACGTTGATTGAGTTGTGTATACTGAAGAATCCTTGCATTCCTGGGATAAACCCCACTTGATCATGGTGTATGGTCCTTTTAATGTGCTGTCGGATTCTGTTTGCTAGTAGTAATCTCTCATGATCCTTTGTATTTCTGCAGTGACAGTTGCTACTTCTCCATTTTCATTTCTAATTCTATTGATTTGAGTCTTCTCCCTTTTTTTCTTGATGAGTCTGGCTAATGGTTTATCAATTTTGTTTATCTTCTCAAAGAACCAGCTTTTAGTTTTATTGATCTCTGCTACTGTTTTCTTCATTTCTTTTCCATTTATTTCTGATCTGATCTTTATGATTTCTTTCCTTGTGCTAACTTTGGGTTGTTTTTGTTCTTTCTCTAACTGCTTTAGGTGTAAAGTCAGATTATTTATTTGAGATTTTTCTTGTTTCCTGAGATAGGATTGTATTGCTGTAAACTTTCTTCTTAGAATTGTTTTCGCTGCATCCCATAGGCTTTGGGTGGTCGTGTTTTCACTGTCATTTGTTTCTTGGTATTTTTTGATTTCCTCTTTGATATCTTCAGTGATGTCTTTGTTATTTAGTAGCATATTGTTAGCCTCCATGTGTTTGTATTTCTTACAGTTTTTTTCCTGTAATTAATATCTAGTCTCATAGCATTGTGGTCTAAAAGATACTTGATACGAATTCAATTTTCTTAAATTTACCGAGGCTTGATTCCTGACCCAAGATATGATCTATCCTGGAGAATGTTTTATGAGCACTTGAGAAGAAAGTGTATTCTGTTGTTTCTGGATGGAATGTCCTATAAATGTCAATTAAGTCCAGCTTGTCTAATGTGTCATTACAGCTTGTGTTTCCTTATTCATTTTCATTTTGGATGATCTGTCCATTGGTGAAAGTCCATTGGTGCTAAAGTCCCATACTATTATTACTGTCGATTTCCACTTTTTACAGCTGTTAGCATCTGCCTTATGTATTGAGGTGTTCCTATGTTGGGTGCATAAATATTTACAAGTGTTATATCTTCTTCTTGGATTGATCCCTTGATCATTATGTAGTGTCCTTCTTTGTCTCTTGTAATAGCTTTTATTTTAAAGTCTATTTTCTCTGATATGAGCACTCCCGCTTTCTTTTGATTTCCGTTTGAATGGAATATCTTTTTCCATCCCCTTTCAGTGTGTATGTGTCCCTAGGTCTGAAGTGGGTCTCTTGTAGACAGCATATATAAGGGTCTTGCTTTAGTATCCATTCAGCCAGTCTATGTCTTTTGGTTGGAGCATTTCATTAATTTATATTTAAGGCAGTTATCAATATGTATGTTCCTATCACCATTTTCTTAACCTTTTTGGGTTTGTTTTTGTAGGTCTTTTCCTTCTCTTGTGTTTCTCTCCTAGAGAAGGTATTTTGGCATTTGTTGTAAAGCTGGTTTGGTGGTGCTGAATTCTCTTAACTTTTGCTTGTCTGTAAACATTTTAATTTCTCTGTCAAATCTGAATGAGATCCTTGCTGGGTAGAGTAATCTTGGTTGTATGTTATTCCCTTTCATCAGTTTAAATATGTCCTACCACTCCCTTCTGGCTTGCAGAGAGTTTCTGCTGAAAGATCAGCTGTTAACCTTATGGGGATTGCCTTGTATGTTACTTGTTGCCTTTCCCTTGCTGCTTTTAATATTTTTTCTTTGTATTTAATTTTTGGTAGTTCGATTAATATGTGTCTTGGCATGTTTCTCCTTGGATTTACCCTGTATGGGATTCTCTGTGCTTCCTAGACTTGATTGACTATTTCCTTTTCCATGTTAGGGAAGTTTTCAACTACAATCTCTTCAAATATTTTCTCAATCCCTTTCTTTTTCTCTTCTTCTCCTGGGACCCCTACTATTCGAATGTTGGTGTGTTTAATGTTGTCCCAGAGGTCTCTAAGACTGTCCTCAAGTCTTTCCATTCTTTTTTCTTTATTCTGCTCTGCAGCAGTTACTTCCACTATTTTATCTTCCAGGTCAGTTATCCGTTCTTCTGCCTCAGTTATTCTGCTATTGAATCCTTCTAGAGAATTTTAAATTTCATTTATTGTGTCATTCAGCATTGTTTGTTTGCTCTTTAGTGCTTCTAGGTCCTTGTTAAGTGTTTCTTGTATTTTCCCCATTCTATTTCTAAGATTTTGGATCATATTTACTATCATTACTCTGAATTCCTTTTCAGGTAGACTGCCTATTTCCTCTTCATTTGTTTGGTCTGGTGGGTTTTTACCTTGCTCCTTCATCTGCTGCGTATTTCTGTGTCTTCTCATTTTGTTTAACTTACTGTGTTGGGGTCTCCTTTTTGCAGGCCACAGGTTCGTAGTTCCTGTTTTTGGTTTCAGTGGGTGAGATTGGTTCAGGGACGTGTGTAGGCTTCCTGATGGAGGGGACTGGTCATGTGTTCTGGTGGGTGGGACCAGATCTTGTCTTTCTGGTGGGCAGGGCCATGTCCAATGGTGCGTTTGGGGTGTCTGTGAACTTAGTATGATTTCAGGCAACCTCTCTGCTAATGGGTGGGGTTGTGTTCCTGTCTTGCTAGTGGTTTGGCATGGCGCATCCAGCAGTGGAGCTTGCTGGACATTGGGTGGAGCTGGGTCTTAGTGTTGAGATGGAGATCTCTGGGATACCTCTTGATGATCACATTACATGGGGCCGGGAAGTCTTTGGTGGTCCAGTGTCCTGGACTTGGCTCTCCCAGCTCGGAGGCTCAGGTCTGACACCCAGACGGAGCACCAGGACCCTGTCAGCCACACAGCTCAGAAGAAAAGGAAGAACAAAAAGGAAGAAAAAAAAATTTTTTTAAGTTAAAATAAATAAAGAAAATAAAATAAAATTTTTAAAAGACAGAAAGAGGGAAGGAAGGAAGAAAGAAGAAAGAAAGAAAGAAAGAAAGAAAGAAAGAAAGAAAGAGAACAACCAAACCAATAAACATATCCACCAATGGTATCAAGCACTAAAAACTAAACTAAGATAAACAAAAAAATGAGAAACAAATCAGTCGCAGACAGCAAACCCCAAGTCTACAGTTGCTCCCAAAGTCCACTGCCTCCATTTTGGGAACACTGGCTGTCTATTCAAGTATCCACAGATGCAGGGTTTATCAAGTTGACTGTGAGGATTTAATCTGCTGCTCCTGAGGCAGCATGGAAATATTTCCCTTTCCCTTCTTTGTTCACACAGCTCCTGGGGTTCAGCTTTGGATTTGGCCCCGCCTCTGCATGTAGGTCACCCTCAGGTATGTGGTTCTGCCCAGACAGGAAGGGGTTAAAGCAGCAGCTGATTAGGGCTCTCTTGCTCTCTCAGGCCGGGGAGAAGGAGGAGTATGGTAATCATAATTGGGATACCCTGTCAGCCACACAGCTCAGAAGAAAAGGAAGAACAAAAAGGAAGAAAAAAAAATTTTTTTAAGTTAAAATAAATAAATAAAATAAAATAAAAATTTTAAAAGACAGAAAGAAGGAAGGAAGGAAGAAAGAAGAAAGAAAGAAAGAAAGAAAGAAAGAGAACAACCAAACCAATAAACATATCCACCAATGGTATCAAGCACTAAAAACTAAACTAAGATAAACAAAAAAATGAGAAACAAATCAGTCGCAGACAGCAAACCCCAAGTCTACAGTTGCTCCCAAAGTCCACTGCCTCCATTTTGGGAACACTGGCTGTCTATTCAAGTATCCACAGATGCAGGGTTTATCAAGTTGACTGTGAGGATTTAATCTGCTGCTCCTGAGGCAGCATGGAAATATTTCCCTTTCCCTTCTTTGTTCACACAGCTCCTGGGGTTCAGCTTTGGATTTGGCCCCGCCTCTGCATGTAGGTCACCCTCAGGTATGTGGTTCTGCCCAGACAGGAAGGGGTTAAAGCAGCAGCTGATTAGGGCTCTCTTGCTCTCTCAGGCCGGGGAGAAGGAGGAGTATGGTAATCATAATTGGGATGTGGGGCGGGCCTGCAGCGGCAGAGGCCAGCATAACACTGCAACAGCCTGAGGCGTGCCATGTGCTCTACCAGAGAAGTTGTCCCTGGATCTCGGGACCCTGGCAGTGGCATGCTGCACAGGCTCCCGGGGGTGGGGGGCGGGGATGTGTGGGTAATGACCTGTGCTTGCACACAGGATACTTGGTAGCAGCAGCCTTTAGCATTCTATGCCCATCTCTGGGGGTCTGAGCTGATAGCTGCAGCTCGTGCCTGTCTCTGGAGCTTACTTAGGTGGTGCTCTGCCTTCTGTGGGCACACGGGGAAGGAATCTCGTCTCCTCACACACACCGAAACAATGGTCTCTTGACTCTTCGGCAGGTCCAGAGTTTTTCCTGGACTCCCTCCCGGCTAGCTGTGGTGCTAGCCCCCTTCAGGCTGTCTTCATGCAGCCAATCCCAGTTCTCTCCCTGGGGTCTGACCTCCGAAGCCCGAGCCTCAGCTCCCAGCCCACACCTGCCCCAGCGGGTGAGCAGACAAGCCTCTCAGGCTGGTGAGTGCTGGTCAGCACCGATCCTCTGTGACGGAATCTTTCTGCTTTGCCCTCTGCACCCCTGTTGCTGCGCTCTCCTCTGTGGCTCCAAAACTTCCTCCCACCCACCCCCCATCTCCGCCAGTGAAGGGGCTTCCTAGTGTGTGAAAGCTTTTCCTCCTTCATAGCTCCCTCCCAGAGATGCAAGTCTCATTCCTATTCTTTTGTCTCTGTTTTTTTTTCTTTTGCCCTACCCAGGTACGTGGGGATTTTCTTGCCTTTTGGGAAGTGTGAGGTCTTCTGCCATCGCTCAGTAGGTGTTCTGTAGGAGTTGTTCCACATGTAGATGTATTTCTGATGTATTTGTGGGGACGAAGTTGATTTCCGTGTCTTACTCTTCCACCATCTTGAAGGTCCCCTTCCTTAAATTTATTAAGACTTGTTTCGTGGTCTAACATGTGATCTATTCTGGAGAATGTTCCATGCACACTTGAATGTGTATTCTGATGTTTTTGATGGAATGTTGTGTATATGTTGATTAATTTAATATGATTTAATGTTAATTTAAGGCCACTGTTTCCTTATTGATTTTTCTGCCTGGATGATCTATCTGTTGATGTAAGTGGGGTATTAAAGACCCCTACTGTTATTGTATTACCATCAATTTCTCCTTTTATGTCTAGTAATATTTCCTTTACATATTTAGATGCTCCTATGGTGGGTACCTAAATATTTACAAATGTATCTTCTTCTTAGATTGACCCTTTTTTCACTCTGTAATGCCCATCTTTGTCCTTTGTTAGGATCTTTGTTTTAAAGTCTGTTTTGTCTGATACGTCTATTGCTACCCCAGCTTTCTCTCTGTTTCCATTTGCATGGAATACCTTCTTCTATCCTTATAATTTCAGTTTGTGTGTGTCTTTAGATCTGAAGTGAGTATCTTGTAGGCAGCATAGGGGTGGCATCATTTTTTTTTTAATTCAGCCACTGTATGTGTTTTGATTGGAGCGTTTAGTCCATTTACATTTAAAGTGATTGTATGTACTTACTGACATTTTAATTGTTTTCTAGTTGTTTTTGTAGTTTTTCTCTGTATCTGTCTTCTCTTGGTCTCTTGCCTTGTGGTGTGATAATGTTTGATTTCCTTTCTCTTTATTTTTTATGTATCTACTGTAGGGTTCTGATTTGTGGTTACCATGAGGTTCATTTATAACAGCCTATTTATACAGCTGTTTGTTTGAAGCTGATAGTCACATAAGTCAAATTCATCCTAAAAGCACTACATTTTAACTCCCCCCACCATGTTTTATGTTTCTGATGTCATATCTGCAGCTTTTAATTTTGTGTATCTGATAACTACTCACTATAGTTATAGTTGAATTTACTACTTTTTTCTTTTAACCTTCATACTAGCTTTTTAAGTGGCTGACACACTGCATTTAGCATATACTTGCCTTTACCAGTGAGATTTTTTTCTTTCATATATTTTCTTATTTCTAGTTATGACCTTTTGTTTTCTGCTTAAAGAAGACCCTTTAGCATTTCTTGTAAGGCCATTTTAGTGGTGATTAACTCCTTGAGTTTCTGCTTGTCTGCAAAGCTCTTTATTTCTCCTTCATTTGTAAATGGTAACTTTGCTGGGTACAGTATTCTTGGGTTCTAAGTTTTTTCCTCTCAGCACTTTTAATATATCACACCACTCCCTTCTGGCCTGCAAAGTGCCTGCTGAAAAATCAGCTGATCGTCTTATGACTATATATTGACTTTTGAACATCATGGGGGTTAATTTATGTATAACTTATACTCAGCCCTCAGTATGCATGGTTCCTCCACATCCATGGATTCGACCAAGGACAAACCATATAATTCTGTTGTATTTACTATTAGAAAATATCTGCATGTAAGTGGACCCTTGCAGCTCAAACCTGCATTGTTCAAAGGTCAACTGTAGTTGTTTTTCTCTTGCTGCCTTTAAAATGTTCATTATCATTAACTTTTGCCATTTTAGTTACGATATTTCTTGGTATAGATCTCTTTGGATTCATCTTGTTCGGGACTCTGTGCTTCCTGGACCTGAACATCTGTTTCCTTTCCCAGGTTAGGAAACTGTTCATCTTTAGATGGATGATGGCCTGGATTTCCACAGCATCAGGAGACTTTAGAGCAGCAAACAACTAAATTATCTTTGATACCCAAATAACAGTTAAAAGCCTGAACTCTAGGAGTTTATATTATTCTTTGTTAGGTTATTGCTTGTTAGAAGAGTACAGTGTTCAATTCATGGTATTTCATGCATTTGTGTTGACTATTAAGGAAGAAATGATCATGTCTTCTTACCCTATAATGCAAATGTTAGTATGCTTGATGTTGTTCCAGAGGTCTCTCAAAGTATCCTCATTTTAAAAAATGCTTTTTCCTTTTTACTGTTCTGATTGGGTGATTTCCACTATTCTGTATTTCAGATAACTGATCTGTTCTTCTGTATTATCTAATCTGTTGTTGATTCCCTCTAGTGTATTTTTCATTTCAATTAGTGTATTCTTCAGCTCTGGTTGGTTCTTTCTTATATTTTCTAACTCTTTGTTGAAGTTTTCACTGTGTTCCTCCATTCTTGTCCCAAGTTAGTAAGCATCTTTATGACCATTACTTTTAACCCCTTATCAGGTAAATGACTTATCTCCCTTTCATTAGCCCCCATCCCCCACCCTGCCCAGGGTTGTATCATTTTCTTTCTTTTAGAATATATTCCTGTCTCCTCATTTTGCTTTGACTTTCTGTTTGTTTCTATGAATTAGGTGAAATAGCTACCTCTCCTGGTCTTGAAGGTATGACCTTGTGTAGAAGCATCCCCTGTGTAGATTGAATGTGCTGTGCATCTTTGGCAGTCCAGCTGGAGCTGGAGTGGGTGCAGGCTAGGGGAATTCTGGGGTATATCACGTTGGGGCCACCCTGGCTGGAAGGCTGGAGCTGGAGCAGGCATGAGCCAGGGGGTTTCACAGTTCAACTTCTAAGGCTTAAATGAAATTACTAGCATAAGCCCAAGGCAGTGAAGCTACTACTTAGCAGAAGACTCTAAGGAAAGACCTGGACATTTTAGTTTTGTTTTTCTTTTGTTCCTGATGACTTTAAATTCAATAGCAGTCCACAGTGTGACTGACCTGGCTAATAAACTAACACAGTCCTGGAATGCATTACCTGAAGCACAGTATTCAGATTAAATGCCTTAAGTGTCTCAGTCAGCTCTGTACTGATCACACTAAAAATTAATTATAGTATATACATTTGTGGATACCACAATTTCAGAAAGAAAGGAACAAATGGACAACATTTCGGGGGTGGGGGGAAGGGTAAGAACGCTGAAGATGGAATAAGGGTACCATATGAAATAAAACAAGATGCCAAACCCGGAGGAGGAAAGATTGGTTCATGAGATGGAATGTAAAGATAAGACACACAATACAGTTTTCAAAAATAAAGAACCACATAGAAGAGGTATTAAAAACTGTTCTTTATAGCATTTTGGAGTAGAATCAGATTGGTGTGTAGAAGCTTTAGGCAGAAAAACAGCTGCTTGTTCAGTAGACTAAAGAGCTTTCTAATAGTCTGAGACAAAGATGAAGTGGTCGATTTCGAGTTAACAGGTTCCCCATCAGTATAGGCGAGTAAGCAAAGGATGGAGAAATGAGGGGTAGAAATTTTATAACAGGGTCAATGCATCAGAAGGATAACTAGACTATCACACCTTCCAAGTTCTCTCCAATCTTGAAAAAATTAATTTCTTTTAAAATTTGTGTATCAAGGACAATATGTACTTTATTATGTTATTACTCTTTCTCTAAAAGAAGATTAAACATACTACTATTTGCACGGTGACATAATCAAATATTATTTACTATCAAATGCATAAACATAGACTCTTAACTCCTCAAAATTTAAATATCTAGCCTGAAAATCTCAATGATAAAAGAGACTACACAGAGCATTCAACTCACAATTATAAAAAGCAAAAAAACCAATGCAACTATAAGACTGAGGTGCCATGAATAAATATTTGCTATTTTTTCATATAATAAAAAACTTCATTTCTATATTTATGGATTTTGGTAAGTCATTCAGTTGGAAAAATAATTATTTAGTCCAAGAAAATGTATTTTAAAAGATTAAGTATTAAAAAATGTTCCAGAAGAGACTGAAGGTATTTTAAAGAATAAGAAGTTAACACAGCCTTCCTACTACTACTGGTTTATTTTAAGCTCAGCATGATATTATTGACTTATATATAATTTATCTTCAGAAAATTTATGCAATACATATATTTAAACAATCTTTAGAAAAATTTTGTAGTTCATGTGTGAACAACAGAAATTAGAGACTTTAGGAAACTGCTAAAAGCTTACAAGGATAGATCAATGGTCAGTAAGCTTTTTCTGCAAAGGTCTAAATGGTAAATAATTTAGGCTTTATAGGCCATAGGTCTCTACTGTAACTACTCTACTACAGTAGTACAAATGCAGTCACAGACAATACATCAAAAATTAGTGTAACTATATACCAATAAATCTTTATTTATGAGGCCCGAAATTTGAATTTCACATCATTTTCACATGTCACTAAATCATCTTTTCTGTCCAACCATTTAAGTATGTAAAAACCATTCTTAGCTCATGGGACGTAGAAAAACAGTTGATGGGTCAGATTTGGCTCACAGGCCATAGTTTGCTGACCCCTGGGACAGACAGTCTTTATCTTAACTTCTAAATGAAATATGACCCACATATGCATACAACCTCTGACCAAATTCCAATACCCTATTCCCGAAGCTGAAACCCTTACAGCTGCTACCATAATAGATATGGTGAAAACACTTGGTGTTTTAAAAAACAAAAAAGAAACACATAAACACTCAGCAACAATAATAAAACTATTTCTAACAGTCCTGTAAAATGATGGTAAAGCTGAAATTGGAAGATGACCTTGGAAGCAGTAGCCCAAGTCTGACCACACTGTGGCTCACCTTCTAACACCCTAAGACTCTCCACATCATTTTGCTAAATATAAAAGATCAATAAGCATCCCTTCCTTAAATACTTACAGGAAAGTAAAGAATTATGATTCATTTAAACTTTTAATGTTTCTTAGATCAAGCAGCTTGTTTTTTAGTACTGACTTAGCTGAGAACAGCAATAATAGATGAATGGGACTTTTAATTTATAACTAGGAAGGGTGGGGAGGAAAACCATTCACAAACATATTTTTAACCTGTCCGAAGCTATTTTTGGAACACAATTCATTTAAAATTGGAAGCTACATATATTTAGCTTCTCATTTGCTGACATTTCTAAACATGCTAATTTTTTCCATGTTACAAAGCAATCAAAATCAACTTTTAATTTATAGTATTTAAGAAATAAAAAATACTGTCATATTTAACACATCAACCCATCTCCCAGAAAAACTGGAAGGAAAATTAATGCCAGTTTATAACTTCCATGAGTTAAACATACTAAGTTAGAAAATAATTCTGAACACTGAATTACTCAAGACCTCTACAAAACTTACAAAAAATCGAGCAATCTGTTCCATGGATGTCTCAGAGCAGAATTTTTAAAATTTTACAAATTTATTATTATACGAAAACCAGGTTTCAGGCTAGAGATAATAATTACAATAGTAATCATTATTGAGAGCCTATTATATACCAAGCATCAGTATTAAAAGTAACCAAAGGGACTCAATTTTAAAATATTCATAAAATTAAACAATTTCGAAGCTTGTTTAACACTAGGATAAGAAGACATGATCATTTCTTCCTTAATATTCAACACAAATACATGAAATACCATGGATTGAACACTATACTCTTCTAAAAGGGGCTATGTAAGCAATAGCCTAACAAAAAATAATACAAACTCCTAGAGTTCAGGCTTTTAACTATTATTTGGGCATCAAAAATAATTTAGTTGTTTGCTGCTCTGAAGTCTCCTGATGCTGTGGAAATCCAGGCCATCATCAACCTAAAGACAATGTAACTACTTGACATCACAATCTCATTAATCTTCATCTGTCCTTCATACCCTGTCATTCTTATGCAAAATGGACTCTTAAGGATGCAACTTCTCTTCACTTATCTATAAGCTGAAGGAGGAGGGTAGGGGGGTAAAAGGTCTATGGAGACTTCAGGATACCACTGGAGACCCCAAGCAATCACTTTACTCAGCCTAGTGTGCTACATGACAGCTATTGTGTTTGACATGTAAATACGACATAGCAGGAAGTAGGATAATGTGATTCTTGAGCTATGTGTCTCACTTCCCTTGCTGAAGCCCCAGGAAGCTCCAGCTTTAGTTTCCCCAGACTATATGAAACTGAAATATTGTCCAAAAAAGACACGAAAAATGTGCAACATATGGGTCACATAATGATATCAATTTCACTCCTCTGACAGTCCAAGAATTCTCTCTGTTCCAATATACTAACTTAAGGTCATCATGACATAGAGGTTGTGGGTTAATAGGCAAAAGGACTGTAAAGTAAGCTAGCTAATTTACAAGGCCAAACACCTGAATTAAATGTAGTCAAAGTTAGACCAAATGCATTATTTCTTTCACACTAGAACAGTCCTTTTTCTTTCCAGTTTTAAGCCAAAAATAAAATCTCTACCTTTCAGTATCAGCACAGGAAATTTACTTTAATTCTCCTGTTGCCTATTCTCTTCCTACTACCGTTTCCTCCAGACAAGACAGGTGGTGAAAACTATGTCTATTCATTTCATAAAAGGAAGTTTTTTTTTTTAAATAAATCATCTCTTAAGACTGCTTTGTTTCTAACGGCACATTCAGGGCACAGTTCGAACACCATGTTCTAATCACACATGTACTGAAACCTTTTTTATAGTGCTATTAAACAATACACAAATAATGCTGTATAACAGTTCAGAGAAAAAAATCTAGAAAATATACTTCTGATATAGTTTATACCATCTGAGTAATAACAGAAGTACAGTTAACAAAAAATTCACACTACACATGAATATGGAATTCTACCTGAAATAGAAAACGATTAAAATATTTTTTACAAAAATCACTGATTATTTAAAGTAGTGTTTTTTTGTACAATTACAGACATATGCAGAATTTAGACCATGGTTCAATGTACTAAATTCAAAGTTGTACTTGAAAGCATAGCATATCATTTGATGATCTTGAAGGCACTGCTTTACCACTTAAAAATACTTTTTCCATTTACCAATTTTATGTTTTACTGCCAGTCATAATTATTTCATCTATTACAAATTAAACATTATAAATTTTGAAAAATTTGAATAGTAAATTAAAAAGGTCTTTAGATCCCCTGACCTAGAAAATTGAGTCTTTGCATCTAATTACAAACACTTTCAATGTCTTAAAATTTAAGTGTGCTCATCCAAGATTAGCTGGTTAAAAAATGTTGGATTCCTAATTTTTAAAACTAATCAATGTATGTACATGTGTGTATATATGTGAACATGTGTGTATATATATGATGCATGCATATACACAAACATACAAGCATATATATAAATACACGTATATATATGTGTGTGTTTGTATATGTTTGCACTTCTCTCTGAAGCCTCCTGAAGCAAAGGTTAATCAGTCAAAAGATGTTACCAGTGTGTAATAATATTGGTACTGGGCTTCCCTGGTGGCGCAGTGGTTGAGAGTCCGCCTGCCGATGCAGGGGACGCGGGTTCGTGCTCCGGACTGGGAAGATCCCACATGCCGCGGAGCGGCTGGGCCCGTGCGCCACGGCCGCTGGGCCTGCGCGTCCGGAGCCTGTGCCCCGCAACGGGAGAGGCCACAACAGTGAGAGGCCCGCATACCGCAAAAAAAAATAATAATAATAATAATATTGGTACTTAAAACACTTATTTTGCACTATTAGGTGGTTTGAGAACCAAGGTATTAAAGGTAACATTTTATAAAGGATCAAAAATATGACTAGAGGGCTTCCCTGGTGGCGCAGTGGTTGGGGGTCCGCCTGGCAATGCAGGGGACATGGGTTCGAGTCCTGCTCCGGGAATATCCCACATGCCGCGGAGCAATTAAGCCAGTGCGCCACAGCTACTGAGCCTGTGCGCCACAGCTGCTGAATCCCGTGTGCCTGGAGCCTGTGCTCTGCAACGGGAGGGGCCAGCGCAGTGAGAAGCCCACGCGCTGCGGCGAAGAGTGGCCCCCACTGGCCGCAACTAGAGAAAGCCCATGTGCGCAGCAACAGAGACCCAATGCAGCCAAAAATATATAAAAATAAAATAAATTAAAAAAAAATATGACTAGAATTTTGGCAAGATATTTTCCAAACTTTTAATTTCTCAAACTGTGATATTGCAGACTGTCACTTATGAGTTGACATAATAAAACACAGCATCTGCCTTCTAAGGCAAATATTATTAGCTAGTAAGAAACATATTTAAAACAATGCACAAAGAAATGTAAAAAAGAACCACTTCCATCCCTTCAATCTCCCACCTTCGGAGACAAGTTCTGCCTAAAATCCAGTTAATCATTTTCTCCAAGAGAGCCAAGATATCCACAGACTAAAGTATGCCAGAAAGAATGGAAGTCATCTACCATTATCTTTGGGGTTTTGACGTATTCTAAGATGAGGCTGAAAAAAGGTCCAAAACCTTAGAGTGGCCCAAGATAACTTATTATCTCTAGGTTTATATTAAAAATTTCTTGGGGTCTTTTGTATCAGGTATAGGTAAAACCTAGGATAAATTTCACCTTACTGCAAAATACAACAGTTGGGGTTCAATCTAGGTCTTACAGAGGGAAAAGTAAGCAAAAGAGGTAAGTCAACAATTCTACTGTATTAAATAATAGGCTTACTACGTGTTATACATATAAAGAACATGAAAAATGTATCCTTAAAATAAAGGAGTTTAAATTCATTTATCCTTTTCTATTTTAAGAGAGAGTATACGTATAACTTGAAGAAAGATATATCTGGACAAGGTAAGGTGGAGAAATGCTCCATCTGAGAAAAGATAGAATCCACAGAACAGGACATTTCAAAGGAGCAGGTTTGTAGCCAATCAAATGACTGGCAAAGATAAGTTGGTCTCTGTGAAAGTTGGAAGTTGTAGTGCCCAGAAGAGAACTCACATAGGGGTTGGGGAAGAAGCTGAAGAGCACTGTGGTAGAAAGAATTTTGCTCAGCCACAAGATTCTGGTCCTCTGCTAGACACACACCTTCTCCCAGTTATTCCATCAAATGTTGGACTAGGTGCTATTGGGAAGGGCTTTTGCAAATGTAATGAAGATCCTGAACCAGCGGACTTGAAAGTAGAGAGATTTTCCTTGGTGGGCCTAACTTGATCAGGTGAGACTTCAAAAGAGACTAGGCTTTTCCTAGTAATAGAAATTTAAAGCATAAGATGGATAAAATATGATGGAGATTCTCCATCGCTGTCTTTGAAGATGGAAGGGACCACGTATGTGGGTCTCTAGGAGCTGAGAGTGGCCCCCAGCTGACATCTAGTAAGAAAATTTAGTCCTTAGGTCTATAGTCACAAGAAGTGAATTCTGCCACAATCACGTGAGCTTAGAAGAGGAATACCAGCTCCTGATGAGAACGGTCGGCCAACACCTTGTTGAGTCCCTGAGCAGACAACTCCATCATGCCACACCTAGATTTTGACCTACGTACAGAAACACTAATAAACGAGTATTGTGTGAAGCTGCTAAATTCGAGGTAATCTGTTACACAGCAAGACAAAATTAATACAAGCACTAAACAAGCTAAATCATACAGCTTGATTTAGAAGAACCCAAGAAGTTTACTATAAGCCCAAAGTCCTACTTCAAGACATGTGTCTAACATCAAAGACATACAATATTAAGAAACCAAAGAAGGCCACTATTAGATCAGACGTTGTAGAGAAAAAAAACCTAAGAAATTTTAGAGCTCATTAGCCATGGGGTAACCAGGAGAAATATGTCATAAAAATACAATGTATATTTACCTGGATAAAGATGATTCTTGGATTCATTGAAACCAAAACGTGGGATTAGGTAATCTTTAAGTTCTCTTTCAGCATTTTCTGTAATTCTTGTCAAGACACAATTCTATCTTTTTTATAGACATCAGAGATGTCTGGGCACCAACCCAGATCCTACAAATGCTCATAACTTACCTAGCTTCTTGTAAAACACTGCAGCAGAAAGGGCACAATTTAACTTATTAAGGTTCAAAGCTTTCTTACCTGCATTTGACCAAGGGACTTTATCACAAAGTACCTTCCCACATAAAACCTCTTTTCATATCTTCAAAAAGATGATTTCTTTCAAAATTCCATTGTTAAAACCGAAAGTTTGTATATATGTGCACAGGGAGGGAGGAGCTCATAAGGTCATGGACATGAGGCAGTAACAGCAACAAAAGAAAGAGAAACTGGTTCACGCCCTGGGAGTAAAGTTTTACTCTCAGTTTAGATCATTAAGTATAAATTAGGCACTTAAAAGTTAAGTGAACTCATTTATTAAAATATGACTTGGGGAAAAGTAGTGGTAGCAATAGCTTGAAAGTGTTAATTTTGCACCTATGTAGCTTAATTTAAGCCTAAGTAACTTCTTAAGAGAAATAAAATCCACTGTCATTTTTACTCTAATTACTCTGAAAGCAACTGAGAGGCCAGGACTTCTAGAAAGTTGTTGAAAATAACTTGAGTCTAACTAGTAGTAAATAGCCAGAAGCTTACCTTAAAATGAATGAAAATGTTTAAAAGTTCTCAAAATAAATCAAATGAAACACAAAAAGAATTTCAGAACTTAAATACTCTAGGGAAATATACTAAGAATTTAATGCAACAATGGGGGAGGGAGAACTCAAGGGGTTACAAAATAGTTTCATTAATACCAAACGTAAGTAATAAAAACATAAAATCTTTTCTCAGTTCTCTTCATTTCCTTTAGTTTAATCTTTCAGCATCCTCTAAATGACAAACTGATTAGAAAGTAATTTGACAGAAAAAAAAACCAAAACCCAAAAATCCCCAACATAATCAAACGATCCAGTTCTTGATTTTAAAATGCCCAGACCGGCTTCTTTCTTACCTTGTCTATCCTATCTGGACGGTTAGTAGCTGCCAGGATTGTCACATCCTTTAACTGTTCAATGCCATCCATTTCTGTCAAGAGCTGAGCCAAAACACGATCGGCTACATTCCCAGCACCTGATGAACTGATTTTTAAAAATACAGTTTTAAAAATCTGTTTATCTATCCCCAAATACTCTACTATTTTTAAAAGATCGTATATTCTATAACAAGAAACATTATGTCTTTTTCAAAACATAAAATGCATGCTTCAGAATTCATTACTTGTTGAATTAGATCCAAGAACTAACTATATTAAATCATTTCTTTTCCTCCATCAACAACCATGATTATTTTCTCTCCAATAATGAAATGCTAAGAGTGTCAAATATAAAAGACCTGGGATGTAAGAAATAAGATTATTTTTAAAAGTTCATCGAATACATAATTATTTAACTTAATCGATATTTACATTCTTTCTTTCTTTTTTTTTTTTTTTGCGGTATGCGGGCCTCTCACTGCTGTGGCCTCTCCCGTTGCGGAGCACAGGCTCCGGATGCGCAGGCTCAGCGACCATGGCTCACGGGCCCAGCCGCTCCACGGCATGTGGGATCTTCCCGAACCAGGGCACGAACCCGTGTCCCCTGCATCGGCAGGTGGACTCTCAACCACTGCGCCACCAGGGAAGCCCCCCGATATTTACATTTTATATGGCAAATAAACTGACAGGAATTGGGAATAAAAAAATGAATAAGGTACAGACTCATTCTCATATGAACCTTAGAGCCTATGTGAGACAGAAGACTCTTTACAAACCTATAGCAAACAGGATATTTCTGACCTATCTTGATATTTTAAAATATTAAGAATATTTTTAAAACACATCAGCAGGCAGGGGGTCATCACAATACCCATATCTGGAGAAATAGGGGGAATAAAAACATTTTATTTTGTTCCTTTTGTTCATGCACCAGGTCAATTACAAAGCTACTCCTGAACAAAGTACAACTTAATTTAATCTCATTCCCTTGATCACAAAAAATTACTGAATATTAATTTTTAAGAAGTAAACTCAACAGGTCTTAATAGTGAACAAAACCCTGATATTACACAATCAAGATCCCACAATAATAATTCTCATTAGCACTAGCTGGGATTTACTAAGCTCTGTTCAGAATTGGGAAATATATAATAAACATCTAGGTGGACAATTACAGAGTGAAACAGCATTGTAAGTATATTAAACATATAAATTCAATCAGATACAGTTGAGAGTGGGAAGGGGGGAGAAGAGGGAAAGAGGATAGAAGAGACACACCCCATACCTTTGTCTTAGCACCCATGACAGCAAGGACACCTTAGTATAATCATCACATAATATATTTAATAATAAGGTAATCAGGATCTCTAAATAAAAGAATTTAGATCTTAGTGCGCATTACAAGTTCAAAAACTTGACACAAAGGAGAGTAGCCTCTAACTCACACTAATCAGACAAACATGATGTTGTTACACAAATCATACTGTCAATTAAATTAAACGGTTGGTCCTTCCAGGTTGTTATACAAATTACACTGTCAATTTATTAAATAGTCCTTCCCAATGTCAAAAAGTTTGGGACCAAGCAAGGAGCATCTGGGAAGCCACTGAGATTTGTCTTGGTTAACATTAATTCCTGCAAGTAACCAATTGGCTGGTGCATGGATTTGCTGATCTGGGTCTACTTAAGATTGAACATTTTGAATAAATAGATTATATATCTTTCCAAAAACGCTTCAAAATGTAACTTTCCCAAATGTTAGATAGGAACATTGCTAGCAAAAGCTCTGTGGGCTCCTTCATGACTGCAAGCATATAAGCATTTAAGGATGCCAACAGATTACATCCAAGGCCTTTAATTGTATCTACTTCGCTAATTAGTTGTGATCCTACACTACAAGGGGTAAAGGAAGGTCAAACGAACAGGTCTTGGGAGAGTCATGGTGGGCTGTTCAGAGGTGATAGCTTCTAACCTATGACCCGAAAGATGAGTGGGGGCCAGACCAGCAAAGAAAAAGATAGGGAAGAGAGAGAATACAGAACACTGAAAATGGAAAACAGTTCAGAGTAGCACAGCATAGCAGTAACGTAAAAATGTAAAATATTAGCACAGAAAGATAAACCAAGGCTGGATGACAAAGGCTTTATTATCCAAATTACTAAGTTTGGATTTTGTCCTAAAGTTGATGGGAAGTTTCAAGTAGAGACATGACAAGATCAGATTTATGTTTTTGAGGACTACAGCAGCCACAGTATAGGAAACAGATCACAAAAGGGCAGTTTTGGTATGTTTTCCAGTCCAGTATATAAGAATCTTAGAAGGCTCTACTTCCTCCTAATAACAAGTAAAAAGCTCTATAAACTGAAAAATTAACAATTCTTTTTAGATCCCTCAGAAATGTGAGATCACAGGTACCTTAATCCGTTCAGGCTGCTATAACAAAATACCACAGTCTAGGTGGTTTATAAACAACAGAAATTCATTTCTCACAGTCTGGAGGCCGGTAAGATCAAGAGGCCAGCATGGTCAGATGAGGACTCTTTTCCCCTGGCTGGTAACCGATACCTCCTCACTGTGTCCTCACTTACCACTATATTTCTGAAGGCCTATTTGCCACAGTTCCTGTTACCCAGTAAATCATGTCTATCAAGAAAAAACTATATGGCATACTAAAAGGCAAACAAACACAGCTGGAAGCAAGTGAGCAAGCATCAGAACCAGAGAACCAGCAGGAATGCTGGAATTATCACACCAGTAATTTTTTAAAACTATGACTAATATGCTAAGGGCTCTCGTGGACAAAGTAGACAACACACAAGAAAGGGGCAACATAAGCAGAGAAATGGAAATTCTAAGGCTCTAAAAGAATTCTAAGGTTGTTACAACACTATAACAGAAATAAAGAATGTCTTTATTGGACTCATTAGCAGATTAGACATGGCTGAGGAAAGAATCTCTCCACTTAAGTATGAGTCAACAGAAACATCCAAAACGGAAAAGGAAAGAGAAAAAAAGACTGAAGAAAACAGTAAAAAAGAAAAAAGAAACAGAAAAGAAAATCCAAGAACTGTGGACAACAACAAAATATAAATATATGTGTACCTGAAACACCAAAAGGAGAAGACAGATAGAACAGAAAAACTATCTGAAGCCATAATGACTGAGAATTTCCCCAAATTAATGTCTGACAGCAAGATCCAAGAAGCCCAGAGAACATCAAGTAGGAAAAATGCCAAAAAGCTACACCTAGGCATATCGTATTCAAACAATAGAAAACCAAAGATAAAGAAAAAATCTTGAAAGTAGCTAGAGGACAAAAACACTTCACTACAGAGGCACAAAGATAAGAATTACATTGAATGACTCCTCAGAAAATATGTCAGCAAGGAGAGTAGAGTGAATCCCCATAGGAATGTTATACTACCTAGCACTGGAGAGTTACACATACACCAAAATAAAATATTAACCTAACAGCGTTACTAGATAATGATAAAGTTCTAATTTTTGTGACCTACCTAAAGGAATTTGTGTAACATAACTGAATAGCTTTAAGTGAATGGCATACTTCCATCAAAAGAAAAAATCCTGGGCCCATGCCACATCTAAATCTATGTGTGATAGTGCTTTGCTTGCTAGTGCTTCCTAATAGGAACTATATTCAAATAATGTCAGAACCCATCTTTAGCTATGTTATGTACATTCTCCCTTCTTCCTCCAATGAATTAGTAAGACTGCTAGATGTCTTACTGCTAAGTATGAATGTATTAGCTGAACTTGCTGAGAAGTAAAAAAAAAAATAGCTACTAGGTTTTGTTTCAGATTAGGCAAACATCATTGTGGTACAGTGAGAGAAGAATGAGAGGAAAAATGAGGGGGGTAATTTTATTAGAAAGTGCAACAATTCATTCAATTAAATTCAACTCATTTATTCAATAAACATTCACTGCCTAGCAGGCCAGACATGGCTTTAGGAAATGGGAATGAAAACATTAAGATGGCAGTCCCTACTTCCTCAAGGACCTTAGAGTCTAGCAGGGAGAAAGAAAACTCCACATTCATTTGCTTTTCCAAAATAAGTAACACAGAATAGTTCCTGAAAGACTGATTCAAGAACTCTGGATAACATCTGCTTTCAGTTTAAATCAAGAACTTGGACAGCATAAACGTAACTAAATAAAACTAGATTAAGATAACTGATTTACCCCATCAGTAATGAAGCAGTGGCTCTAACTTATAACCATGAATGCTCATACTATATAGAACATTTAGAATCTTTTATAGAAAGGAGAGCAATCTTATAGTTATCAAAGTTAGGTTTAGCCAGGGCTAGTACTGAATCTGAGCACCATTCAATACAAGCTTTCCTACATGGTAACATTTGAAAGAAAAATTAAACAATGATGTTAAGAGGCTAAAAAATGAGTAAGTTTAACAAATAACATAGATTATTATTAAAATCCACATAGTGGTTTTAACTCTTCAAACTTTATAAAACAAAAAATTTGAATACATTTAAAGGCATTCCAAATTTACAAAATTTTTCATCATATAATTTGAACAGTATTTCAGTATTTTATAACCTTGGATTAATGTTTTGAACATAAATCATTGTAGAAAATAACAGATTTAAAGATGAAAGGATGTCACATACAAGCTTTATTACAAGCACTTTTTACATGAGAGCTCATCAGGGGAAACAAAAACAATACAACAGTCTTTCAGTTTGAATTTAAGTCATAGGTAAGAAAAAAAAGTTAAGGGGCTTTTTAAATGCCATTTTTAGATGCTGAAAGCACACTGATGCACCACCACATTCAATTAACATAAACTAATCTAAAGCTAAGAATGGGTAAAACATTTCACGAATAGAAAAATAACCATTACCATAATCGCTTTAGACACTGAACCCAACAACAAGCATTAGATATGGAGTCCACAAAAGAAACGGAACAGATAAGCCCAAGATACACTGTTATCAACAAAAGCATAATATTGAATATATACATCCCTAATTCACCCATTCCTCAAAACCCTATATCCTGCAAATAAAAAGATAAATAGGAAAAGATTCTTCTAGACTCTCATTTAGCCTTTATCCCTTCTTCCTTTTAGTTTCCTCTTAAGAAGAGGAAGGATGCTAGGGAATTAGAATCTGAAACAATGTTAAATTAGCATGTAATCTGGACAGGGATGGGACTGAGATAATAAAAACAAAAATTCACCTGAATTGTAGTAAAACAAAACAAAACAAACCAAAAGCACAGAAATAAAAAAATGGTGAATTTCAGCAGGGATCTGGGATCCATAAGAAAAATTCTAAACCTCAAAATTATAATAACTAAAATTAAGAATTAAAAAGATGAATGTAACAGTAGATTAAACACAACAGAACACAGGATCCTTGAACTGGAAGGCAGGTCAGTAGAAAATATCCAAACTGATGCACAAAGAGAAAAAAAGAATGAAAATAGTAAAAATACATATAGAACCCAGTGGAAAGCCTAAGAAACATATAACTGCAGTCTCATAAGGAGAGATGTGAGAGAATCAAATAGAAGCCATATCTCAGGAAACACAACCTGAGAATTTCCCAAAATCATCAAAAGTAATCGAAGGCATCAAGAATGGGCTCGGGATTCTCAAATGCTAAAGCCAGTAAAATTATTACTAAACTAAAGATAAAAAGTCTGTGATCAACATTTAAAGTGATCAACAAAAAAATTTTCTTTGCAGAATGATTTCTGTACAGTGGTTAAAATTAAAAGAGTCACAAACACGATACTTCTGAGTCCTAAGTATCAACTTCCCTAATGAGAGAAACTGTAGATTTTATGAGGCCATCTGTTTGCATAGATACTGTTCACTCACTGAAAATGTTAAGAATACATACAAGTGTTCCAGGTCCTATTTTGCTTTTTCTTTCTTTACCTGATCCTGACAAGCCCAATGTGAATTTCTTTTAAAATGAATTGCCATGATTAGGAAACCTCTCTACTTGTGAAGGAGCTGGTTTTCCTTGAGGCAGTGAGTATAACCATCTAAAGGAAAATGAGTTTGGGGAAGAAGGAAACAGATACAATATTTATTTTTTATTTTCCCTGTTTTTCTAAAGTTCAGGAAAAATATGAATTAAACTCTGATCAAATACCTTGAAGATGATAACACTATGGGAACAATAATTACAGTTCTGGCTCCTTGACAGACACTTCTTTAAAATAAAATTTAAAGGAGAGACAATTTTTATATATTTAAAAAGTCCAGCAAGAGAACAAATACTTAAGCAAGTTATAATCCATGAAAAATAAAATCACATGGAAGACTAGTTTTGGGGTATTTTGGGTTTTTTTTTAAGTTTTTAATTCATGTATAACTGATTTACAATGTTGTGTTAGTTTCAGGTATACACCAAAGTGATTCAGTTTTATATATATACTTATATATTTTGTATTATTTATAATTATAATTATTTTATAATATAAAAATATTATGTTTAATATATTTATATAATTTTATATTGTATTAATATATTTAATAATTTTATATATTTATGATTTTATATTATTTATATGTGTAACATTCTTTTTCAGATTCTTTTCCTTTATAGGTTATTACAAAAATATTGACTATAGTTCTCTGTGTTATACAGTAGGTCCTTGTTGGTTAGCTATTTCATATATAGTAGTGTGTATATGTTAATCCCAAATCCCTCCCCTCCCTTTCTCCTTTGGTAACCATAAGTTCATTTTCTATGTCTGTGGGTCTATTTCTGTTTTGTATACAAGTTCATTTGTATCTTTTTTTTTTTTAGTTTCCATATATAAGCTATTTATCATATGATATTTGTCTTTCTCTGACTTACTTCACTTAGTATGATAAATCTCTAGGTCCATCCGTGTTGCTGCAAATGGCATTATTTCATTCTTGTTTATGGCTGAGTAATATTCAGAAACATATGCCGAGAAACTCAGAAAGTGAAAGCAAAAATCATTTGATGAATGTCAAGAATCAATAATGCCTTGAATATTCTAGTTGACCACTTCACGATAAACTATGCTGTCAGATTATGATCTATATTCAGCTTGAACCTAATAGTAAATAAATTATTTTAGATTAACAACATACCCTATAAAAGCAGACAGACATATATGAGTTATCTTCACATGCTGTCCTAGAGCTGTGCAAGCTGCATGTGCTCTGAATAACGGCAGCTTTGTATAAAGTGTTAACACAGAAAATGACATAAAAGTATGTATCTTTCCATCTTGCCATGATTTCCCAGTAAAAATTCCAAGCTAACGTAGGCAACACTTGTTACATCTGTATAGTTTTGACTCAAAACACAGTATTAGAGAAACAAGTGATTCTTAAACTCACAGTTCAATTTACCCTCTGCCAAAAGCAATTTTTTGAAGGGAATTTTTTCACAATCCTGGATGCCCCCAGGTTATTGTTACAAACATAATCCAACAAAAGAAAAATAAGGAAAATTAATACATGTAAGTTCAAACTTATTCAAGCTAAAAATTAAAGCAGAGAAAATGCTTCTAAACATGTGTCATTTTCTTAAGTACCATAGATCTAGAAATGGTGACAATGAAAACTAAAGTTCTATAGTAATTATAATATATGATTATACAACATAAAGGTTTTAAAATCATTCCAGTAAAACCTTCATTGATTAGTACTCATTAGGAAGCTTGCTTTGAATTTGGGAAAGAGCTTTGATAATCAGTAAGCTTGGGTTCAATTAGTAAGCCTTACCATTATTTTTTTGTGTAATCTTGTGGAAGAGTTACTTAACCTCTCTGAGACTCAGTTTTCTCAATCAAACATGGAAAGACTCATACCACCCTCAAAATTAAATAAATGTATAAAGGATCTACTGATACTTAGCACAAAGGAAATGTCAATAGATAACAGTTATAAGCATTATCATTATAATTATCACCAGTATACCTGGCTTAATGAAGAGATCTCTATAACATTTTACAAGTTATCCTAACAAATTAAACTGAAAAAGGAGTGTCTGGCACATAAAGGTTACTGAAATAAAGCATGAACATGATATATGATTGAAGATTTTCGGAAGTCAGGATAGCACAGGTCAGCAGATATATGCAGATTCACATTGCCAGTTCTCTACTGAGCTTTACTTAAAACATGGTAGAAAGTATCAAACTTCCTTAAGTTCTTCCATAAAAGCCACCAACATAATTCTAAGATAAAAACTACTTCTCTTAAGCCCTTCATAACTATGCCCAAAACAGTGAGCCTGATAAATAAACTGCTGAAAGACACTTTGTTTGTACAAGATGCATTAGTAGGAGCCTGCTATGCCCTGGCAATGAGAATTCTTCTCATTTCATTAGCTGCTCAAATGTAGTGACAATTTGGCTCCTCAGGGTCCTCAAGGAACAATTTATTTTGAACAGCAAAAAGTTCCAGATAAGGAGACCTTTATACTTTCTCAGATATTTTTATACGTGAAAAATGACTTTTTAAAAAACGGCAAACCTTCTAAAACAGAAAAAAACAGAATATACTGTAAGACTGTGTGCTCAGATGCAGAAATGAAATAGAGTGAGAAGAAAATCTCCACTTCCCTGGTTTCTTAGATCTATACCGAAAGAAGTTCTCTTCATCTGTTTTTTCTATCCTCTTTTTGTATCTTCTAAATGAACTTTTTTTGGGGGGCGGGCGCGGGGGGGGAAGTGGGGGATAGGTGGATACTGACTCAGGCTCTTGATTTATAATGAATGCTCTGTGACTACAGACACATAGGATTTGGAACCCAGTGATTTGCATGCTTGCTTACTTGAGAAAAGACTCAATTTGATCCCCCTACAATAAAATAAATGCGATTGAATGGCCTTCTGGCAGAGGGTAATACGGTGATCTTTCTACAAAATTAATTAGTATACCAAGGACGTACATAGTCTTTCAAAATGTTTCGTCACTGATCTAATAAGCATGATCTCATTACTGTTGCTATCCTCTATTATCCTTTGAATACTGTTGCTATCAGCTATGTTAAAAAGAACATTTATCATTTCTGTACCCTCAGCACAACTGACAAAGTTTTGTGACTCTAGACTCACTTTTAAAGTTAGTGTGTACAAAAACTACTGAATTTTTTTGAAAAACGCATCACTTAGCACTTCCTTAATTCTTTTCGGAGCTCTTTGACAGGTGAATGTATTCCAAAGCTTACAAATGATTCTTTATAATGAAGATGTTGATGCTTCTATGAACGTAATGCAGGTGACAAAATTCCAAAAGACAGTCTCAGTGTTTAATTTTAAAATAAAATTGGTTCACAAATGACACTAAAACATGGTGAAATCATATTCTGCTAACAACCAGCTGAGTGAACCTAATCTCTAGTTTCTCTGAGGCTTCATTCCCTTATTCAAAAACTAAATGTCTGGGTTTTAGCACAGAGTGCCGTCTCTGCTAGGCACTGTGCTGGACATCTGAGGTAAGAGGATGAAGATGTTGCCATTCCCTTGAGGATTTCATAATTATTGGCATGTATGAATGAGGGAGTTAAATTAGGTAAGATATATATACAGGTCTTTCTAGTTTAAAAATTCTGTGTTGGTAATACGGAGCACGTAACTTATTTAATTCATTATTTTTTTTAATTGGAGTATAATTGCTTTACAGTGTTGTGTTAGTTTCTGCTGAACAATGAAGTGAATCAACGATTTGTATACATATATCCCCTTCCTTGTATTCAGAAATGTATTGATCTAGTCAAGTGCCGTTAAACAGAAAGAGGTGAAGCTCATACTGGTCTAATTTGCTACTTGTTGTAGAAAAACTTGGTGGCTATAATTAATGTGGAAGATTAGGTGAAGGGAATTCTTTGGATTCCCATTATTCATGTTGCCTTTGCCCTTTATTTCCACAGATCACTGATAGCTAGCTGGAGTAGCATAGTGAAACTGTTTTATGGACTGAGAAATATTCTTGGCTGACTTTCAAAGCCACAGTAGGAAACAAAATCCATAAAACTGACATCCTAGGAAATCAAAACCAACTCCAAGTTTAAGAACAAATGTATAATCACTAACATAATGAAATGATTTTATAAAACTTTATTATCTGCTAGAGATAGGCAATACAACAATGGAAAAAATGTTCAGCTATAGAAAGTACTGAAATTAGACATTTCCAAAAGATTAATTTTCTTTTCCCTTCGGAAGTCAAGCCCTTTTTCCAAATTATCCCTGTTCAAAAGTCAGAGTGCCGTGGACTGAAGGGACTTTATGATATCTTAAAAAAGGTCAGGAACCTATAGCCAGTCTAAATCTGGCCAGCCAACTGTTTCTTATTTGATTACATATTGTCTATGGCTACTTTCGCACTGTAGCAACAGAGATGAATAGCTGCAATAGAAACTGTATGGCCCAAAAAGCAAAAAATATTTACTAACTGGCCTGTTTCAGAAAAGGAATGCTAACCCCTATCTTAAGGAGATCTCACCACCATGATGGTAATTATTACACTGATTTTATTTTTCAATAGCAAACATTTCACAAAAATGATATTTATTTCCTTTCAGCTCCTGCAATAAAATAAAATCCCCTATCATCTCTTCATATGATTTCTAAATTATAGGCCAACAAGTCATATCCAATTCAAATTTTAAAATGTTTTTCTAGTATAATTTTTAAATGTCATAAAGAATCCCAAATGGCAGGCATCTGAATTTGTTTCTTAAAATCTACCCCCCACACCCCCAAAGTCAATATTCAGGCTTGAAAGAGACCTAAAGAAGACTAGCCAAACATATACTATCAACACTCTGAACACAAGCACTATGATAATTTTCTTGGTGCATGCAAAACGCAAGCAAATTTTCATTTTAAAAGCAAGATAGCTACAAATGACCTATGTGTCCTATAACAACAAAAAATAACTCCCAATTCCTAGTAAAATGTTGCATCAGGCCATCTCTCTAAGGAAAGTCATTAATGTCAGCTGGTAAGGATGATTCCAAGATCCACTGACTAGCTGGAACGTCCCAGACAGAGGAAGTTGTTCTAGGAATCTCTAGATTAGTCTAGTGGCCATTTCCTCAGTCGGAGGAGACCGGGCCAAGAGAATACAGTATATGGGGACTCACCCTATCCTTCTTCACTTCTGGGGACAGTAGTGTTGCCTAAGACAAGAGTGACTGTTGATTTACTGCCCAGCGTGCTCTCCCCTCCCCACTATAACCCTGAAAAAGGTAAAAACTTAAGCTAGCTGGGAGGCAGGGCAGAATACTAGAACCAACTGTGTAATATCCTACTTTGCATTAATGCAGGGGCCTTTTTATGAATTTTTTTCTTCAGCTGTAAAGCACTTAAAACAGGTTCTAGAATACAATAAGCACTAAATAAATGTTACCCAATATTATTATTAGCTCAGTATAATTCAAATCTTTTCCCTACGTCTGTGCCTTACTCCCTACCATCGTATCCATTTTCCAAAGAGCTATGCTACTTTAACAGCATTTTCAATTTTCCCAAATATTTACAGATCATTAAAGCACTTTGCAAAGGGAATCTTACAACATTTCATCCAACTCACAATATGAAATGAGACAAAAAAATCTTATTCAGAACACCCATAATTTAAATGGGCATACAGAAAAAGAGAAGTAAATATCAGGCTTACTTATTTTTCAGGTCCCAAAGAACTTAAATGGGGCAGGGAAGAGGAGAAAATAGTGGTTGTAAGTAGACACTTTTGTAAACATGAAAAATCTCTCTTTCTGAAAGCACAAATGTTTCTAAAGCTAAGCAAATAGTATGTCTATACTCTATTTAATGTGCAGATTGCAATCCTCAGTTTCATGGCTAATTTGAGGAACTTCAAGTAGTCAAAATAATTGACGTAACATGCACAGGACAGTACAGACTAATATATATCATAATTCATGGCTCAATCTGTTAAACAGCTTAAGTGTGGAAATCCAAATCTTGATAAGAAGAAACAGTTGTCTTCGGCACTGTCATTTTTGGACTAGTCATATTATTAGTTGGATCTGAATGTTATCATAAAAAATCAGAAGAAATGAAAGCAATGAATATTCTACAGCCCAAAATTATAGAGAAAATTTCTAGCTTATGGAATTTTTAATTTTTCTATGTTTCCCTATGTTACTATGTTTCTTATTTTCCTATATTTCTTTAACAATGTATAGAGTTGGTTTAGTATTTTCGGAATTTCATACTTTTGCTATCTATCAACAGCTGTGCTTTCAGTTTCTAGAAACTGTGTCCAATTCAAATAGCTGAAGAACAAAAATATACGTGTGAAGCTTTTGTTTGTTTTTGTTTTCAGGTTACAGCACTCTAACTAGATAAAACAATAACTTTCTAGGTAATGTTGGCCCATCACACAATTATGGGGAAAAAACAATCAAAATATCATTCTATGAGATTCTTATGGCTATAAAAACCAAACTATATAAGACTTAGTGCAGCTAAAGTACAACTAAAACTCTCTACTTTGGACTATTAACATTACATTTGGTAGTTCAGCCTTATCTTTGTCTTCTGAAATGTCAACTAACTTGACTGAAACTTCTCTATGCAAAGGAAACTACACAGAATTTACCTGTACTTTATCTGAATGAGCCACTGAGGAAGGGCTCACAATAAGATGAAGACTACTAGAGGAAATGATATCTAGAGACTGCAAATTATTAGCATCTCTTAATACATTTGCAAATTCCTACTGAGCCAAATTGCCTACAAAAAGTTTATTTCTACCAAGTGCCTTGTCTGGTTTCTCATACCATTACCTTTCAAAGGCATTTTATGAGAACTCTGCTACATATTCCACCTCCCATTTGGTTCATATTAACAGTGTTTCCCACCCTGTCCCTTTCTAGGCTCCAAAAACAGACGTCTCTGATGGCACATAAATGTGGCAGATCACCCTACTTCAGTAAACTTCTCTGGCTTCTTTTTCTTCTCTTGCAGTCAAGGTGAACTTGAGCTATTTGTAACCTTTTGTTCCATCTCACTTCAGAAGTAATAAAAGGACTCATGAACTCCAACTCATAAAATAACAAGATTGGTAGGTATTTACAGAGTATCAGATGGGTGGGGTAGAGAGCAGGGCAGGCTACCTCCCAATGTTTCCTAGTGACAGTTCATACTCTCATCTGATTAGGCAGCTCTACCTGTAAAGAAGAGAGCAGTATGCCTCTTATCAAATTTAACACTGAGACTTAGAAGGTGCCTTCTGCCATCACCATAATTATCATCAGCAAAACTTTTATAGTCAATGTATAATCAGAGAGTTATGAAGAAAACACACAAATAAACACTCTCCAGCATGAAGTACTTGTACCATGTATTCCTTAAAAGACCTGTAAATCTTTGTACAGAAAAAAAAAATCACACTTGAAAACAGTTTAATATATATATACACACACATGATATGTTTGATATGATATTATAAATAATCCTCTTTATTGTCTGACATTCAGAAACAAAACTATTAATACTAATTTTTATTCTATTGTAACTATATTTTAGGAAACATGACTTAATCCAGATAATACTAAAATCTGTATAATAACAACTTTTATTATAATTGGATTCTACTCTATCACGTAATTATGCTTAACTGAACTTTATTTACAGTTTTAATCACATGTTAATAAAAACCCAAATTTTGATAGGCAGTGCAGGGGGCTCTCTTTAGATAGTAAACTATAAAAATTAGCTCAAATGCCCCCAATGCATATCAGCCTTAAAAAAAAAATTATACATAAAAGTACTATAAAGTGATGATGTGAAATAATTTAATTCCTCTACACTGTAATTGCTAATATTTAATAGCAGTCCTATTAAATATTTCTTACCTGCCCCTTTCAACTGCTAAGGCATCAAGTTCATCAAAGAAAATGATGGAAGGAGCCACTGCTCTCGCTTTTCGGAAGATCTGGTGGAAAGAGTGCTACATTAGCTAAAGATCAGCAAATTCCAGAAAACTCCATAGCTAGTTTTAGTTTGAAAATTATATTTAGAACCAAATCTATTATGTACCAGTAAACCAGCCCAATCACTTTGTATACAACCTGTAACAGATGTATAGCACTTCATAATGGATGTAAAAGTATCCTCTTCCACGGTGCTTACTTGCAAACAGAGACAAGACACCAACACATATTCTTAGAGGTGTGTAGGAGACAATTTGGTTAAGTAATCAAACAATCTCAGTTAAAATCCCACCTTCACCACTTGGTAGCTGTGTGACCTTCAGTGGGTAACTTTATTTTTATAAACTACGATTTCCACATAAAATGGAGATTATGAAAAATGCCTGCCTCAGAAGTTTAAGAAATGGATTAAAAAAGAATGCAAAGCACTTAGTATAATGCCTGGAACATTTATCCAAATAAACACATATTTAAAAGAAAAATCATAAATGTATAAAATCAGCCAAAGTTTAGCATATACAATACTCATAAACCTAAAAGGCACACACTTTGCTCATTTCTCTGAAGACTGTATGGAAAAAACAGCTAAAACTTGGAAAAGCATAGATAGGTTAGATCTGAAGTCAATCAGACTATCAACATCAAAGACTGGCCAGACAGCCATGGGGAAAACATGTGGAAATGGGCTAGAAAACGTCAGCATAAGCAGAAAGAAATCCAAATGTGTGTAACCTGTAACCTAGGCCTCCATTTTCTGGCCACAAGTATGATGACCATAAAAATACACAACAGTCACCAAAACCTTAATATTAATAAACACCACCTTTTTCATATTTTAATCAATGAGGTGCTATCATTATCAGTTAATGTTTTATATTATAACCAACATCTACATTTCAAGAAAGAAAAAGTAACAAGTTTTTTTCTCAGATGCAAAACAAAGTATTCCAATCTCTAAGACTCTTGGTTGATACCCACATGTGTCATAAGCAGAAGACCATCCGTTCCACTGCTATTTACGTGTTTTTGTCCTTGCTTAGCTTCTTTGAGGATACAGGGTGCCTGTGTGAGGCAGGCCAATCTTTGCTTGGGAAGCCGAGACTTGTGATCAAACTGCTATAGTTACCCCCACTTCAGTGCCTTGATTTTGCATGAACTTCCCAGTTATGTAGCTTCAGCAATATGGATTAGCCAGTAGGCCAATCAGGCACTGGCTGTAAAATTTAAGAGAGGAGGGGGATGCACTTTCTAAATCACCAGTCAAAGGTAAAGTAAATAAAATAAGAAGAGTACAGTGACATTTTCATATACTAATAAGCTTATCTGATTTAAAGGGCTACCTGGTTTAAAGGATTTAAATCTCATTCTGACATCATGCATTCTTTGTTAAGTTTAAACATATCCTTATTTTTTTTAATGAAACGCTGACATTCGTTAAAAAATATTTGGTAAAACTAAAGGCTGGAAATATTATGATGTTTAAAAGCAAAAACAAAGAATTGTAGATGACCAAAATTGCATTTAAAAATAATATTTGCCTGAAGAAAAATTATACCACTAGAATTTAGATTTGGAAACTTCAAAATCTATAACCTGAAACAAAATGGAAACCATACAGGACAGAAGCCTGGTTCTCCTATGCAGAGTTCCACTTTAAGACATAATCTTCTTACCTCTCTAACTGCTCTTTCAGATTCACCAACATATTTGTTCATTAATTCAGCCCCCTGAATGAAAAGAAAACAACTGTTCAGTGTCTTTATAAATCCAAACACATGTATATCTTTCAATAAAAGAGAAAATACACACATAAAAGAAAAAGAAAAAAATAGACAAAAATCAGCTTTTAATTAAAACAGTTCCTCTAGCATGCTTATTTTTATTGGGTGTTATTTATGCCTCAAAAATTAAAGCCATTCTGTATTCCAAAAACTACACATCAACACAGTGACTGTAACTAAACATGATAGTTTAACATCTCATTCATCATCTGTCTACCCATCCATCCATAATTTTACTATATATCAGGAATGGTGCTAGTCATTGAAGATAGAACAGTCTAATACTAGATCAACAGCCCTCTCTGACAAGAAGCAAGACCTCAGGGCTAATTCTTTTTATGACTCCATGATAATCCCTGAAAATGGAATGGGAATCACGTAATCAATGACATTATCTTAGTCCCTGAGTATTTCCAAAATAAATGCTACTCTCCAGCTCCCTCCTCTCATTTGACTTGGCCATGTAGACGCTGACTTTATGGATCTGCAGGGCCAAACAAGCTCTTCTCAGCCACTATCCCAGCCAAAGGAGATAACTCCTGCAGACAAAAATCTTAGGACCACCAACAAAGCTAACCCTCAGTCAGTGTATCACATTGTGAAAATGACAATGACCCTTGTTACCCTCCATAGTGTCTATTCACTCAGCCTCTGTCTGAATCTCCCTTCAGATATCTGCCACTCAGCACTTCATCCAGTTGATGGGAAATCTCTTTTCCCTTCTGTGTCCAGCTATTTTAGAATGGGTACCAAGAATGAAAGGTGTGGACTTCTAGTAATAAAATCTACCAGTTTTTACTAACCAGCCATCAACAGAAGAATCCTCATAAAAGTGGCTGGACTCCCAGCAATAAAGCGCCTATCACTGATTCAAAGATACACTTTTTTTTGGACATTCAACATTTCTGAATAGTAAGATTTTTCTTTCTCAAGTACCTAAAATATTATGTATAGTATGAAATGGTAGGCTTTCATTTTTACCACACACCTATCTACTTTCTCATGCTAGTTATCACATCACAAGAAGTCATGGGATTAAAAAACAAATAAATAAAATAATAATAATAATAATGCTGTCCTGAGAACCACAACTCTTCCCTTCAGATACTGGTATAAGTTTATTGTACAAAATGCCAGATGTCTTTCTCGGCTATGGGCTTTCACTCACTGTTCTTCCCAGTATCTGGCTTCTATTGACACCCTTCCCCACACAATTCCAAACCCATTATACATGTATGTGTGTGCTTCTCTCTCTGCACAGGCATGCATGTATGCACACACACACACACACACACATTATTTTGAACAAGATTCATGTTCTATCCCAGGCAAATTATGGGTCCCAACAATTTACGGGATATAACTAGACACTAGCTTGAGTATTTCCAAAACAAAATACACCAATTAAATAAAAATCGGACTGATTGAAGCACACAGGCAAACCTAGCAGAATGTCAACTAATGCTACAAATTGGTACAGGCAATAGTTAGCTTCAGATAAGACACCTTATTACAAAGATAGCTGTTATACTATATAGCATGGCAAGTGCTAGGATAGAGGGATGCTTAGGTGCCACTGAAACATAGAAAAGCAACCACTTAGAGTCAAGGATGTTCCTAGAGAAAGTAACATTTCAGGTGAGTGTGCAGTTGATTTACCACCCTCAAAAATATGAAATACATCAAGACCCAGAAATAAATCAAAAAGGTCTCTGATGAGCTAAAACAGGTGTTGATATGCACTTTAATGGTAGAAGAGGTCTTAAGATTTTAACTTAGAGTTCACTGACTTTTTCAGTTATATACAAGACTAACAAACTTGAGTCTGAACTGATCTAAGAATTTATAACAGGTGGAGCTTAGGGGGCAGAGAGAATGCAGCAACAGTAAGGCTACTTAAAGTGGGAGGCAGGAGCATGTCAAAAACAAGTTTAAACTTTATCCTGTAAGCAATGGGAAGAGTCTTAGGGGAGTTAACTGATAATAGGTGTATTAGGGAAAGATGATTCTAGACACAATATAAAGGATGATTGGGAGGAACATATGAGACCAGAATGGCAGTTATGAAATTCTTAAAACAGCAAAGGTGAGAAATGAGGCACAGGCTTAAGGTAAAACAATGGAATGGAAATGAGAAGACAGCCACATAAACTATTTAAAAAGATAAAATCAACTTAATTTGTTGTGAGTAGCAAGATGTGAAAGAGAGAATAAGAGGGAAGGAATACTAATTCAAATTTGACTTATACTATTTCTGATGTTCACAATGACTTAATTCATGAAGGAAAAAAGGATGCTCAATATATTCGGTGTAGCAACTCTCAGAAATATATATCTCATTAAAAATAGTCCATCCAAGATGATTAAAATTAAAAATTTTGTAATCATGAACATAAGTGCTAACGTTTACTGAATATTTCCTATGTGCCATGAACTGTTCTAAGCAATTTATATATATATTAATTCAGTTATGTAAAATGACAAAGAGATGCAGAGCTACTATGATGACTTTCCATCTGTGAGTAAATTAAAGACCCACACAAAGTCAAAGGCAGGGAAGATCAGAAACAAATATCCAGCAGCTTAATTTCTTTGCTGACATAGAGAGACACTGAATCATTCATTCAAGGAATATTTATTGTCTATAATGAGTTTATGGTTTAATAGATTACTAAAATAATCTTATTCTTAAAACATAACAATAATTATATTCTTAAAAAATAAAAATACAGTGAGAAAAAAATACCACAACTATATAGAGAATGCCACGAAGAGAAGCAAAAATAAAACAAAGATTCCTTCCAGGTAAAGGAATCAAGGAATAATCCTGAACAGCAATGAGATCACAACTATGTCAGGTCATTTAGAATGGAAGGAGGGAGTTAATAAACTAGGATAGAAAACTAGAAGCTAACATAAAGGAAACGGTCAGATAGAACATGGAAAGAGAGTTTCTGGAAGCACATGGACAGAAAAGGTTTCAGGGCAACATGCTGGGAACAACTAGGTGTAGGGTGAGAAGGGCAACACCACAAGGGACAGAGAAAAGGCAGTGTAGAGTTTGGGAGCCATGGGGTGGTAGAGACGGGACAGCACAGAAGGACGAGGGGACATCAGTACAGGGGTTTGTGGTGGCAGCCACCTAGCATGAGACATCAGAGATCAAGAGGGGTATGGAGACCTTCCCCACAGAGGGGGGCTCACCATGAAGTAACACTCAGAACTTAGTTTCTAAATTCTCCATCCAAAGGTATGCAAATTGCTTTAAGAATCTTATACATAAAGTGGTATAGTATTATTTGAAGGTAAACTGTAAATTAAGTGTGTATACTATAAATCCTAGAGCAAGTATTTTTTTAAAAAGAAAAACCAAGAGGTTTAGCTATCAAGAAAATAGGGGAGATAAACTAGAATACCAAAATATACTCGACTTAATCCAAAAGAAGGCAGGAAAAGGGGGGAAAAAAAGAACAGATGGGATAAATGAATAAAAATTACAGGCATAAAAAAGTCTTTCAAATTACAAACACGCCTGAGGAAAGGAAGATAATTTTTTAATATTTTTTATACTACCTCTACAATGGTGCTTCAAAAATATTGAAATTTTATAATATGGTAACAAGTAAATAAATTAGAACATATGGGGATCAGGGTAGAACAGTCAAGGATAAGAGTAAGAAAAGGATAGGAAGAATAACTCAGAGTTCAGGCTGACAAAATCCAGCTGCTCCAAAGATACTGCCATTCATCATGTTCAGCTGAGTTATCTGATAGCATCGATACAGAAATCCTTAAGTAATGAGAGGGGCAATTTTACCTTTCTGCCTGATTTTCTGAGTAATCTAAGTTGATGCATTAGTAAGTTTTATATAACATTAACAAGGTTAATTATGTTCCCCTCTCCCCCCAAAAGAAAACTCTCATCTATTTCTTATGTGTGTTTTCCTATTTTCTTTAAAAATAATCTTTTCAAAATTATTTCAGAGTAATAAATTATACATACTGTAAAAAAATTAATATTTGAGGCTAATTAGGGGGCAGATGCATGAAAAGCATAACTAACATTTAAAGGTACTCCTACATCTGACTGAAATTTACCAACAACCAAGGAATGCATAAATTATCTGTAAGCAAACAAAGTTATTAAGAAAACTTGCTTTGGACAGTGCTTTTGATGACTAAATATTATTTACAATTAATATGTCAACTGTTTGTACATTGATACTTAAACTGTCTCCAAGCAATCATATTTACACAACAGAATTGTTTTGAAGCTAACTCCCCAAAGATAACTACAGAGTGACCTCATCACCAATGATTTAATTATCTTAATTTCTTAAATAATACAATCCCAAATAGCTTTAACTTGAATAAAGACAAACAATGAAACATTAGTAATGCCGAGACACAACATTCTCACTTTTTAAAGGATAAAGAAATAGCAACAGCTTAATACCAAACCAATTTTACAAGTTTGGTTTTAGACACAGGTTAGACTATACAACAAAAACACAAAATTTATACTCAAAACTATCAGTAAGATAAATAAACCTGGAGGCATTTTCCCAAGTATTGTGGGATTGAGGAAGATAAAATGTAAAGGGCCCGAGAGTAAATATTTCAGGCACTCTGGGACTCATACATCCTGTGTCACATATTCTTCTTCTTTTAAACATCCCATTGGAAATGTAAAGTTCATTCTTAACCAGAGGGCTAAATTAAAATAAACTGTAAGCTGGATTTGGCCCCAAAACTGCAGTTTGCTGACTACTGATCTAGATTAATCTCATACAATTTGAAATAGTTCATTTCTGCCAATGAGATCAAAATTCACCAAAAATACCAATGACACAATTGCTGAGTGAAAAACCTGGACTTCAAAACATTGAGAGAGGGCTTCCCTGGTGGCGCAGTGGTTGAGAGTCTGCCTGCCGATGCAGGGGACACGGGTTCATGCCCCCGTCCAGGAAGATCCCACATGCCGCAGAGCGGCTGGGCCCGTGAGCCATGGCCGCTGAGCCTGCGCATCCAGAGCCTGTGCTCCGCAACGGGAGAGGCCACAACAGTGAGAGGCCCGCATACCGCAAACAAACAAACAAACAAACAAAAAAGAACATTGAGAGAATTGATCAAAATATTAATGAAAAAAATCAATGACCGTTAAAAAAAAAAAGCAATTTTAAAATAGCTAGTAATGTTTAAGTTGTTCATGCTCAATGACAAACTTCTATTTCTAGGTATGTATACCCTAGAGAAACTCTTGTACATACACACAAGGAGATATGTACAAGAATATTAGTGAAGCATTCTTTACAGCAACAAAAAAATTAAACCTGGAATCTAAACATTAATTAAATCTAAAAATTCATTGACATAAAAATGGGTAAATAAATTGTAGTGTCCTTATAAAATATGAAGGGCTAGACTACAGAGACAGTTTGCCAGCAAGAAGACCAGCAAGAAAGTTATTATACAGCCAAAATCCACTGCCTTGTACACTTACAACCAAGAGTAGAGAGCTCCTAATGTTTTGCCAGATTTTCAAAGGTCATGGAACAGTTGTAATTTTCCCCATTGGGTATTAAGATCATTTTGCATGGTTTCATCTTGCATTTTTAGAGCCCTGCACTACAGGGCAAAACAAGGTCTGCCCATTTATAATATATAATATAAATTATACTTTTACCCAAAAGGGACTATGAACAGAGTTAAGAAAGTAAACAACAAAACAATTCGGGCCCATTCGATAAAAGAAGCTTTAGATAATCAGGAGAATGGATTTTTGTTGGGGAGGGGTTGTGGGGGGAGTGAGGAAGGGATAAGAAAATTTTATGCAGAATTTCATTCAGTTTAGGGTGACTACTTAGGCAAGGGTGACCTAATAAAAATCAGAAAGGAAACTGCTGGTGTCACTGTTACTTTATTATCATGCAAACTCTGTATTACTGTTACTGTTCTAGCAACTCTCCATAAAAGTCAATGGTGTAGGGCTTCCGGGGTGGCGCAGTGGTTGAGAGTCCGTCTGCCGATGCAGGGGACATGGGTTCGTGCCCCGGTCCGGGAAGATCCCACTTGCCGCGGAGCGGCTGGGCCCGTGAGCCATGGCCGCTGAGCCTGCGCATCCGGAGCCTGTGCTCCTTAACGGGAGAGGCCACAGCAGTGAGAGGCCCGCATACCGCAAAAAAAAAAAAAAAAAAATCCAATGGTGTAACATAAAAATAGTAAGCCAGGGAAGACATTTCCTTAAGCAGGGAATATACTTAATACATATATACAGCCTTCTAACTATCTGGCTTAACTGAAGGAAAGCGGTTATAGAATCCGGAAAAATGATTACTATTCTCCATAGAGCTGACTCTAAAAAAGATGACTTGAATATCGATGCTGTGAAGTACAAGGTTATGATCATTTCATGATCTAAGAACACAATACGCTGCTAAAGACAACAGAAAGATTAACATGTTTTAAAAATCTGATGTATAGGCAAACCGACAATATTGTGTTGAAAATGGGAAAATATGGCCTACAGCCTTAAACAATGAAGGGCCATTCCACTACTACGTAGAGGTGGGCTACGTATAGAAAAACCTGCGGATAACAAACAGTGCTTTTTCTCCAAAAACAAAACAAAAGAAAAAAAAATATCAAACAGATTTGAAAATCTAACCTAAGAAGTTAGAGCTGTGAAGAAAATCTGGGTTAGAATAATTCAAGTCAAGTATTACTAACAAGTCATAGCAGTAATGAAAAGTACTGTAAGGCCTCTAGAGAACATGTGATTTTGTACAGAACTGCATGCTGAGGAATCCTACCTGGATGACTGGCTTAAAAATGCAACCCCAGTAGCTGAACTGATATGTTACATAAATCCAGAATTCCATATGAAGTCTAGGCAAAGAAAGGTTATTTTGAGTTTGAAGTTCAAATTGCCCAAAATCACTGTGTTCTGGTACAAGTTGCAAAAGATTAAAATCACTTTCAAAGATATATACTACATCTTATTCTAACACTAACAGAAAACTTACGGGATCATAAGCTGTGCTGCTATACTTTTTTGTTCTATTTGTGGTCAAATATAATCCAATTCTTAAAAACAGAGGAAAACAGCAACTAGCATCAGCTAATTTTATGAAATCTTGCTAAACGCTTGATATGTATTATCCCCTTACTGCTTACAACACTCCTCTGAGGTGAATAGATTAGCCACCAACAGGCAAAAAAGATAAACAACAGATTAGAATATAAGCATTATGTGAGCTACTCATAGAATGTTATTCGTGGAAGGGCTTTAGGAGAATCATTTACTCTAACCTATCTCACTTAAAACCTGAGGAAAACAAAGCCCAAAGAAGTTTAAGTGAAATGCCAGAAGTCCCAGAAAAGTTAAATGACAGAAATGATGACAAGAATACAGGATTTGAGTTCCCAGACTACTTTTTCTAAAAACTATGATGTCCTCTGTTTTCCAAGTTCCAAAAAAAAAGGAAATGTCCACTTAAGATTGTACATGGTACCAGCAATTCAAATTCAAAGGTATTTGTGGGAAGAGATCAAGTGGCAAGGGCAAATTCTGTCAATAAATGGCTGTTAGCATGGGTTAATTTGAAAATAAGGATTTTTATTGATAACCGTTATAGACAAGAGACCATTCATACCTAATTATAAGGGTTAGGTACATATAGTATGGTCTATGAATCCCACATTTGCTCCTAAGTTATTTAACTCTTTTAAAAAATAATACATGAATCCCTAGAATGGATAAGGTTGATGAAAGCTGATAAGGTTATTTCTCTTCTAATTTTACTTACCAAAATAACTATGTTATGTTAGTCCTGCCACATTTCGCCTGCCTACGTAAGTGCTTCATTGATAAGCGTGACCAAGGAAACCACCAAAAGTAAGTTAAGTACCATAAATTGGCTTGTTTTGGGGTAATGTTATTTTTAATTTTTCCATGACCAAGATTTCAAGTGTTCAAGTTTATAAAACAACAAAAATAACATAAAAACATGTAAAAATCTGTCCAACTGTTCTGTTAAATCTAGTGAAAACTAAACCTGACTTATTTTTTACTGTGTTTCAGTATTTTACACCATATCAGTCACAAATTTAAGTACAATATTTATACCTCATGTTCTTGCAATTTTGCCCCTTTAATCACTACTGGGTTTTTTCCAGTCTTCTCAAGGGCTTTTTAAATGTGTCTGACACCTGCCTGTTGCTTTTGGCTATTACAATTCAAATCAAGGTTGTATAAGTTCCCGAATGTCTAGGGAAGGCAAGTTAACCCAAGCGTTAACTATGGTTAAATGTTATGGAATAAGCTCATAAAAACCCAAAGTCACATGAGATAGAACTATATATATGCAATGGGAGTAAAGGATCGTGAAAATTAATAAAAAGTACAGCATCAAGCACACAGAGAAGGCCATTTTGGGAAAGCACTTCAAAGAGTTTGAAAACAGGCATTAAGTACTAGGCAAGAAATGCCGTGGGCAAGTAAAAACCCCTAAAAAGTGAGAGGGTCTGGCAGAGAAGGAAATAGAATTCAAGCTGTTTTCTCAAAAAGTATAATACAAACCTTCCCCACAATTCATTTATTCAAGAAAAGAAAATGACACATTTCTTCAGAACGTACTGCGGGCACCAAGCTGACTACAGTTAAGCCAGCTATAAAGTGCACTTGTTCACACCCCCCGGAAAATCCTTTATATCAGTGACCCCTCTCGTGACTCTCACCCCTTTACTGACCGCTGTGCACAATCTTAAACACGAGGCTTCAACTTCCATGCTTTAATCTCTAGAAATAACCTTTCTCTGGAGCTACAAACTCGTATTCAACACCCTTTTGGACATTTCTGCCATATTGCTCTAAAGGCATTTCAAACTCCACGTATCTAAATCCCAATCTGGTACCTGCTCTCCCACCTCCAGCCTACTTTTCCTCCTCACATGCTAACTCTTCCTAGAGTTGGGGTATTTCCATCTGCCAGTCATTAAAAGTAAAAATTTTAAGCACCTTTGACTTCTTTCTCATTTCTCACATACAATCAATCATCAAGATTCTAAATGCTACCCATTTCATTATAACACTTGCTTAGTCAAATGTCTTTCTTACTGAATCATGAGTTGGTAGATACCAAGGAGACCATCTAATGCACTTTGTTTACCATGTACAGTGCCAGACATACAGAAGGTGCTTAATATATATTTGAGTTATTGTTGCAATACTAAAACATTTACAAATATTTTTAGTGTTACAGACATGAAACTGTAATATTTATTTCAACCCCAATTAAATTTCATTCAAAAGAGATTTAAAAGAAGGAAAAAATAACTAATCTCTCTCAGCTGAAATCCACAAATAAAAACTGAACTGACACAACAACAAAATGCTCTATTATTAAGTAAGTAAACTTCTTCGAAGTGTAAAAGCATTCTTTTCCTTCTAAATTTCTCTAGGTCTTAGATTCCAAATACTAAAGGTTTTGTTATTATTTGTTATATATATTGTCATTTTTTACTTTTAGCCACGTGTTATAGAATACTTTCATGTCAAGACATTAATCTGATACAAGCCCAACTCAAAAAAAAATTTATTAACATATACAGTTTTAATATATGATGTCTCAAATTTAACATGTCAGCTTATATGGTGCACAAAATTTAAGTAAATTCAATCTAACTTCTACATAACTTTGTGATACTGACCATGGCACAGTAACTATTCTATTTGTCCTAAGAAAAATACATAATTATTAGTTATTCCCTAATAGCCATTCAAACATTGATAAAACTAACTATATGTCTTTATTTAACATGGATGCTAATAACTGTCAACTTAAGAGTATGGGGCACATAAGACAACACTATTTG
This sequence comes from Neophocaena asiaeorientalis asiaeorientalis, assembly GCF_003031525.2. Lineage (NCBI taxonomy): Eukaryota > Metazoa > Chordata > Mammalia > Artiodactyla > Phocoenidae > Neophocaena > Neophocaena asiaeorientalis. Next base: position 2,151,418 of record NW_020173215.1, on the reverse strand, counting down.
GAGACATCAAGATTTTTTTAAGTTGGGAAAAAAAAAAAACCCTAATGGAAATTAAACAGAAACTCAAAAGGTTTCAGACTCCAGATGAGCCCAAATAGCAATAAACTTGTGGAAGGAGAATAAAGAGTTAGGGTCCACAAAAGGCATGAAACTGGACATAGTTCCTAGTGAGACTCTAAATTAGAAGCTGTACCCAGGTGAAAGAAAAAATAACTAAAACTCTAAAAGAAAGTATTCTTTATAATGTTGGGGCCTGGGGCCAGAACCAACACACCTTTATAGGCTTCAACTGAGAACTGCAGTAAAACAGGCAAGCTCAGGGAAGCCTCAAACCCACTTTCTCTAGCCAACTTCCTCTCAGGGCTCTTCTCAGTCACTTTCCACTACCTTGTGGAACATGAACAGAGGGGTGATGAATAGGAAAGGTCTCCTCCAAAGCCCTCACCCAAGGAATCGACCATCTCCCTGTGATTCTGCTCCTTCCCTACAATCCACTCATCATGTACAGCGCAGTACAGAACACTTGGGCTGGCCTTTTTTTTTTGGCCACACTGCGTGGCATGCAGAACTTCCCCAAACAGGGATGAGCCTGTGCCCCCTGCAGTGGAAGATGGAGTCTTAACCACTGGACTGCCAGGGACGTCCTGAGCTGGGCTTTTCAACTTCAGTTACATTCACTGAATCCAGACATAATATGTATGCCCTGATACTGACCTTAGAACTCTTATTTAATTAACAGACTTTTTTGTTTTGGTAAAGTTTAAGGTTTACAGAAGAACTGAGCATACAGTACCAAGAGTTCCCATATACTCATCCCTACCCCAACACATGCTCAGTTTCCCCTATTCTTATCATATATTAATATAGTGTGATACATTTGTCACAATGAACCAATATTGATACATTATTATTAACTAAAGTCCACAGTTTATTCAGGTTTTCTTAGTTTCTACCTAATGTCCTTTTAGGATCTCATCCAGGAAACCACAACAGTATATTTAGCTGTCCTCTCCTTGGGCTCCTCTTGGCTGTGACAGTTTCTGAGACTTTCCTTATTTTTGATGACCTTGACAGTTTCAGGAGTACTGGTTAGGTACTTTACAGAACGTCCTTCAATTTGGGTTTGCCTGATGTTTTTCTCACAGGTAGACATGGATTATGAGTGTTTGGGAGGAAGACCTTGGGAAGAAAGGACCATTCTCATCGCATCATGCACGGGTACATACTAACAACATGACCAATTGGTGTTAACCATGATAACCTGGCTGAGGTAGGTTTCTCCACTACCAAGTAACTCTGCCCCTCCCTCCTTTCCATAAGGAACCCTCTTGTAAGGAAGTCATAACTATATGCAGCCCACACTTAAGAGTTAAGTAGTTATGCCCTCTAAAACTTCTTCACTTACGATTTAAATATAATCCTCTCAAAAGGCCTATAGAGATGAAAAAACTAAGTCTTAGAGAACGCATTTAAGGTTACAGAGCTAAAAAGTGCTAGTGTTAGAAATCAAACCAAAGCTATCTGAATCCTAGCTTAATGCTCTTTTCAATGTAACACACTCAATCTCAAGGGCACAAATTATATAGTAATAGGTAAATTTCAAGCTTCACATTATTCAACCACTAGTCTTTTTCCCTACACTTCCATTTAGTTCATCAGGTTCCTGTTTCTTTGGCAGAGTTTACCCTTTCTTATTAACTCAATCAACTTCCACTCCAAAGCCATGCTATTTTCCTCAGTTTTCTTTGTCTGAGAGAAACAAAATTATTTTTTAAACTAGGTCCCAGAAACATCTTTCCACATCTCTGAACCTGCCCCATAGAAACTGCCTGAACTACCTTCTCAAGTAATTTGGTGTAATTAATGAAAAAAAGCACTGGGCACTAGTTTTATTTAAAAAAAAAAAAAAAAAAGGAAAATGGAAGACTGTATAATACAGTGGGGTTTAGTGCTTAGACTCTGGAGTCAGAAAGTCCTGAGATCAAATTTCAGTTCCATTACCACCACTTTGACTTGGAAAAGTCACTTCACCTTCTTAAACATCACTATCCTTATTTGTAATCCTAGAAACTAATCTTAAAGCATTCAGTATGTAAAAGAGGTATCTATGCAGTTTTCCATGCAATATCTGCAAAATAAAAGCTCTATGATTTATAGACTAGCCTAATTTTTTTTTTTAAAGTTTGAAGATGAACTTGGAACCTACAAAGTTCAAATTATCTTGTACTTTTGGTAACAGAATAGCAGGGAATCTAGTTAAACGAACTATAGTAATTACTTTGAATTGTGCACTGCTTTCAGTAAAATACAGGTTTTTCCTGAAAATGGGATGTATTTTGCACAATTCCTCTCTGGGACAAGTGTCAGAAAAAGTTTCCCCCAAAAGTTAAGGATATACTAAGTTCATTACATTCTTGTACTCACCAATACAGCTAATAAAGGACTTGCTGAAAATCCCTGTCAGAGGCCTAATCACCCTTCTTCCAGAATCAGTAACAGTTCTTCATAAAGTAAAGCAGCCCAGCCATTCAAGGGTAATTAATCTATTGTAGCACTCCAGACAAAAAGCAAGCGAGAAGCAGAGAGGAAATTTCAACTGGAAAATATTTTGATGTAATTGACCCAGATGGCAAACTAAACTTAACCGTATGTCAAGTGCTACAGTCTGCACAAAAACACACACAGATGCCAAAGGCTATTAAGAGCCCACACAAGCCAAGGTGAAGTCTTAACTCTGAGTAGAATATAAATCTTGTAATCACTGTTTAGAAAAGATGCACAGGGGAAAATAAAGGGTTCTTTCATAAACTCAGAGAAAGAAATGTTTAAACTTTAAAATTCTTTATCTTTGGAATCAAAGGTAATCACCATTGCAAAAAGTGTTAGGGAGTTTATTCTTTCAATACATCCAGAACACTTGTGTTTCTCAAAACCAGAGTCTACCTATTTTTTTCTGATCACTTTCAAAATGTGTGAGATTTGTTATTTCAAAAAGTTCAAATTTAATTATAACACTTAAATCCCACAGAAAACAATTATCTATGTTGGAAACAAAAGATAACTTTTTCTTTGTAGGAAAATAAAACTTGAAAGAATACAATATGAATTCCTAACTTCTTTGACTTGATATCCTCATACATAAATGGTATGATATAGCTATTTTAACTCTTCTCATAAGCATTAATCAGACCAAGATGAAAGGACCAATGAAAATGCATAAAAAAGCAAATATTTTTTGTGTTCCCAACTTTTTCTTTTGTAATTTATAAACACATAGGAAAAGTTGAAAGAATAGTAAATGAACACCCATTGTTCACTTAATACATCCTCCACCCAGATTCAAAAATTGAATAATACTGTCAAAGTACACTAAATTGTATAATGAATAAAAGTCCACATTAAATAAAAATTAGTAAGTAGGATATGTAATAATCCCTAAGCAAGTACAAACTCAATTTATTAAGAAAATTTCTTAACATCACTTATCTTTTGTGTGTGACCTAAAAGAATTAAATAGTTAATGAAAGGTGCATATAAATTAACACATAGTTGGTTATTTTACATGAAAAAAGAGTCTTCCTCATTTTCTCATCATGAAAAAAGACAAAAGTGAAACTGTAAAGTTATGAAAGGTTTCATATGCAAAAGCAGTAATAAATATATTTCTAAGTAATCCTAGGATAGGCCAGAAAGCAGTCCTGGTAAGCACCTGGATCACAAAAGAGTGAGATACTAATTTGTAAGGAAATATATGTGCTCTTTCTTCCTTGACATTCAAGTGTAAATAACTGTGAGCTAAATCCTCATTAAATAAGTTTTAGATTTCCAGTAGACAGGAAAAATTCAATTATGAATATACACTGTGGAAGGCAGGCACAAAAAAATGGAGATGACAGAAAAAAAAGAGTAGGAAATGCCAGTAAAATGACCATTTCCACTACCACAAGACAAGAGGACAAGGACCAAAGAGAAATCAAGATGTCTCTGGAAATTTCAAAATCACTCATTACTCCAACATTTAAAACTGCAACCTTTAAAACTATGGTAATGATTCAGCGTAACTAATCATAGTGACAATGGTCCCCTCCCCAAATCCCTATCCAATGTCTTCTACAAGATAATAAAAAACAGGCAAACACTAGTTATTGTGAAGATACTGATTCTTAAAAAGCAAATAGCCTAAATACATCTAAATATCATTCCACAAAAAATTTAAGTATAGCTAATCCTTGAAAAATATGGGGGTGAGGAGCTCTGACCCTCCATGCAGTCAAAGATCTAAGTATAACTTAGTGTAACTTATAGTCGGCCCTCCATTTACACAGTTTCCCCATATCCGCAGATTCAATCCACCTCAGATAATGTAATACTATAGTTTTACTATAGAAAAAAAATCCACGCATAAGTGGAACCACACAGTTCAAACCCACGTTGTTCAAGGGTCAACAGTAAAGTAAAAGACTGACATTCCGAAATAGGTTTTATACATTCAACCTGCCAATGATTTCAATGTTTTAAGATTAAAAGAACATACTTTATTACAAAAAGAATTCCCTGACAACATCAAAATAAATTATCATGTACCTTTTCTGAAATGACTTTGATAGTTAACATATTTAAATATGTATTTTTGCGATAAAGTCTACAGAAATGGATTTAAGGTTTTATATATACATATACATGTATACTAAAATATATATATATATTTAGTAAATGGATATATTATCATGTTACACAGAAGTTAATAACAAAATTAATATCTAGTCCTATAGTAAATGCAAAACTACATATCAGGTAAGATAATCTATCCCAAGTAATAGGGCAGGGCAGTAAACAAATAAAATATGCATGTGTGTGTTTCAGAATATAAATAATGTATATATATCTTCTGACTGGGAAAGTGTTTTTAAAAAATTTATTTTCGGGGACTTCCCAGGTGGTCCAGTGGTTAAGAATCCGCCTTCCAATGCAGGGGACACAGGTTTGATCCCTAGTTGGGGAACTAAGATCCCACGTGCCGCAGGGCAACTAAGCCCATGCTCTCTACAGCCCATGTGCCGCAACTAGAGAGCCCGCATGCCACAACTACTGAGCCCATGCGCTCTGGAGCCCGTGTGCCACAACCAGAGAAGTCCACGTGCTGCAACAAAGAGCCCGTGTGCTGCAACTGAGACCCGATGCAGCCAAATAAATAATGAATATTAAAAATAAAATGATTTGTACCATATAAGGTATTTGATTTCTTTTAAAATATTATGTTTGTAAATATTAAATTTATTAAATTCAATCAAATTTATAATTAAGTCTTGGTTAAACAAAAGTGATTAGTACAATTTAAAAATGTAGAAAGAAAACTGGTTTCTATTACACATGTGTGTAAGAAATATTGAGAATCAAGAAACTAAACCATGATTTGCTGATTATAGGCACTAATTTATCTCCCATCTCCCTATATTATATTGCCATCAATCTCAAATAAAAATCAACTACTCCTTAAGATGGCCTTTTATGCTCTCCTAAGGGTAGGAATCAGAGGATTGGACGGGGGTGCCTAGAAGACAGAGTAGCAGTTAAAAAATTTAACACCCTACCTTTACAGCTAGGAAATTCAGCCCACTCTCATTGGCCAAAGCCTTTGCAATCATTGTTTTAGAGCATCCAGGAGGCCCATACAAAAGAACTCCTTTAGGTGGCTGAATACCCATTTGGGTGAAAGACTCTGGATGTTTCAAGGGCCATTCCACAGCCTGTTTCAGCTTCAGTTTGATATTTCCCAGTCCTCCTATATCTGACCAGGATACCTGCAAAACAAACAAGCAAATAATAAAAATTTTTAAATATATATATGCAAGAAGGGAAACAGAACTATTTAAGAATCAATAATTTCCTAAAAATAATTTTAACAGCATCAAGAAGTAAATTAGGAGTTTATAAAATGTGAGCTGCGTATTATAGAAATACTAAAGAAAAACAAAATGTTTGTTTGCCAAGACTTGTATAAGTAACTGGTTCAACGATTGAACATTCTGATAAGTCTATATTCTATTCTACGTGGCTGTAAAAACTAGCTTTCATCTGTTTGAAAATGGTTTGAATCAGTGATCCAAGGTCTCATCTATATATCTAAGTTCTTGTATTTCTTTTTTAGCAAAATTACTTTTAAATATACTTCTGTAGGTCCTTATGGAACATGTAATCTTTTCTGCCTTTGGTATATTAATAAAGAATCCTCAAAATTTTGTTCCCCGCAAAAGGCCCCCCAAACAAGATAGCTCTTTAGATATTTACTTAATAAATATTCATTGAGAACTACGTACCATATAGTGTACACAGGAAATAGATAAGACATAAATCCAGACTTCAAAGAACTTAACAACTACCAGTAACATGCACATAAATAACTATAGTACAATGGAAAGCATACTAACCACAATAACAAAGAAAGAGAAAAAGGCTTTGGGACTTCCCAGGAAGAAAAGATGATTCCCAGCTGGAAGGCAAATCTGAAAGCCAACTCTTGAAGCATGGATGAGATCCAGAAATGTGAAAATAGGGACAATGTCAGATAGAGGCCAGTGAGAGGCCCATAAAAAGGGGGTTCCCTTTTCTCCACACCCTCTCCAGCATTTTTTTTTTTTCTTTTGCAGTACGCGGGCCTCTCACTGTTGTGGCCTCTCCCGTTGCGGAGCACAGGCTCCGGATGCGCAGGCTCAGCGGCCATGGCTCACGGGCCCAGCCGCTCCGCGGCATGTGGGATCTTCCAGGACCAGGGCGTGAACCTGTGTCCCCTGCATCGGCAGGCAGACTCTCAACCACTGCGCCACCAGGGAAGCCCTGTTTGTAGATTTTTTGATGATGGCCATTCTGACTGGTGTGAGGTGATATCTCATTGTAGTTTTGATTTGCATTTCTCTAATGATTAGGGATGCTGAGCATCCTTTCATGTGTTTGTTGGCAATCTGTATATCTTCTTTGGAGAAATGTCTATTTAGGTCTTCTGCCCATTTTTGGATACCTAGGAATAAACCTACCTAAGGAGACAAAAGACCTGTATGCAGAAAACTATAAGACACTGATGAAAGAAATTAAAGATAATACAAACAGATGGAGAGATATATCATATTCTTGTATTGGAAGAATCAACACTGTGAAAATGACTATACTACGCAAAGCAATCTACACATTGAATGCAATCCCTATCAAACTACCAATGGCATTTTTCACAGAACTAAAACAAAAAATTTCACAATTTGTATGGAAACAACAAACACCCCGAATAGCCAAAGGAATCTTGAGAAAGAAAAACAGAGCTGGAGGAATCAGGCTCCCAGACTTGAGACTATACTACAAAGCTACAGTAATCAAGATAGTATGGTACTGGCACAAAAACAGAAATACAGATCAATAGAACAGGACAGAAAGCCCAAAGAGAAACCCATGCACATATGGTCACCTTATTTTTGATAAAGGAGGCAAGAATATACAATGGAGAAAAGACAGCCTCTTCGATAAGTGGTGCTGGGAAAACTGGACACCTACATGTAAAAGAATGAAATTAGAACACTCCCTAACACCATACACAAAAATAAACTCAAAATGGATTAAAGACCTAAATGTAAGGCCAGACACTATCAATTTTTAAATTTTCTGTTGAACCTTTAAAGTAGGCTGCAGGTATGACACTTCTAAATACTTTAGCATACCTCTCATGAAAATAAACATTCTGGGAAGAAATTTTTAAGGAGGGTAGTCAACAACTATTAAAAATTAATAGATCAGAAAGTAGAAAGAATTAAAAAGAAATGGTCAGTAGATCTGGCAATGAGGTTACTGGATAGTGGTTTAATTCAATCAGTAGAGTTTATTTTTATGCCTTTTAAGAGTGGCATATATACATACCCACAATACACACACACATGCATACACATACAGGCATACACATGCATACATGCATACATAGAGGGACAGTATGTGTGTGTATATATATATATATATAAAATGGATAAAAGCTGTATTTATAACTATCATAGATACACAAGTCAGGGAAGCAACTTACAAGAACTAAAATTACACTATGTTTTTGTTATGATGCTGCATGATACCCATTCAGTTGTTACTATGCAACTATTATACTTATACAATGAGAACAGCATGCTCTGTTGGAGAACATGCTCCATGAGAAACAGCTATTCCATACCTTGGAGCATGTTTGAGTTATACCTTGAGTACTATAGCAGAATATTTAGTTAAGCTAATTTAATAAGCACACATACAGATAAAATTTTCAAGATTAGTACATAACTATATCCTTCCTAATTAATAGCATTTAAAACAAAATTCAATGATATGCCTATAAATGGCTAGGAGGATGTTTTTCTCAGATATATATGAAACTAAATAAACCTGGCAATATGATAAAATTTGGTATTTAATACATTTGAGTGTGTTTGGTTTTTAATCAGTCTTTTAAAAAATCTTTAAAAAGAGTCATTTAAAAGAACCTAATATAAGATATTAAACTCACATGGAACACACATGGAAATCACCAAAATAAAAGGAAGTCCATATCATAAAAAATGATCTCTTTAGTTAGGGATCAGGGAATAGTAGCAAACAGTGTCAGCTGGACCAGGAGCTGAAGAAGGTGTGTTCCTCAAGAGAAATTAAGATGCTCTTACCAGAAAACTGAATGTTCACTGGACATGGAACAGGCCAAAACACCAATGCCACTGCATGGACTAGTAGTCTATACTGAGGAGTTGGTCCATTGCCCTGAAGGCTGTAAGAACCAGCAGAAAAATGAAACAATTCTATCCCTTTCCTATCTCCTGACCTTCGGGGCTCTTGCTTCACCAACTGTCTCTCTATTCCTGCTTTCATTATATTCTTCACTATATTTTTTCCTCAGCCTACAAATATTTCCTTTTTCTCCCCATCCTTCAAAACAACCTTACTTTGATATTATTTCTAATATTATACCTCCTCCTTTCTCATCACTAAACTTTTTGAAAGATAGTTAATACCCCTCTACTTCTACTGCACTTATATTTTCCAATATAAGTCAAGGAAGCAAATTATCCCCCCAAACAGTGATAGGAAAGGAGAGTAAAAGATAAAAAGTTTAAGACTAAGGGCATTATGTCAGAACATCTCTAGACTCTCAGGAAAATTTGAGGCAAAGTCATCTGCAGAAACATCTATCAATCTATTAAATACTGACTAAATGCTATTTCATACTATGCTGGTTCCTGGGAAAAAAATAGTTCCTGTCCATACTGAGTTTTTGACCTGATGGAACATTTCCTTAAAAAAGCATACTTTCATAATTATGCAATTACTATAAAGCCTGGTATATGCTAAAAGGGTAGTCACAGAGTTTAAATGGACAGTCTGGAAAAGCTTTTCAGAAGTGACATACGAGGTGGGATCTAATAAACACAGAAATTAGTCAGCTGAAAGTAACAGCAAATGCCGTGAAGACAAAGGTTAAAAAAAAAGCATTATACATTAGGAGAACTAAATAAAAGTAATTCAGGAACAGGGGTGCTGAGGGCAAAGCGTAGAGATTCCCGCGGAGAGATTCCCGCATAGAGGATCGGTGCCGACCGGCACTCACCAGCCCGAGAGGCTTGTCTGCTCACCCGCCAGGGTGCGCGGGGCTGGGAGCTGAGGCTCGGGCTTCGGTGGGAGCGCAGGGAGAGGACTGGGATTGGCGGCTCAAACACAGCCTGAAGGGGTTAGTGCACCACGGCTAGCCGGGAGGGAGTCCGGGGAAAAGTCTGGACCTGCGGAAGAGGCAAGAGACTTTCTTCCCTCTTTGTTTCCTGGTGCGCGAGGAGAGGGGTTTAAGAGCGCTGCTAAAATGAACTCCAGAGACGGGGGCGAGCCGCGGCTAAAAGCGTGGACCCCAAAGGCGGGCAGAGACGTTAAGGCTGCTGCTGCCGCCACCAAGGGGTCTGTGTGCGAGCACAGGTCACTATCCACAGCCCTCTTCCGCAGAGCCTGGGCAGCCTACCACTGCCAGGTTCCCGGGATCCAGGGACAACTTCCCAGTGAAAACGCACGACGCGCATCAGGCTGGTGCAACGTCACGCCGGCCTCTGCCGC
>NW_020173215.1:2122108-2141267 GCF_003031525.2 Neophocaena asiaeorientalis asiaeorientalis | reverse complement strand
AATAATTAATTTTAATTTTAATAACTCAAACATAATTTTCTTTCTTTCTTTTTCTTTCCTTCCTTCCTTCCCTCTCTCCTTTAGACAAGGAATCATCCCAAATTGAGGAGGTGGACTTTGAGAGCAAGATTTATGATTTTTTCCCCTTTACCTCTTTTTGAGAGGGTGTATGCTTCTGTGTACAATTTTGTCTGTATAGCTATGCTTCCACCATTTGTCCTAAGGCTCTATCCGTCCCTTTTTTTTTCTAAATATTTTTTAATTCAATAACTTTATTATACTTTATTTTATTTTACTGTATCTTCTTTCTTTCTTCCTTCCTTCCTTCCCTCCTTTCTTTCTTCCTACTTCTACTAATTCTCTCTACTTTCGCTCCCTTTTATTCTGAGCCATGTGGATAAATAAAAAAAAAAAAGTAATTCAGTATGGCTAGAATTTAGAGAGCCAGAAGAGGAGTAGAAACAAAAGAGGTTAGCCAGCATATGGAGCTATCAGACCTTGAAGACTCATAAAACATCAAGAAATTTAGACTTTATCCTGAGAGCAATGGAGAGCAATTTAATCAGGGAAATGACATGATCAGACTGCTGGAAGACCACTGTGGTTATAAAGTAGAGTGGGGATTAGAATTGGGAGGGTGAGGAGGAGAGGCTTCTACAGTAATTCCTATAAGAGACTGTGGTTATCTGCACTACTGTAGTAGCAGTAGGGCTATGGAGAAAACAAAACAGGATAAAAACTATATTAAACAAGGCTAATCAATGAGTCTTGATCATTAATGAGATTTGGAGAGGAGACGGTAAAAAAAGAAAATGAAATCAAGGGTAACAGTCAGGACTCTGACTTGGGCAATTGTGTAAATGAAAGTTACATTAAAAGAGAAAAAAAACATATTTGAAAATTAAGAAATTAGTTTCCAATTACTGTACCGTGGTTGGAATTTACAAGGGAAAGAAATTCAGTAAACTTTGGGAAATGTGTTCTACGTGCTCAACTTGTCTTAGAGACTGTAAGCACACAAAGGTAAGTGAAATAATATCTCCAAATATTTTTAATCTAGAAAGAGGAATAAGAAAAGTATTTTTAAAAACACAGTATTTGTCTAAAGACATAAAATATCTGTCTTCACACAAATTAATACAAAAACTACTGAAAAAATATAAAATAGGTTAAGATATTCTTAAATATGTGAGATAGTGAGGACAGAGATTTGGAAAATGTTGCATACATGAAAGACTTACGTCAAGCTGTTAGAATATGAAAGTAATAATAGCAATTCCCACCTCATATGTCTATGAGGGTAGCCATTATATAAGTGCAGCCTATAAGAAATTACAAAGGACAATATAAGAATTACCTATTTCCCCAACACCTAAAAGTAACGATTTTTAGTATTTTGGTGTAGTACCTTCTAGTCTTTCAAATGCCTGTGCATGAGTTTTCATTGAGATCATAATATATACACAATTCTATATTCTGCGTTTTAAAAACTTCATACATTTTTTTTGTACGAAATTACTAGTTACTGTATCACTTTGGGCAATTTGCTTCATCTCTCTAAACTTCTTTCTCATCTGTAATAGGGGACAATAAAACCTAAGCTCTCAGGATTATTGTGAGAATCTAACAGTATAGTAAATATTCCATTAACTGCACTTTGCCTGGCACATGTTAACTAATAAATACTTGGTAGGTATTATTATTATTATTTTATTTAAATGTCTGAAAGATGATTACAATGAATAGTCATATTTTAAAGGACTAATGACAAAAGATAAAGGACAATCAAGCCATTACATTTGTAGTTTCATGAACAATATTTAATTACCATAACTTTTCTATTCTTTTTCTTTTTGTCTGATTCCTACATTTCTTAAAATAAGGGCAAACAAGTTTTGCATTTTAATTTAGCACCTGAATGCCAAATAAGTGATGGGTCTCTGTATAGCTAAGATACCTAATGAAAATAAATATAAATTGGCTTTAAAATAGTATTGCATAGGAGAGTCTTAAAGCACAGAAAGTCATGGGAAAATTAGTCAGTAAGAGAATAAGCGCCAGCATGAAATCATAAAATCCTAGAACTAGAACAGGAATTCACAAACTAGCTGGTTCACTATCCTACCTTCAGTCAGTATTTCACCTTTCAAGTCCTCTCATCTTTCAACAAATACTATTTTATGCTCTTTAAAATTATTTTTAATTCCATAACTCTCTTAAATAAGTTACACTATATCGTAACTGCCAGAAAATTATTCCTACAATCTAACCTAAATCACTCCTGATAATATTATACTTGGGCCCTTGCCTTCTTATTTTGTCCTGATGAAAATAGTGAACAGCTGCTCACATATGGCTTTATAACTTTTTGAATTAATAATAAAGTTAGAAGTGACAGAACAGCTGTCAAACAAGCACAGACAGCGCAGTGACATAAATTTCCCAAGGGAAATGTCCCCCACAAATATCCCACAGTACTTTCTGAGCAAGCATCCAACAATATATAAATCAAAAAAAAAAAAAACCCAAAAAACAAAAACTCAATTCAAACTGCACACCCACAGAAGTAAGAGACCTGATGATTAGGTTAAAACAAAACAAAAAAACTTTTATGGAAAAATTCCAAGAGGACAAAATAAAAATGAATGAACTAGGAGAATTACTATGACAAAGGAATTCAGTAGCTCCAGAGGGACTCACAGTGTCCTTATACATCTATGAGTCAAGATCCTCTTATCTTCTAGGTGCCAAGTTTTACACTGCCAGGCACAAAAATTCTTTTGTTTTTGTTTTTGTTTTTTTTGCAGTACGCGGGCCTCTCACTGTTGGGGCCTCTCCCGTTGCGGAGCACAGGCTCCAGACGCGCAGGCTCAGCAGCCATGGCTCACGGGCCTAGCCGCGCTCCGCGGCATGTGGGATCTTCCCGGACCAGGGCATAAACCCGTGTCCCCTGCATCGGCAGGCGGACTCTCAACCACTGCGCCACCAGGGAAGCCCCAAACATTCTTTTGAAAGTGTTAGTTTTATAGAAAACATGGCAACAAAGAGTGCCTTTCACTTTGTTCTTTCACACTAACAAGTCCCAACATAAGGATAAGAAGCCAGGCACTAGCACGTGGGTTGGCAGTTCTCTGCTGGGCCATACACCAGCTTCTTAACAATTCAAATATTTAAAGTAGATTTATTTTGATAAGAAATCATAAGGATACAAAATTACTAGGGATACTACATAATGCAGAAAGAAATGTTGAGAAAACCCACCTCTAAGATCCAAAAGAAAAAAACACATTTCCAGATGCTTCTTTAATGGAGACAAAGCAAAATTAGGATGCAGTTAAGTGTTCAAAATATGTTCTGAGATCTAAGTTAAAATATGTGAAAGCCATTAGCTTTATAAGGTGAAAGACACAATATTTTTCGCCATGCTTAAAAAAAACATTCTATCGAGGTTTCTTAAAAAAACAAGTCAAAGTTCCAGTTCCACTATGGTACCATAAACCATCTACAGCCTCTCCCTCCCCACCCCCAAATTCATTAAAAATACAAACTTCACACAAAATACAAAACCCACTACAGGAAGACTCTGAAAAGTAAAGTGGAGCATGAGGCAGGTAATACGGAGAAGGGCCGTGCACAGTGTGGTGGAAGGGGCTGAGCAAGTAGTGTTTTTTCCTTCTCTTTTCTTTCTTGACTCAGCTTTTCCCCTCCTGTTTCACTTCCATGTTGCATAAGATTGCTAGGTTGAAATATCTAATATTTTCACAGGAAAGAGCACAGAATGCTTTAAAAAAAAAGATGAGACAGAATATAAGAAACTACAACAAAACTTTGTCACTAATTGCAAACTGCCACTAATCCGAGTGATTTTGCTCTTCTTTAGTAAATCACATTTCAGAATCTCACTGAAACATATTATAAAGGCTATGGGAGCCAGATGCTCCTATAATTCCTAATTAATAAAGGGAAACATTAAGGTGAAGAAGAAAGGAACTATTCAAGTAAAAATAAAATAGATATTCCAAAAAACATGGAAATAATGATCAACTTAACGGCAAATATTTTAACCAAATTTCAAACTATAGATTTCATAATCAGTTTAGTGCTTATATTAAAACCTGAGTTCAATTTCAAAAAATAGCATTTACATTACAATCCCACTTTAATAGGTTTACTATGAGCTGTGCTCAGAAAGCGGGCTATATATGAAGTCAAATCTTATAAATAAAATAGTAATTATCTAAATAAGCCCCCCTTAGATCAAAAAACTTCCTGCCTTAATTCAACTTAAAAATGGTTAATCATTTCCAAAATGAGTTTTTAAAAAACTACTTACTTTTGTTTAATAAACAGGGAAAAGTCTCACAAAAAATGGAAACTTTAAACAAGGAAAAAAAAAAAAAACAATAGCAGCAATAATTTTAAAAAAGTAAAACACCATGAAAATGACATAAAGTCTTACCTAGAAAATTCTTCATATCTCATTAAAATATTTTATATTTTCCTAATTTACCAAATTCCTTGAATAATTTACCTGCATTCAGCATAAAATGCTTTGAATATTTAAGGAAAGTTAGTAACATCTGCCATTCTTATTTGGCATAGCAGAACTAGGAAAAGATAAAGGAGTATGGATAAAAGAAATGAAAAATACAGGAACAGAGGAAAGAGATCAGGACTTCTACTGACTGGGCCCCAAGCCCAGGAACTAAAGAAGCACATGGTCACAAGTTTCTCAAGCGAATTTTAAATCAACCACATGTAAATAATGTATGACCAATTGCCCCCAAATTAAAAGAAATCATATAAAAGGCCCAGAAAAAAATGTTTCAAATAGTAAAAGTTTTTAAATGAGTTTTGTTCGGATTATTCGTCTTTGGGAATTTGTGATATAAGTGAATAATAATCAAACAGAAAAGCTTTTTTGTTATATATGTAGGTATCACCAGGACCTTCCTAACACAGTGCCTGTATACTACAGATGCTCAATGTTTGTTTGGTATAGGAATAAATTAATGGGCAGATGCACATTTCTCTTGGGTTATCTTAAAAAAAAAAAAGTAGCAGAAGGGGTAGAAATGGCAGGGAGACAGGCTGTAGGAAGTGAGATGGGGAAAACAGGAGAGATTTAGGGAGTTAGGAATAAACCAACATGTGTGGTCAGAACTCGTAAAAAACTGTTGCCAACATGTAATAGTGTACAAGGGCTATACATATGCTTTGCAAGACATTTTCTAGCCCAGATCTGTCCAAATAGTTGGGTCATAAATTCAAACCATTTCCCCTGAATCTCCTTTGATGCCTGGTTGACAATAAAAATGTTTGCATATATATAGAGAAAAATCTTCTGCTGACAAGACTGGCTAAAGGGATGCTCCAAGTTTTTGTTAAATAGAAGGCAAAGAGAAGAGGCCCTTCTTTGTCAGAAAGCTGAGCAAACTCATGTAAGCAAACTTCCTAAGCAGTCCCGACTACGTCCTGAGATACAGACCAGAAAGGAAGTTCCTACATGGGGGAGAATAACCAATGCTGCTGGCCAGAGAGCATCGGTTATTCTCTATGTTGTTTTGGTTTGAGGTCTACAGATATAAGGAGAAAGCCCTGAAAAAGGGTTAAAGAGATACTAGGAAACAATCCTTACAGCACAGTCTTAATGGGCAATATTTAGAAAAAGAATAAAAGATTTTACCTTCATACTCAAAGCTGGTCCCTGGCTGCTAAATGTGCTGCACGTAATAGGGGGATGAATGTTAGTGGGACAGGATCAACTTGAGAATCAGGCCAAAAGATGCTGCAAGAAAATCCTAGAGAAAGAAGCTGCCTAGAGAAATTATATGCCTAGGACAAATTTCTATGCCTAGAAATTTATCCTAGAAATTTATCCTAGGCATATACTAAGTTCACTGAGACAGGTCAGGCAAGTCTCAGAGAACTGACCAAGCCTAAGTGGTAGATTGTTGAGAAAAAATTAACTGTCTTATGGTAAATGTTGTCTAACTGTGCCATCTTTTATAAGTTCTGACAAGTATGGGTCTCCTCTGCTGCAGGTATCAACAAGAAAGTCAGACTCCTATAGGTATACTAACAGAGGTTTTAATATCAAATATCCATTTGTTTACTCATTTATTCACTCATTCACTCAAATATATTCATCTTAGTGCAAAAGGCTGTTAGGTTTTGAGTGCTTAGCCAGGCTCTAGGAATACAGGTAGAATATACAGAGTGAGATAACAAAAAATGAACAAGACTGACATGGTCTCTACATCATGGAGCTTATAGACTGAAAGGAGAGGGAGACATTAAACAAATACATTAATAAGTATTTAATTTAAAGACTAGACAAAAAATTGTACGGGGTGCTACAAATAGTACATAATAGGCCTGGAGGGTCCTACAGTGTTAAATACAGCTTTCTAGAAGATCTGATATTTAAACAGGCATGAAAGATAAGTAGCAGTTAGGCAACTAAAGAGACTGAATGACACTGAACCATTTGTAGCCCCTAATACTGGCTTTTAGTTCA
The DNA here is from genome assembly GCF_003031525.2 of Neophocaena asiaeorientalis asiaeorientalis. NCBI lineage: Eukaryota > Metazoa > Chordata > Mammalia > Artiodactyla > Phocoenidae > Neophocaena > Neophocaena asiaeorientalis. The sequence continues at coordinate 2,134,747 of NW_020173215.1, read as the reverse complement.
TCCTGGGGAAGGAAGAGATGCATGAGAATAACGGCAGAGTCATACTGAGGGACCTGACTCGTTATCATTCCAGGTTCAATCTGGTAAAACAGACCCATTTTAGCTTCCCTCATCTATGACTTGATCAGTTACTGTCATACTTTCTGTTCTTTTCCCTGCTGTCTCTAGAAAAATCTGAAGTTATGCACATTAGAGATCCTGACACTACTGAAAAGAGAACAGTTCTAAGAGCCATTGAGTATAAATTCTGTATGTAAGCAGCACATCAGCCTAAATTCTGGTTAAGTACTTCTGAGGGGCTGGAGGAGTTTTATCTTAATTAATTTTATAGTTTTGTTAAGCTATGATGAGTATGACATTTCATTTCAGTGGTCTTCCTCCCAAAACCCCATAATCCCAGCCTAACCGTAATGAAAACAACAGCCAAACTCAAATTGAGGGTCATTCTACAAAAAAGACCTAAGCAGTATACCTCAAAACTGTTAAGAACAGAAACACTGTCATAGCCCAGAGAAGCCAAAGACATGACAACTGAATGTAATGTGATAGCTTAGATGGGATCCTGAAATAGACAAAGGACATTAGGAAGAACTAATGAAATCCAACTAAAGTATGGAGTTTAGTAAATAGTGTTCAAGACATGTTTAATCAGAAAACCTGTGTTATTCAAACCCCGCCCATTTCAAAGAAAGGCCAGTCTTTAGGACTGGCCCTTAGCAGTCTTCTGGGAGATATTCTTTGGGCTTTTTAAATACTGTGCCTCTAAGAGTGTTTTTGTTTGCCTGAGGCCCTGGGCTATGCTATACCTGTTTGACCAGATAAGTTGACCCTGACAAGGTGATTTATGAACATTTGTTTTTGCTCTGGGAAGAGCTAGAATCTAAGAAGCTGAAGTCAGACATTCCGGTGCTGTATACCTACACTGACTGACCTGCAATGAAACCCTGGAAACCAAGGTTGAGGTCAGCCTCCCTGGTCAATAACAGTTCACACATATTGTCACACACTGTTTAGGGGAGAATTAAGTGTGCTCCCAAGTGACTCCATTGGGAGAGTACACCTAGAAGCTTGTTCCTGTTTTCTTCTGGACTTCACCTCATGTGACTTTTCACTTTTGAGTATTTTGATCTGTATCCTTTCACAGTAATAAATCATAACCATGAGTATAACAGCTTCTGAGTGCAGTGAGTCCTTCCAGTGAATCATCAAGCCTGAGGGCGATCCTGAGGTCCCCCAACAAAGACAGAGAGATAGATGATAAAATTACAAACAACTTAGAATTCCCTAAAACTCACATTCCCACCTACTCCCCCACTACCCATCTATAGGCCTGAACATTAGGGAAACTTTATCTCAGGCTATTAAACTCATCTTTTAATTTATCTTAAGTTTATAGTGGAGTGCTCAGACATCTGCTAATTTTCAGATTACATTTTTTCAATCTATCCCATCTTTCCCACTTTTGCATCATATACCATTCCACCTTAGAGCTTTGGTCTTTCTATTGGGTCAATACCAGAAGAAAGTTCACTCGTATAACACTTAAAAAAAAAAAAAAGCCCCCAAAACTCCCATTTACCATTGCAACAAAAAGAATAAAATACCTAGGAATAAACCTACCTAAGGAGGCAAAAGACCTGTATGCAGAAAACTGTAAGACACTGATGAAAGAAATCAAAGATGATACAAACAGATAGAGAGATATACCATGTTCTTGGATTGTAAGAATGAACACTGTGAAAATGACTATACTACCCAAAGCAATCTACAGATTCAATGCAATCCGAATCACACTACCAATGGCATTTTTCACAGAACTAGAACAAAAAATTTGTATGGAAACACAAAAGACCCCGAATAGCCAAAGCAATCTTGAGAAAGAAATGGAGCTGGAGGAATCAGGCTCCCGGACTTCAGACTATACTACAAAGCTACAGTAGTCAAGACAGTATGGTACTGGCAAAAAAACAGAAATATAGTTAATGGAACAGGATAGAAAGCCCAGAGATAAACCCATACACATATGATCACCTTATCTTTGACAAAGGAGGCAAGAATATACGATGGAGAAAAGATAGTCTCTTCAATAAGTGGTGCTAGGAAAACTGGTCAGCTACATATAAAAGAATGAAATTAGAACACTCCCTAACACCATACACAAAAATAAACTCAAAAGGGATTAAAGATCTAAATGTAAGGCCAGACACCATCAAACTCTTAGAGGAAAACATAGGCAGAACACTCTATGACATAAATCACAGCAAGATCCTTTTTGACCCACCTCCTAGAGTAATGGAAATAAAAATAAACAAATGGGACCTAATGAAACTTCAAAGCTTTTGCACAGCAACAGAAACCATAAACAAGATGAAAAGACAACCCTCAGAATGGAAGAAAATATTTGCAAATGGAGCAACTGACAAAGGATTAATCTCCAAAATATACAAGCAGCTCGTGCAACTCCGTATCAAAAAAACCAAACAACCCAATCCAAAAATGGCCGGACACCTAAACAGATATTTCTCCAAAGAAGACATACGGATTGCCAACAAACACATGAAAAGATGCTAACCATCACTAATCATTAGAGAAATGCAAATCAAAACCACAATGAGGTAACACCTCACACCAGTCAGAATAGCCATCATCAAAAAATCTAGAAACAATAAATGCTGGAGAGGGTGTGGAGAAAAGAGAACCCTCCTGCACTGTTGGTGGGAATGTAAATTGATACAGCCACTGTGGAGAACAGTATGGAGGTTCCTTAAAAAACCAAAAATAGAACTACCATATAACCCAGTAATCCCACTACTGGGCATATACCCTGAGAAAACCATAATTCAAAAAGAGTCATATACCACAATGTTCACTGCAGCACTATTTACAATAGCCAGGACATGGAAGAATCCTGAATGTCCACTGACAGATAAATGGATAAAGAAGATGTGGCACATTTATACAATGGAATATCACTCAGCCATAAAAAGGAATGAAACTGAGTTATTTGTAATGAGGTGGATGGACCTAGAGTCTGTCATACAGAGCAAAGTAAGTCAGAAAGAGAAAAACAAATACCATATGCTAACACATATATATGGAATCTAAAAAAATGGTACTGATGAACCTAGTGGCAGGGCAGGAATAAAGACACAGACGTAGAAAACAGACTCGAGGACACGGTGGGAAGGGGAAGTTGGGACGAAGTGAGAGAGTAGCACTGACATATATACACTACCAAATGTAAAATAGATAGCTAATGGGAAGCTGCTGCATAGAACTGTGAGATCAGCTCGATGCTTTGTGACCACCTAGAGGGGTGGGATAGGGAGGGTAGGAGGGAGGCTCAAGAGGGAGGGGATATGGGGATATATGTGTACATATAGCTGATTCACCTTGTTGTACAGCAGAAACTAACACAACCTTGTAAAGCAATTATACGCCAATAAAGATGTAAAAAGAAAACCTATATAAAAAACTGCAAAGCATTTTTCTGAAGAGTACATGAAATTCTGACATGGTGATTCTAACATGGGGCATTGGAATATGCCCCACCCTGTGGCTTAGATGTAAATTATTAAAAATGGTATTTTTGAAAACTGCCAAATAGGGACCTTTGCTTCCAGCCAAGGAGTAAAAGAAATAAGATTTACCTTTCTGTCTGAAAAAAACTTAAAAAGCTGACAAACTCTTAGGACATTGGCCATCAGGCAATGAAGGAGGATGATCCTTGAGAGAAGGGAAACAGTGAGGTGAACCCTATGACTGTGCCTATCTAACTGCCTGGAGAAAGGCCACAGGTTGCAGCAGTGGAGAGGAAACCTAAGCAGAGCCCACAGTCTCCCTGAGATGAGAAAATGAAGCTGGGAGTATGGGAAAGTCAAAGAGGTAGGTATTGCAGGGCAGAGTATTAGAGGTAAAAGAGGTACAGAGACAGAGAGAGAACTCCTGAAATCTGTAGAGGGTCTCCATCAAATATTCAGTTATCAGTACACACATGTGAGCAAAACAAATGAGACCAGGAAAAAAAAAAAAGAAACCAGAGACCTAAAAGGACTAGAAGGAAGCATGCCTGCTCCCAACAGTCAGAGTGGACCCTCATAATTTATAGAGCATCAGGTAGGATATTGATAAGGATCTTAGCTCACTAGTAGGGAAAAATTAACCCTAGACAAAACATTGCCGTGGTACCACCTGAGAAAATTTGAGGGCATGACCAAAAAGGATCAAACTTTCCAAATAACTTAACCACACCCCAGAATAAATCTCAAGAATATTTTTATGAATATAAAGCATTCATCTCCCAACAAAATAAAAATCAGAATTTCTGGAAACCAATCAAAATGCATCGTGCATGCAAAGAAGCAGGGAAATATAATCTATAATAAGGAAAAAAATCAATAAATTGAAGCTGATTCAGAAATTACACAGATAGAATTAGAAGACAAGGACATTATAACAGCTATTATTATAAATATGTTGCATATGTTCAAATGAAGGAAACATTGAAAACATTAAGTAGAGAAGAAAAAATATAAAAAGGATAAAAATCAAATTTCTAAAGAAATACTACAGTGTCCATAATTTTTAAAATGTACTGGATGGAATTAACAGCTGATTAGACACTTTAATGGGGAAAAAAGGTTAGCGAACTGGTAGGCACAGCAATAGAGACCCTCTAAAACAAAAAAAAGGGAGAAAGAAAACAGAGGAATATAAAAAATGAACACAGCATTACTGGGCTTTGGGAGAATCTCAAGCAGACAAATGTACATGTGTATTTTTAGTCCCCAGTGAGGGGACTAATGAACTAGCACAAGAAACAAGAAGAAAACTATTAAGGCACATGATAATCAAATTGCTTAAAACAAGTGTTAAAGAGAAAATCTTAAAAGCAACCTGAGGGAAAAAAAAGATATGTTACACACAGAAAACAATGAAAATGGAGACAGCAGATTTCTTTTCAAAAATAATGCAAGAAAGCAGAGAGTGGAGCAAATCATTAAAGAACTAGGGGTGCGTGGGTAACGGGAGGGGTATCACTGTCAATCTAAATTCTTTACCCAATAAAAGTATCTTTTTAAAACAAAAACAAAATAATGACTTTTTTGAGACATGCAAAAACTGAAAGAATTCTTGACCAGCACACCTGCATTACAGGATATGTTAAAGTAAGCCCTTCAGGAAGAAGGAAAATGATACCAGATGGAAACCTGAATCTACACAAAAGACTAAAGAGAGCTGGAAGTGGTAATTACACTGTGTAAACATAGAAAATTTTCTTTATTATTATTTAAATCGCTTCAAACGGAAATACTATTTAGAGCAAAAATGATGACAATGTACTCTGGGGTTCACAACCATGTAAAAGTAAAATGTATGACAACAGCACAAAGGCCAGGAGGGGAGCAAAAGAAGTACACTGTTTTAAGGTTCTTACACTACACATGTGATACATTATCACTTGAAGGTAGACCATGTTAAGTTAAAGATGTTTCAAAGGAAATAAAAAATATTTTGAACTAAATGGAAATGAAAATCCAACATATCAAATATGTGGGATGCAGCTAAAACAATGCTTAATGATTATTTATAGCACTGAACACAGACCTAGAAGAGACAGAACTAAACTCACTAACCACAGCTCTCACCTTAAACTAAAGGAAGAAGACCAGATTAAGCCTAATGCAAACAAGGAAGGAAATAACAAAGATTAGCACAGAAATCAATGAAATCAAAATCAGAAAAATAAAACAAAAAGCTGATAATTTGAAAAAAATCAATAAAACTGCTAGACCTCCAGGCAGAATGATCATGAAAAAAAAGAGAAGACATAAACAGTATTAGAAATGAAAGAGAAAACACTACTGATCCCACAGACAGTAAAAAGATAATAAGGAAGACTACGAACAACTATGTCCATAAATCAGGCAATTAAGGCAAAATGGACCAATTCCTTAAAAGATATAAACTACCAAACTCAAGAAAAAAACAGATAACCTGAATAGTCCTAGATTTACTAAAAAGTTAAATTTAACTTAAGCCTTCCAAATAATTAAAGTTACAGGACTAGACGGTGGTGATGGTTGCACAGCAACAGGAATATACTTAATACCACCCAATTATATACTTAAGACTGGTTAAAATGGTAAATTTCATGTTATGCATAGTTTACCACAGTTTAAAAAAACAACAACAAAACTTTTCCCATATATGTTTATGACTCCAAGCTATAGATGGAGTTTTAGAGTCCTGTGGTTACACACAGAGGAGCAGAGTTAACCCTACCTGGGGGAAAAAAAATTAACTAAAGACCTAAATGTACATGCTAAGACTATAAGCAACTTTTATAAACTCTTAGAAGAAAATATACAGTAAATCCTCCTGACCTTGGATCTGGCAATACTTTCTTAAATGTGACACCAAAACTACACACAAGTAAAGAAAAAATAGAGACACTGGACTGCATTGAAATCAAAAACTTTTACGCTGCAAAGGACATTATCAAGAAAATGAAAAGAGGCAGCTCACTGAATGGGAGAAAATATTTGCAAATCATATATACCTGATATCAAATATAATAAAGGACTTGTATCTAGTACATATACAACTCAATAATAAATAAAAAACAATTAAAAATGGGGGAATGCACAGGTTGCAAGATGATGGGCAAAGTGTATAGGGTTTCTTTTGGGGATGATGAAAATGTTCTAAAATTAAATGTAGTGACGCCTGTACAACTTTTTGCATATACTAGACCACTGAATTGTACCCTTTAAATAAGTGAATGACTGATAGGTGAATTATACCTCAATAAAGCTGTTACCAAATATATATACATATATTTTTATATGAAAAGGTAAAAGAACCATTTCTGAAAAATGAGAACCACTATGAACCAAAATGCTACATAAAATATTCAGTCATTCGACAAACCTTTATTTAGTTGGTACTATTTGCCAAACAGAGGGGACACAAAGATGAATAAGACAAAAGAACCACAAGGCATATATGTGTTAGCTTTGTATGTGTGTATTAGGAATCATATTACAAGATCTTTGGTAACTGAGAGGTCAGAAAGTAATTTTTCAGGCAGAGGGGAGGACAACGTGCAAAAATACAAAATGGTTTAACAGAACAATGTAAGATGAAAGTGAAGAAGGCACGAGCCAGGTTATGAACACCAAACTAAAGAGCTTAGACTTCATCTTAGAGGTTATCAATAGGGAGTTATGTTGATGGCATTTAAGACAGTTTGGGACAGATGGACTACGGGACAAGATCAGGTGAGTGTGTAATTACTCTGTATCTGTGTAAGGTGAAGTGAAAAGGTGGTACCACAAAAGAACCACATTAACCCTACCAATGATTTCCTTTAAATGAAAATCTGTGTTTTTAGCAAATACTCATCAAGTATTTACAGGCTTTCTTCAGAGATACTGTGGGTTTGGTTCAAGACCACTCTCAGCAAGGCGAACATCGCAATAAAGTGAATCACACAGATTTTTTGGTTTCCCAGTGTATGTGAAGGTTATGTTTATACTACACTGTAGTCCATTAAGGGTGCAGTAGCATTATGTCTAAAAAATAATGTACATACCTTAATTAAAAAATACTTTATTGCTAAAAAATGTTAATCATCATCTGAGCCTCAGTGAGTCACAATCCTTCGCTGGTGGAGAGTCTTATCTTGATGTTGATGCTGCTGACTGACCAGGGTGGATGCTGAAGGCTGGGGCGGCTGTGGCAGTTTCTTAAAATAAGACACCAGTGGGGCTTCCCTGGTGGCGCAGTGGTTGAGAGTCCGCCTGCCGATGCAAGGGACGCGGGTTCGTGCCCCGGTCCGGGAAGATCCCACATGCCGCGGAGCGACTAGGCCCGTGAGCCATGGCCGCTGAGCCTGTGCGTCCGGAGCCTGTGCTCCGCAACGGGAGAGGCCACAGCAGTGAGAGGCCCGCGTACCGCAAAAAAAAAAAAAAAAAAAAAAAAAAAAAAGACAGCAGTGAAGCCTGCCACATCAATCAACTTTTCCTTTCACAAACAATTTCTCTGTAGTATGCGATGTTTGACAGCATTTTAACTACAGTAGAATTTCTTTCAAAATTGGAGTCAATCTTCTCAAACCCTGCCACTGCTTTAACTAAGTTTATGTAAAATTCCAACTTCTTTGTTGTCATGTCAAGAATTTTCACAGCATCTTCACTAGGAGTAAATTCCATCTCCAGAAACCACTTTCTTTGCTCATCCATAGGAAGCAACTCCTCAGTCATTCAAGTTGTACCATGAGATTGCAGCAATCCAGTCACATCTTCAGGCTCCACTTCTAATTCCAGTTCTCTTGCTATTTCTACCACATCTGCAGTTACTTCCGCCACTGAAGTCTTGAATCCCTCAAAGTCATCCATAAGGGTTAGAATCAACTTCTTCCAAACCCCTGTGAATGTTGGTATAGACCTCTTCTGTGAATCATGAATGTTCTTAATGGCATCTAGAATGGTGAATCTTTTTTAGAAGGTTTTCAATTTACTTTGCTCAGATCCAACAGAGGAATCGCTACCTATGGTAGCTATATCCTTGCAAAACGTATTTCTTAAATAATAAGACTTGAAAGTCAAAATGATGCCTTGATCCATGGCCTGCAGAACGGATGTTGTGTTAGCAGGCATGAAAACAGTATTAATCTTGTTGTACATCTCCATCAGACTTCTTGGATGACCAGGTGAATTGTCAATGAACAGTAATATTTTGAAAGGAAGCTTTTTTTCTGAGTATTAGGTCTCAATAGTGGGCTTAAAATATTCAGAAAACCATGTTGTAAACAAAAGTATTGTCAGCCAGGCTTTGCTGTTCCATTTATAGAGAGCACAGGCAGAGTAGATTTAGCATCACTGTTAAGAACCCTAGGATTTTTGGAATGGTAAATGAGCACTGGCTTCAAATTAAAGTCAACAGCTGCACTAGCCCCTAACAAGAGTTAACCTGTCCTTTAAAGCTTTAAAGCCAGGCACTGACTTTTCCTCTCTAGCTATTAGAGTCCTAGATGGCATCTTCTTCCAATGTAAGGCTGTCTCATCTACAATGAAAATCTGCTGTCTAGGGTAGCCACCTTCATTAAACCATCTTAGCTAGATCTTTCGGATAACCTGCTGCAGCTTCTCCATCAGCACTTGCTGTTTCACCTTGCACTTTGATGTTATGGAGACGGCTTCTTTCCTTAAACAACATGAATCGACATTTGCTCGCTTCAGACTTTTCTTCTGCAGCCTCCTCATCTATACCACCCTTCACAGAATTGAAGAGAGTTTGGGCCTTGCTCTGGATTAGACTTTGGCTTAAGGGAATGTTGCAGCTGGTTTGATCTTCTATCCAGACCACTAAAACTTTCTCCACATCATTCATGTGTTCACTAGAGAAGCACTTAATTCCCTTCAAGAATTTTTCCTTTGCATCACAACTTGGCTAACTGTTTGGCACAAGAGCCCTAGCTTTTAAAGGCCTATCTTGGCTTTTGACATGCCTTCTTCACTAAGCTTAATCATTTCTAGCTTTTGATTGAAAGTGAGAGATGTGACTCTTCCTTTTCCTTGAACACGCAGAGACCACTGTAGGGTTATTAACTGGCCTAATTTCAATATTGCTGTGTCTCAGAGAATAGAGAGGCCCAAGGAGAGGGAGCAAGCTAGGGGAACAGATGGTTGGTAGAGCAGTCAGAACACACAACAATTACCGGTTAAGTTCACCATCTTATATGGGTACAGTTAGTGGCACCCTAAAACAATTACAATAGTAACATCAAAGATCACTAATTAAAGATCACCATAAAAATATAACAATATTGAAAAAGTCTGAAATAGTGCAATAATTACCAAATAATACAGAGTAATACCGAGACACAAAGTGACAAAATACTGTTAGAAAACTGGCTGACAGACTTGCTCATCACAGGGTTGCCACAAACCTTCAATTTCTTTAAAAAAAACAAAAAACACCAGTATCTGTGAACCACGATAAAGTGAAACACAACAAAATGAGCTGTGCTTGTACTGAGTACTGATCAACTATACATACAAGTGTGGCATTTTCTTCTAGGACAACCTCAACATTATTTATAGATTCAAAAGGAGACACCCAACAGAAACTGAAAATTAAGAGTTCTCTATTTATAACCTGAACGGAAAAGTGTTCAATTTCATCAATGTTAACTGGGGTCAGAGCTGAGAATAGAAATTGGTGATCCTTCCACTCATTTCTCCTCCTATTGAACCCGGAGAAAAGTAAGGTATAAAAAGAAAAGTGGAATGAAAGAGTTAAACCTCTACAATATTTAATAATGGTCAAACTAAAATCTTGATTTTGGCACAGAGTATTTGCTGGTTAAAAGTAATCTACTTTGAGAGCTTCAAGATGGCGGAAGAGTAAGACGCAGAGATCACCTTCCTGCTCACAAATACGTCAGAAATACATCCACGGGTGGAACAACTCCTACAGAACACCTACTGAACGCTGGCAGAAGACCTCAGACCTCCCAAAAGGCAAGAAACTCCCCACGTACTTGGGTAGGGCAAAAGAAAAAACAGAGACAAAGAATAGGGACGGGACCCGCACCAGTGGGAGGGAGCTGTGAAGGAGGAAAGGTTTCCATACACTAGAAAGCCCCTTCGCTGGCGGAGACTGCGGGTGGCGGAGGGGGAAGCTTCGGAGCCGTGGAGGAGAACGCAGCCACAGGGGTGCGGAGGAAAAAGCGGAGAGATTCCCGCACAGAGGATAGGTGCCGACCGGCACTCACCAGCCCGAGAGGCTTGTCTGCGCACCCGCCGGGGCGGGCGGGGGTTGGGAGCTGAGGCTCGGGCTTCGGTCGGACGCAGGGAGAGGACTGGGGTTGGTGGCATGAACACAGCCTGAAAGGAGCTAGTGTGCCACAGCTAGCCGGGAGGGAGTCCGGGAAAAGGTCTGAAGCTGCCGAAGAGGCAAGAGACTTTTTCTTCCCTCTTTGTTTCCTGGTGCGCGAAGAGAGAAGATTCAGAGCACGGCTTAAAGGAGCTCCAGGGATGGGCACGAGCCGCGGCTATCAGCGCGGACTCCAGAGACAGGCATGGGACGCTAAGGCGGCTGCTGCGGCCATCAAGAAGCCTGTATGCGAGCACAGGTCACTATCCACACCTCCCCTCCAGGGAGCCTGTGCAAACTCGCCACTGCCAGGGTCCCGGGATCCAGGGACAACTTCCCTGGGAGAACGCATGGCGTGCCTCGGGCTGGTGCAACCTCACGCTGGCCTCTGCTGCCGCAGGCTCTCCCCGCATCCGTGCCCCTCCCTTCCCGCGGCCTGAGTGAGCCAGAGCCCCCCAATCAGCTGCTCCTTTAACCCCATCCTGAGTGGGAACAGACGCCCTCAGGCGACCTACACGCAGAGGGGCGGGTGCACATCCAAAGCTGAACCCCGGGAGCTGTGCGAACAAAGAGAAAGGGAAATCTCTCCCAGCAGCCTGAGGAGCAGCAGATTTCATTTGTCCTAGTGTTTTTTTCCTTTTTTAAATTAAAAAATTTTTTTAAATTATTTTTTATTTTAATAACTTTATTTTATTTTGTTTTATCTTCTTTCTTTCTTTTTTTTCTCCCTTTTATTCTTAGCCATGTGCAGGACAGGCTCTTGGTGCTCCAGCCAGGCATCAGGGCTGTGCCACTGAGGTGGGAGAGCCAACTTCAGGACACTGGTCCACAAGAGACCTCCCAGCTCCACAAAATATCAAATGGCAAAAATCTCCCAGAGATCTCCATCTCAACACCAGCACCCAGCTCCACTCAAGGACCAGCAACCTCGAGTGCAAGACACCCTATGCCAAACAACTAGCAAGACAGGAACACAACCCCATCCATTAGCACAGAGGCTGCATAAAATTATTAAAAGGCCACAGACACCCCAAAACACACCACCAGATGTGGACCTGCCCACCAGAAAGATAAGATCCAGCCTCATCCACCAGAACACAGGCACTAGTCCCCTCCACCAGGAAGCCTACACAACACACTGAACCAACCTTAGCCACTGGGGACAGACACCAAAAAACAACAGAAACTACGAACCTGCAGCCTGTGAAAAGGAGACCCCAAACACAGTAAGTTAAGCAAAATGAGAAGACAGAAAAACACACAGCAGATGAAGGAGCAAGATAAAAACCGACCAGACCTAACAAATGAAGAGGAAATAGGCAATCTACCTGAAAACGAATTCAGAATAATGACAGTAATGATCCAAAATCTTGGAAATAAAATGGAGAAAATACAAGAAATGTTTAACAAGGACCTAGAAGAACTAAAGAGCAAGGAGAAATGAACAACACAATAAATGAAATTAAAAATTCTCTAGAAGGGATCAATAGCAGAATAACTGAGGCAGAAGAATGGGTAAGTGACCTGGAAGATAAAATAGTGGAAATAACTACTGCAGACCAGAATAAAGAAAAAAGAATGAAAAGAATTGAGGACAGTCTCAGAGACCTCTGGGACAACATTAAACGCACCAACATTCGAATTATAGGGGTCCCAGAAGAAGAAGAGAAAAAGAAAGGGACTGAGAAAATATTTGAAGAGATTATAGTTGAAAACTTCCCTAATATGGGAAAGGAAATAGTTAATCAAGTCCAG
>NW_020173215.1:2117794-2121588 GCF_003031525.2 Neophocaena asiaeorientalis asiaeorientalis | reverse complement strand
CAACAGAAACTACGAACCTGCAGCCTGTGAAAAGGAGACCCCAAACACAGTAAGTTAAGCAAAATGAGAAGACAGAAAAACACACAGCAGATGAAGGAGCAAGATAAAAACCGACCAGACCTAACAAATGAAGAGGAAATAGGCAATCTACCTGAAAACGAATTCAGAATAATGACAGTAATGATCCAAAATCTTGGAAATAAAATGGAGAAAATACAAGAAATGTTTAACAAGGACCTAGAAGAACTAAAGAGCAAGGAGAAATGAACAACACAATAAATGAAATTAAAAATTCTCTAGAAGGGATCAATAGCAGAATAACTGAGGCAGAAGAATGGGTAAGTGACCTGGAAGATAAAATAGTGGAAATAACTACTGCAGACCAGAATAAAGAAAAAAGAATGAAAAGAATTGAGGACAGTCTCAGAGACCTCTGGGACAACATTAAACGCACCAACATTCGAATTATAGGGGTCCCAGAAGAAGAAGAGAAAAAGAAAGGGACTGAGAAAATATTTGAAGAGATTATAGTTGAAAACTTCCCTAATATGGGAAAGGAAATAGTTAATCAAGTCCAGAAGCACAGAGAGTCCCATACAGGATCAATCCAAGGAGAAACACGCCAAGACACATATTAATCAAACTATCAAAAATTAAATACAAAGAAGACATATTAAAAGCAGCAAGGGAAAAACAACAAGTAACACATAAGGGAATCCCTGTGAGGTTAACAGCTGATCTTTCAGCAAGCCAGAAGGGAGTGGCAGGACATACTTAAAGTGATGAAAGAGAAAAACGTACAACCAAGATTACTCTACCCAGCAAGGATCTCACTCAGATTTGATGGAGAAATGAAAAGCTTTACAGACAAGCAAAAGCTGAGAGAATTCAGCACCACCAAACCAGCTCTACAACAAATGCTAAAGGAACTTCTCTAGGCAGGAAACAGAAGAGAAGGTAAAGACCTACAATAATAAGCCCAAAACAATTAAGAAAAATGGTAATAGGAACACATGTGTCGATAATTACCTTAAATGTAAATGGATTAAATGCTCCAACCAAAAGACGTAGACTGGCTGAATGGTTACAAAAACAAGACTCGTATATATGCTGTCTACAAGAGACCCACTTCAGACCTAGGGACACATAAAGACTGAAAGTGAGGGGATGGTAAAAGATATTCCATACAAATGGAAAACAAAAGAAAGCTGGAGTAGCAATTCTCGTATCAGACAAAATAGACTTTGCACAGCAAAGGAAATCATAAACATGAAGCAATTGACAAAGGATTAATCTCCAATACACACAAGCAACTCATGCAGCTCAATATTAAAAAAACAAACAACGCAATCCAAAAATGGACAGAAGACCTAAATAGACACTTCTCCAAAGAAGATATACAGATAGCCAACAAACACATGAAAGAATGCTCAACATCATTAATCATTAGAGAAATGCAACTCAAAACTATAATGAGATATCATCTCACACCGGTCAGAATGGCCATCATCAAAACATCTACAAACAATAAATGCTGGAGAGGGTGTGGAGAAAAGGAAACCCTCTTGCACTGTTGGTGGGAATGTAAATTGATACAGCCACTATGGAGAACAGTATGAAGGTTCCTTAAAAAACTAAAAATAGAACTACCATATGACCCAGCAATCCCACTACTGGGCATATACCCTGAGAAAACCATAATTCAAGAAGAGTCATGTACCGAAATGTTCATTGCAGCTCTATTTACAATAGCCAGGACATGGAAGCAACCTAAGTGTCCATCAACAGATGAATGGATAAAGAAGATGTGTCACATATATACAATGGAATATTACTCAGCCATAAAAAGGAACAAAACTGAGTTATTTGTAGTGAGGTGGATGGACCTAGAGGCTGTCATACAGAGTGAAGTAAGGCTGAAAGAGAAAAACAAATACTGTATGCTAACACATATGTATGGAATCTAAAAAAAAAACGAAAAGAAAATGGTCAGAAGAACCTAGGGGCAAGACGGGAATAAAGATGCAGACCTACTAGAGAAGGGACTTGATACGGGGAGGGGGAAGGGTAAGCTGGGACAAAGTGAGAGAGTGGCATGGACGTATTATACACACTACCAAACGTAAAACAGATAGCTAGTGGGAAGCAGCCACATAGCACAGGGTGATTAACTCAGTGCTTCATGACCACCTAAAGGGGTGGGATAGGGAGGGTGCAGGGGAGGGAGATGCAAGAGGGAACAGGTATGGGGATATATGTATAAGTGATTCACTTTGTTATAAAGCAGAAACTGACACACTGTTGTAAAGCAATTATACTCTAATGAAGATGTTAAAAAAAAAAGTAATCTACTTTTCCAAATGTGCTTTCCTGTTCAATTGTTATTACTTAAAACTATAAAAATGCTCAAGAGTAGTTGGCAGGGAAGACTGGGATCTTGTAAGTGACAGAAGACACTCTTCTGTCTAGACAACAAGAAGGAAAATCAAAAGAAACCAAATTCAAAACCCTGCCAAGGACCAATATGGAATTAATAGAATTTCTACAGGTTGTACTATCTATTCCAAAAAAAAAAAAATCTGTTATTTAGTAAAGCATCATAGAAGCCCTCAATCTTCTGAGTCTGTAAGAAATAAAATATAGAATACAGTACTGCTTTTAAAAAACAGAAACTCAAATTCCTTCTAATTATCCTGAGGGTACAAGAAGAATAAAATGTAATTATGGTCAATTAAACTATTTAACTCATATCTCTGCACCAGAAAAGTAATGCTAATGAGCTCATCCTAGGAAATTCAACTCACTTGTCACATTCTGATGTTCTAGTCTCATCTGAAAAAGCGCCAAATGAAAATACAGCTGCAAATTTTGAATACGTAGTGAAACAGATAACCTTTTGATTATTCATATAATTAAGAGGTTTGCTAGTTTTTAAAATGGGAGTAAATGAGGAATGTTTATTTAAATAATGACATTTGGTAGACACTCAATTTGACCACCAACTACCTCTAAGTTTAACCTGGATCCAAGACTGCAAACGGGTTTGGGGCTATACAGGTAGTCCTGAGGCTCTGCCTGCAGTTCACTTTACAAAAGTGCGTTCATGTGAAAGTAGAGTCCTATTTTTTTAATTGGCTTTTGGCTTATTCTGAACCAAAGGTCCAAATTCTGAAAACTGCAATCCGAAGGTAATATCAAAAGTGTACAGATGGGGCTTCCCTGGTGGCGCAGTGGTTGAGAGTCCGCCTGCCGATGCAGGGCACGCAGGTTCGTGCCCCGGTCCGGGAAGATCCCACATGCCGCGGAGCAGCTGGGCCCGTGAGCCATGGCCGCTGAGCCTGCGCGTCCAGAGCCTGTGCTCCGCAACGGGAGAGGCCGCAACAGTGAGAGGCCCGCGTACCGCAAAAAAAAAAAAAAAAAAAAAAAAGGGTACAGATAGATTATTTCCAAATAATAAAGGATAACCTAAAACTACATAAAATAAAATAGAGAAAGCCAGGAGAAGGGGATTGTTAAGATGTATATATGAATTACATAAACTTGATGGAATTAATTTGTATATATTTGGCTAAGAATGACTTTTATCAGGAATGACTGTTGTGACGTATACACAATGACTGATTGCAACAATAATATATAAATACAAGTATTAAAAGCACTATATTTTTTTCTTTACCTTAATACAATGAGAATTTTTAATGGATCAAGAAAGCAGGGCTTCCCTGGTGGCGCAGTGGTAGAGAGTCCGCCTGCCGATGCAGGGGACACGGGTTCGTGCCCCGGTCCGGGAAGAT
>NW_020173215.1:2046634-2117720 GCF_003031525.2 Neophocaena asiaeorientalis asiaeorientalis | reverse complement strand
AAAAAAAAAAAAAAAAAAAAAAAAAAAAAAAAAGAAAGCAACATGTTCTGCATAAAATATAAAGGATTACTGTATATCCTTCCAGACTAGACAGCTTAACACTATTATAGACATCTGTATTCCAAAACTGTTAAGTTCACTAACAGTAGTAAATTCACTAAAGAAATTAGTTGCTTTATAAAATATGAAGAATGTTTCATGAGGGTAATAATGGCCTATATTGTACTTTGGTACAGAAGAAGGATAATACACTCTTTTAAAATATTTTTCAAATATCTGAAATTGACCATCTAATATGTTTTTTCATGAAAATTATAGTTATTTGCTCATTTATTCAACAAATACTGATTGGACATCTATTATGTGCTAGTCCTATGCTAAGTACTAAGGATAAAAACAAAAAGAAAGAACCTCTGGTCTTATGGAACTTCAAATTCATTTAAAAGCCATCCAGATATACCCCTGATCTAAAAATTTAACATTTTTATAGGGAGGAGAAGAGACATAACTGATAGCTACCTTTCATTTTCTTTTTAAATCTCTATTCATCTAAAACTTATCCAGTATTATTCCTTGTAATAAAGAACTTTTCAGTGAAGAAAATAATCTAGTGGAAAGTAAAAAGAGAAAAGGACTAAAGTGAAAATAAAATGAGATTTTGCTTAAGTTCTTTGCAATTTCACATTTTTATCACATGATTAAAAATTAGAACAACCTTTCTGGGGTAAAAAAAAGAAAACGATATTTGTCACAAACTTTAAAAATCACATATTTTAGTCTGGTAATTCCACTTCATCAAAATCAAAAACGCAAAGATTTGGACACAAATATGTTTATAACTATATGAGAGAAAAATAGAAAAAAACCCTAAATTTCTGAGAATGGAAGAAAGATAAAACAATTACAGTTTATCAACATAACAGTCTATTATGCTGTCAATAAAAAGATGTTTGCCAGGAAATTTTAGAGTAAAACATTTATCATATAACTTTAAATGATAAAAGCAGAACATAAAACTATATATATCCTAAGATTAACTATATTAAAATACCTATATGCACAGAAGAAAATCTATAAAATTCTAAAAAATCTATTGGAACTGTGACAAAATATTAACAGTTATCTCTGGGTGAAAAACTGAAATTTCACAATGCATATTAGCATATTCAAAGATTCTAAGGATTCCTCAAGTAAAGAAATATATTTGACTTTCATCACTGATTAATTGTAAAATGCATTTGACTTTTAACACACCAATTGGTATAATCACCAATTCAGAAAGTCCAAAAAAAGGAAACATTACATTTAAGTAAGTGGCTAACACTTGTGGTCTCCTGAAATTAATAATGCACTGTATTATAATTGGCAACATTCCAACCTTAAGACATTTCTTTCAAACTTTAGCAAGTGTGATTTAGAAGGTTTAATTTCACACACTAAAATCTTTTCTCAAAAGATGTTGAATGCTCACTTTGCTATTAAAAAAAAAAAGCCGCAATTAACTAGCTACTTTAAACAGGTTTTCTATAGCAAAATAAATATTAAATCTTCTGCAGAAATCAGTTGGAGAGATCTTTGTAGGTGTAATAGCCAGAAATCAGAAGAGTGAACTTTAGGAATCCAATTACAGAAATGTTGACTTCTCAGGAAAATTTTAACAATCTGAAGTGAGCATGAAAAGCAATGTAAGAAAGTCCTCTGACCAAGGCTAATCACTTTGGAGCTCATGAGTAACATCATAGTACACCATGGACTTAGACCAAATAATGAAACGCCAAATGGAAAATGGCACAAGTCCATGGGTTGTAAATACTGTATCAAAAGAAAATAAAGGAAAAATTCTTTCATTAGAGCAATTAAAAGTGCAGCTGTAGTACCAGTTCCTATGATGAATAAATCAGTTCAGCAGTTCTAAGAGTGGACAGCCACTGCTTAAACACATTCTTCATTGGCAATAACTTTAAGTTTAAAAGCTGACTGTAGGTTTCCTTAGCTCCTAAACTTTTTTAATCACTAAAATGTTTGGGGATGGTGCAGTTGGTTATAACCCTATCCCCTGAAATTTTCACATGAGGCATTTGATGATTAGGTGTCTACCTGACCCATTATATTATGTTACAGTACCCAATAAAATACAGATAAATACTGCAAATATTCATACCAATATCGGTATTCATACCAATCAATGTCCCCGAACTTTAGACCGTAAGTTCCAAAGAAGTGAAGTTTCTACTAACCCAACATCAATCATTCTTCATTCTATAATTCCATTTGTCAAATTATTCATATGAAATGAGCATGTTCTGCTACAGAGCTTCTGAAAAACCCCAAAGTTGAGCTTTCAGTAGTAAATTTGAAAATGTTTCAAAAAGAATTCAAAATCACATTAAGCAGCCTAAACTAGCAGTTAGTCCTTGGGAATGTTCTTATCTCCAGGGTACTGTTTCCCAGCCTAAACTTACAAAACAACTGTGTTCTATAAGAAGCTAACAAGTGCCTGCTTCACTTAGCTTTTGCTAATGACTGTAAAATTTAGTGGCTCAAAATAACTTTATTATTTCTGACAATTCTGAGGGTTAACTGGTTTCTCCTGGTTGGGGCAAACTTTGATTGGAGTGGGATAGTCTAGCATGGCATCACATGTCTGACAACTGGTGATGACTAGAATGAGGGGATCTCAACTAGGAAGGCTCATCCCTGTTCACACAGTCTCTCATCCTCCAGGAAGCTAGTACAGATTTCTTAACAAAGCTAATGCAATGGCAAAGACCAGCAAGAGAAGGCAAGCCCTAAGCGCTTTCAAGCCTGCTTGCATTATGGCTGCCAACACTCCACTGGCCAAAGCAAGTTACATGGCCAAGTGCAGATTCAAGGATGGAAAACTTGACTCCCTAGCGTTTAGAGTAGGAGCTACAAGACTGCAGTGCAAAAGGGCAAACACAGTGAAGGGAAGAATTTGTGGTCATTTTTTGCAATCCACCACACTGCAAATGCTGCAAGTCTCTGCTCCACGTGGTCCATGGTGAAATAAGTTTAAATAACAGCTCTCTTTTGACACTTCAAAATACATATTGACATATTACAATATAATATAATGCAGAACACACTGCCAATGCTTGTTTCAATGTTCATTTTCTAAAAATATTAATATATTCAAAGAAAACTATAAAGCCATCCCCCACCCCCGAATATTAGGCCCATGTGTGTCACAGGTGACGTAACAGGTGGTCCATGCATAAAAGGTAACTTCTGTTGCCCTTGTGGTGATCTCACTGAAAACTCTGCAGAGACAGTCAATGAAGTATATGTAAAAGAACCCAAGGAAACATCAAGCATCATTAGTAGAAAGTATCATAACTAGAAGATTTTTTTTTGTTCTAAAATTAGCCTTGTTGACATTTTCTGGTAAAACTAAACATGGAATTAGTATACAACCCAGTAACTGTACTACACTTGGGTATTTGTTCCAGAGAAATAAAAACTTATATTCACACAATACCTGTAGAAAAATGTTCATAGAAGCTTTACTCATAATAGCCCCAAACTGGAAACAAGCCAGATGTCCTTCAACTGGTGAATGGTTAAACAAACCGTTGTACACATATACCATGGAATATTACTCAGCAAAAGAAAGGAACAAACTATTGATATATAACAACTTGAATGAATCACCAGGGAATTACAGTAAGTGAAAAAAACGAATCCTAAACAATTATCTAATGTATAATTCCATTTACACAACACTTCTGAAATGACAGAATTTTGGAAATGGATGCATGAACAAGGTGGGTGTAGTTATGAAAGGGCAAAGCAAGGGATCATTGAGGTGATGGAAGTCCTCAGTATCTCGATTCTGGTGATGGATACACAAAACTTTACATGTAATAACACTGCACAGAACTAAATACACAGACACAGACACACAAGTACACATAAATGAGTACAGGCAACACTGGGGAAACCTGAAAAAGATCGATGATTCTATCAATATCCTGGCTTGTGATACTGTATTATAGTTTTGTAAGGTGTTACCACTGCGGGAGAGACTGGGTAAAGTATACATACACTCTCCCTAAAGTATTTCTTACAACTGTACTATATCTACAATTATCTCCATAAAAATTTTAAATTAAAAAAAATTTTTTTTTTTTTTTTTTGCGGTACGCAGGCCTCTCACTGTTGTGGCCTCTCCCGTTGCGGAGCTCAGGCTCCAGACGCGCAGCCTCAGCGGCCATGGCTCACGGGCCCAGCCACTCCGCGGCATGTGGGATCTTCCCGGACCGGGGCACGAACCCGCGTCCCCTGCATCGGCAGGCGGACTCTCAACCACTGCGCCACCAGGGAAGCCCTTTTTTTTTTTTTTGCGAAAAAAAAATTTTTTTAAGTTTAGCTTAGGAAGGTAGTTTCCCTGGGGTCTTAGTTTCTTTCAGAGTTTAATTCAAACAGTGTGGCTAGCATGAGGGTACAAATGACTTACATTTGGGACATCAATTGCTACCTCCCTCATGGCACTGGGCCTGATGTCATTCATCCCCTGCAAGAAATCTTTCAGAGTAATCTTCACCAACCCAGCCATCTTACTGTCAGGGAGGTTAGGGTGTTTCCTCAAGACTCTCCTCAAGGCATGAAGACCTGTAAAGAGAAAAGTAGCACAAGCTCTGTCTTCCACCTCATAAATACACACTGAACCATTACCAATAAAAATAATAACAAAAAACCCAAAGCTCATGCATATTATAACATTGAAAATTTTGTGTGCTCGTGCACATGCGTGCGTGCGTGTACAGTGGCGGGAGGGTGGGGAGGGAGAAGGGGTAATGTGGGGGATGAAGGCAAAAATCTAAATGCTTAGTTTTGGTGGTAAAAATATGACAAACTGCTATGAAATATGAAAAGACAGATATTTTACATATGTGAAATAAAATTTACAAAACAACTTCCGCAAAAAAGACCATAAAGGTTTGTCAAAATAACCTGTTTGGAGAATTTCTTTGAAAAGAGTAAAATATTAAACCAGTAACATACCTTTCACCCTGCCCTTTTTGTTAATACACACAAACCAGAGTTACAAGTTTTGTAAGGTATTGGCAGAACATCTTGAAGGAAATGTTCAGTTGGCAGTCAGAAATGTGGTTTTGGAATTCAAGACAGAATCAAACTTCAGAGTTATGTATATACACACGAGATCTGATATTATAGGAGTAGAAGAGACCTATAAAAGGGAAGCTAGAGAGGGATCAGGGATGGAAGAATGAGGGTTGACATCTTAATCTTAGGGAAGTCGATCATTTGAGGAGTATAGGAACAAACGATGGTTTAGGCAGAGATAGAGAAGTAGAATCAGAATAGTAAAATACCACAAAGCCAAAAAGGTGATCAACCAAGTCAAATTTAGAGAGATGCAAAATAACTTAAAAGAGATCATGCTGACCTAAAACATTACCGATGTTAGGTTCTTTGTTTTTGCTGTTTGCTTGGAGTTTAAGCACTGATAGGACTGAATGCCCCAAGCCATCCCCCCATCCAAGTTCCCAGATTTAGAGCCCCTTTATCTATGACAAAGACCTCTAGTCTAGAGGGCAGCAAAGTCCCTATGTGTTCTTTGCCTGAGGGTATTTTGTAATGAAGTGTATATTTGTGTTCTAGTACACAATGAAGTTCCACTTTGAAGAATTTTAGTCTCAGAGACCTCTTAGAAATCCAGTCTGAATAACTGAACTTGCCCTGGGTCACCAACAAGCTCCATCATTTTTAATGTCTTTTGTCTAAAATGTTATGCCTCAGTGAATTTTTACTAAATTTAAATGATATCATAATTGTCATCTTACTTGCCTTCATTTATTTGAACTTTGAAACAGAAGCATTGGTTCAAGGAAGGAAAACACAAACTCCCCCAAACAGAGGTCTGGATATCTTTGACTACTAAGGAAAAACAGTGAATAATACACCACTCAGAAAATAGATCCACAGTAATCTTTCCCAAGGAAAGCTATCATTGCAAGTCTAATATTCATGGAGGTCTCCGAGACAGTAGGTTAACCAGAAAAAAAGCTACAAAAGAGGAAACTGAAGATATATGTAAAAAGATCACTATTTTCTATGGAAAATTTCTTAGGCCATACTCTGCAATCCGAAATCTATGCCACTTATTTAAGTCTATCTTACAAATATCTATATGGTTTTCTGCCTTCCAAAAATGTTGAAAGATAATTCTTTACATCTCTCACATTTCTGCTTATCTTTCCAACAGAAGCACTAACTGCCTCTGTTACAGACTATCTTTTCAAGGATGTCTGTGTACAGGAAGACAGAGTGTCTCCCTCCAAAGCAAAGGGCAGATATGCTTACTGCCCATTTCAAAAGATGAAGGTTCCCTAAGCTCAAGGTTCTCCTGTAATGCCACCTCATAAGGACTCAGATGTCACCCAGCCCTTTTTGTATCTCTTTGTGAGAAATGAGGCTCCGGGAGCTGGTGCAAATGCTGTTTCTCTGGCTACTTCTGTTGCTGTAAGTAGTAGTCTATCCTTTGACTCTGACCCAGGAATACTGTGTCTTCTGAAAGCACTTGTGAAACTTGTTAAATTGCAAGTAGGGTAAAATCGCAAACCTTCACAGTTCTTGACATGAAAATAAAAGTTTACTTTAAATTAGGTTGTTTCACTGCCCAACATACCTTT
This sequence comes from Neophocaena asiaeorientalis asiaeorientalis, assembly GCF_003031525.2. Taxonomy (NCBI): domain Eukaryota; kingdom Metazoa; phylum Chordata; class Mammalia; order Artiodactyla; family Phocoenidae; genus Neophocaena; species Neophocaena asiaeorientalis. Next base: position 2,111,043 of record NW_020173215.1, on the reverse strand, counting down.
CAAATGGTGCAATCATAAAAAACTAAACAAATAAATCCTCAGTAATAAGGCACTGTGTTGTATTAGACAGCACCTTGGTGACCTGAAAGAATTAAAGCAGTTCTAAAAAATCTTACATAAATGGAAGTGATCAAAAGACCAAAAGAATCTAACACTTCATGTCCCAAATGGCTATCTGGCAATACTTGTCAATATTTCTAATTTAGACCAGATACCTTACTCTTACCAGCACTGATATACTAGAAACTGAAACAAAGGAAGTGGTCTAATAATTTTCCCACATTTACGTCACAAGGCATAAAGTGGGACAATAAAGGAGACCGATTATTTTCATTTGAGAAAGGGATTTAGAAAGAGCAGCAGCCACTCATGAGGCAGGGACTGGCAGCCTACTGAGCTGGGGACAGCCCTGCCTCCAAGTAAGTCAGAAAGGGAAAGACAAATACCATATGATACCACTTATATGTGGAATCTAAAATATGACACAAATGAACCTGTCTATGAAACAGAATCACGGAAATAGAGAACAGACTGGTGGTTGCCAAGGGTGAGGAGGTTAGGAGAGGGATGGAGTGGAAGGCTGGGGTTAGCAGATGTAGGCTTTTATACAGTAAGTCCCCTACATACGAACCTTCAAGTTTCAAAGATACGAACATGCATTTGCATGTCTAATCACGTAAGTTTGTTCACGTGTCTGGAATACATTGTAACATGCATGCATCCTCTACAACAGGTTGAGCTTTTGTGTACTTTACTGTAGAGTACTGTATAGCAGCTGTCCCCAAACGTTTTGGCACCAGAGACTGGTTTCGTGGAAGACAATTTTTCCACAGACAGGTGGGGAGTGGGGAGGGATATGGTTCAGGCAGTAATGCAAGCGATGGGGAGCAGCAGATGAAGATTTGCTTGCTTGCCTGCCGCTCGCCTCCTGTTGTGCAGCCCAGTTCCGGGACCCCTGCTGTATAGAGTACAGTAGTACAGTATCTTTATTTCAAGCCCAGGATGTCGGGAAGCAAGTGTGAAAGCAGCGGTGATATAGGTGGTACTGCTAAGAAACGCCAAGCAATAACGATGGAAACAAAAGTGAAAATAATTGAGAGTGGAGCAACAACAGGAAGAATAAGAAACTGAAGAACCGAAGAGATTCACGACACAGGAAATGGCAAGGGGACTTTCTTTATTTGAGGAGGCACTGTTAGTTTTTGAGGCACAGGACGCAAACATAGAACAGTACAGGAAGGTTGCAGCCGCCATTCAGAATGCAATCCAGTGCTACCGTGTCATCTATGACAAGAAAAAAAAGAGCTACTACCCGGACGTCACTGGATCGTTTTTTCAAGAGGGTAGATAGAATTGAATCCAGCAAGGAACCAGAACCTGTGCCATCGACGTCAGGCGTGAGTGAAACTGCAGCTTGCCCTCCATCTCCTACTGCTGACGATCCTTCAGCTCTACCATCTCCCACCTCCTCTCCCTCCTCCAGTCAGTAACTCTTCTTGCCTGTTCACTCAGTGCCAGCCCCTGTATGCCAGCTGTTGTACTCTACTACTGTACTTTTCAAGGTACTGTACTGTAAGGTTAAAAATGTTTTTTGTGTGTGTGTGTTTGTTTTTTATGTATTATTTGTGTGAAAAGTATTATAAATCTATTACAGTACAGTACTATATAGCTGATTTTGTTAGTTGGGTACGTAGACTAACTTTGTTGGACTTACAAACAAAATGGACTTAAGAATGGGCTCTCGGAATGGTACTCATTTGTATGTAGGGGCCTTACTGTATATGGAATGGATAAGTAGCAAAGTCCTACTGTATGGCACAGAGAACTATGTTCAATATCCTATGATAAACCATAATGGAAAAGAATATTTTTTAAAGTGTATATATATATATATATATGTATGTATAACTGACTCACTCTACTGTACAGCAGAAATTAACACAACACTGTAAATCAACTATACTTCGATTAAAAAAAAACAAAACTGTGTCTTCTGCAAGCACCCTTAGCAGTCAGCCTCACCAAAACAGAAGGACCCATGCAGCTCATGTAGGGCTCACACCTTACACCCTAGAGTGACCAGGGTCCCCAACCCCTGGGCTGGGGACTGTTAGGAACCGGGCTGCAGAGCAGGAGGTGAGTACCGGGCGAGCGAGCAAAGCTTCATCTGCCGCTCCCCATCGCTCGCATTACCGCCTGAACCATCCCTCCCCCCTACCACACACGAAAAAATTATCTTCCAAGAAACCAGTCCCTGGTGCCAAAAAGGTTGGGGACCGCTGCCCTAGAGCATATAGCTCTAGTGACCAGAGGGGAGTGTGCTGCTGGGCCCCATAGAATGTCACCTACAAAAGGCCACTTCTCCAAAATCAGCCAACATAACTGACCTACCCAACACAGAAAAAAAAACACAGCAAAATCTGCAAAATGAGGAGACAGAGGAATATGTTCCAAATAAAGGAACAAGACAAAGGACTCAGAAAAAGGACTCAGAAAAAGGGCTAAACAAAGGGGAGATAAGCAAGCTACTCAGTAGAGAGTTCAAGGTAATAATCGTAAAGATGCTCAGCGAACACAGAATGGATGAACACAGTGAAAATTTTAACAGAGAGAAAATATAATGAAGAAAACAAAGGTAAAGAATACAATAACTGGGGACTTCCCTGGTGGCGCAGTGGTTAAGAACCCACCTGCTAATGCAGGGGACACAAGTTCGATCCCTGGTCTGGGAGGATCCCACATGCCGCAGAGCAACCAGGCCCGTGAGCTACAACTACTGAGCCTGCGCTCTAGAGCCCACGAGCCACAACTACTGAGCCTGTGTGCCACAACTACTGAAGCCCGCACGTCTAGAGCTGGTGCTCCACAACAAGAGAAGCCACCGCAACAAGAAGCCCATGCACCACAATGAAGAGTAGTACCCACTCGCCACAACAAGAGGAAGCCTGCACGCAGCAACGAAGACCCAATGCAGCCAAAAATAAATAAATAAAATAAATTTGTAAAAAAAAAGAATACAATAACTAATAAAATCCAATATATACAAACAGCTCATAAAAATCAAAGAATATATATGTACACACACACACTCACAAACACACATACACACACAAACACAGGAATATTATTCCGGCATAAAAAAGAATGAAATACTGCCATTTGCATCAACGTTGGTGGACCTAGAGAATATTATGCATAGTGAAACAACTCAGACAGAGACAAATACTATATGACATCACTTACATATGGAATCTAAAAAATAATACAAATGAATGTATAAACAAAACAGAATGAGACTTAGACACAGAAAACAAACCTGTGGTTACCAAAGGGGAGAGGGAAGTGGGGTGGGACAAATTAGGGGTATGGGCTTAACAGATATAAACTATTATATACAAAATAGATAAGCAACAATGATTTACTATACAGCACAGGAAAGTATACCTATTAACTTATAATAACCTATAATGGAATATAAACTGAAAAAATACTGAATCATTATGTTATACCTGAAATTAACACAACACTGTATTATAAATCAACTATAATTCAAAAAAAAAGAATACAATAACTAAAGTAAAAGATATGCTAGAAGGAATCAACAGTAGATTACATGATACAGAAGAATGCATCAGCAAACTGGAAGACAGAGTAGTGGAAATCACCATGTTCTAAATAGTTGGGACCTAGAGAAAAGCTGCAGGAATAGTTTTGCCTCCCCTCGCCAATAAAGCCGAGGACTATTCTTTAAATAAAGTAAAAGATCTGCCCAAGAAGAGCTTCTAATGAAGTACTGGAATCAACAAGAGAAGCTGAACAGAGGCTGTGATAACTCCAGAGCTCACGATACCCATGCAGAGGTAGCAGGGAGGGGAGAGCAATCAGGATGGAATAGCACACAAAATCATTCTACTTATTTCTCATAATTCTTTTCTTCTTCCATTCATTTCTGTCTAATCTTTATTAAATCTTTCTGTTTTTTAGGGTTTATTATTTTTTTAATACTAATGCACAGCTTTTTATTTCTCAACCTTTCTTCATTTCTAACATAAGAATTTCAGGTTGTAAATTTCCCCGTAAGAATTCCTTTAGCCGCATACCACAGATTTTGATCATTCAATTCCAAATAGCTTTTTATTTGCATATTACAGTTCAACCAATAATTTATTTAAAATATTCTAATTTCTAAACTGTGAAAGTTTTTTTTTTTTTTTTGCAGTACGCGGGCCTCTCACTGTTGTGGCCTCTCCCGTTGCGGAGCACAGGCTCCGAACGCGCAGGCTCAGCGGCCATGGCTCATGGGTCCAGCTGCTCCGCGGCATGTGGGATCTTCCTGAACCGGAGCACTAACCCATGTCCCCTGCATCGGCAGGCAGACTCTCAACCACTGCGCCACCGGGGAAGCCCCGTGAAGGTTTTTTAACTGACTGAATTTAACTTAGAGAACAAGGTTTGTATGAAATGAATTTTTCGAATGGCAAATTCATAAACATTCTCTACCTGTTTGAATATGTATATATGTTACTGGTTCAGTGTTCCAAATACATATCCATTAGATCAAGTTTGTTGATAGTGTTCTTCAAACCTTCTCTATCCTCAAAGACTGACAGAGATGTGTTAAAACTCACTAAAATGGTTGTTCTGTTCATTTCTCCTTGTAGTTAGATATTTTTGTTTTATGTTTCAAAGCTACCCTGTCAAGTACATCAGATTTAAAAGTTATAACTTCCCAGTGAACTGAATGTTTTATCAATATACGGTAGTCATCCTTAAGGAATGAGTTTTGCATTAAAATTATTCTAATCCTTACCACTTCCTTTTCTTGCTTTCTTTGAGACTCAATCTTTTGTGCTTTTCACATTCCATTTTGCCTTCTATTTAGTTTTAAAGTTATACACTATTATTTTAATGGTTATATTAAAAATGTTAATACATATTTAAGTATAGTTAATCAAAGTAAAGTTAATCATGAGGCTGCAAGGAAATTAACAGGTAAGCCAGTGACATAGATCTCCACATTATTCTTCCGCAGACAAGGTTTTTTAACAGCCAGAATGAACGTTTGTTTTTTTAATCTCTACCATGTCATTATTTCCTCCATTCTATATTTTATTTGCATCTGCTTTTCTCTTTCACCAAAAACTTCCACTCGTGTGGTTCTGTCTCTTGAATGGACCTTGGTCTGACTTCATCATCTTAAAAATCTTGTCAAAGAATGAGATTATTTTAAACTTTGCTGTTTTGTTCTCAAGTCTATTGACTCTACCCTTAACATTTTAAATTTCTTTCATGTTTGGGCTCACTGTATTGCTCTTTTCCAACTATCTGAGTTGAATGCATTTATTTTTAACCCTTCCTGTTTCCTGATAACTGTTTTTGTTATAGTTCCCTCTTAGATAAAATCTAAAACAGAGTTTTTACTACCATTCTATTCTTAACATTTAGTTCCTTATATAATTTCTTTTGCAGCTCACACAGAGATTATATGAGCATTATGTAACTTAGTTTTCAGTTGTACCAGTTACTAAATTATTGACTTTCAGCTCCAAAACCATACTTCTAAACTTGGCTTTGTGATACTTGGGGCTGAGACTCTGCAAACTACACTTTGGCTCCATGGTAGGCTTTGCCAATGATAGAGCAAAGCTCTAGAGAGAGACTGCAGATGAAGGGGAGAAAAGGGACTAACTCTTTACTTCTGTGGCCTCCTGTCCTGTCTGCTATTCCACTCTAGCAACCCCTAAGAGATATCAGCACCAATCCACCAGTGCCATTCTCAGAGGTCTGAGCCAGCCTTCAAAATATCAGGCAGTTCTTCAGAGGTCTGAGTTCTAGATTTTAGAAATCCCAACCTCTTTCCTTTGTTTCCCCAGCCTTACAGGTGATAGTAGCTTCTCAGTTAGTAATTTTATAATTTGTTATGAATGCTTTATAGTAAATTCTCTCTACAAAAATGAGTGGTAGAGGTTCTATCTCCTAACTGGATCATGACACAAATAACAATCCTATGGAATTTTTAAGAAATATCCTTTTTTCCCATTATAATGCAGACTGAGATTTTTTTTTTTAATAAATTTATTTTATATATTTATTTATATTTTTGGCTGCGTTGGGTCTTCACTGCTGCACGCAGGACTTTCCCTAGTTGTGGAGAGTGGGGGCTACTCTTTGTTGCAGTGCAAGGCCTTCTCATTGCAGTGGTTTCTCTTGCGGAGACAGGCTCTAGGTGTGCGGGCTTCAGTACCTGTGGCTCGCGGGCTCTAGAGCGCAGGCTCAGTAGTTGTAGCACACAGGCTTAGCTGCTCTGGGGCATGTGGGATCTTCCCCAACCAGGGATCGAACCCGTGTCCCCTGCATTGACAGGAGGATTCTTAACCATTGTGCCACCAGGGAAGTCCCCCAGACTGAGGTTTTTATAAGTGAGAGCAAAACTACCCAAACATTTTAAGAGGCTAATATAACCTTGACTCAAAAACCAAATATGAACAAGAAAAAAATGCCTTTTACTTACAGACATGGGACAAAAGTTCTAAATAAAATATTAGCTGACTAAATCTAACAGTGCATTAAAAATTAGATTTCACAATCAAATAGAGTTTATCTCAGAAATGAAAGGCCAGTTCATCAAAAAACCTAACTCACCACATTATTGAGATTATATAATTATTACTAATGCAGAAAAAATATTTGATAAGATTCAACATCCATTTATAATGATAAAAATAATGCAAAATACTCTTAGCAAAGTGTACTTAAGACTACATTCCAGAAATCTTTAGCAAATATTACACTTGATGAAAAAACTTTATATGCAGTCTCTTCAAAACTGTCAACAAGACAAGGACGCCACTATCACTACTACTGGATAATTCAATTGTAGAGTCCCTGGCAATTAAGAATAGAAAAAATGAGACTAAGAAAGAGCCAAAAGGATGGAAAGAAATAAAACTGCCATTATTTGCATATGACAATAATTTACCCAGAAAAGCCAAAAAAAAAAAAAAAACTATTAGAATTATGAGATAAGCAAGGTAGACAACCTGCAAAAAATAATCAATATAAGCTTTTTCCACACCAAGAAAAGCAATTCTACAATATAGTAAGAAAAAAAGATACCATTCACAATAATGACAAAAATAATAAAGTATATAGGAATTTTCCTAACCAAAAACGTAACACCCCTATGGAGACAATTCTAATAAAGAGGAAAATATGAACACAAGGGAGACATCCCATATTCTTGAATGGGATGACAATACAACAAAAACATCGATTATATTCAAAATAATCTATGTATTGTAAATGTGACCGCAGTCAAAATGTCAGTTGTATATTTTTGCTAAATCAGAACAAACTTTCCCTAAAAATATACTGTGGAATAAAGGTCTATACATAACTAACTCAACAGTAATGCAAATAAATAAGATTTACCTTACTGGATATTAAGATATAATTAATAGTATTAAATATGTGTTTAAAAGTTATAAGACTATACAGACCACACTGAGACAGAATAGAGTTCAGAGACAATCCATACATGTATAATATTAATATCTGATAAATTTACAATAATATATCATAAATCAATGAGGAAAGGACAGGCTATTTAGTAGCTGGTAAATGAATAATAGGAAAATTGGCTCATTGTGTAGATCCCTAGCACTGGGTCTCTAATGATCTTTTCTGGTAGACAACATTACATACATGTTGTCACACTTCATTGCTGGAGGATTTTTAAAATGTCCTGTGTGACTCCACAGGGAGAGGACTCTTGGAAGCTTATGCCTATTTTTTTTCCATACTTTGCACTATGCTCCTTGGGCTGCTTCTGCTTGGTATCATTTCACTGAAATAAATCAAGGCCATGAATACAACTATATGCTGAGTCCTGTGATGACTCCTAGTGGGGCATCAAACTTAGTGGTTTGTTACAGGGACCACCAAATATGTAGACAAATATAAATGAATAATAATTGAATAAAACACTAATAATAGTGTTTTTGCAGTAAAGAGAATCAAAGTGTTCCCAAACTGTTTGCACTTTTCTTGCATTAGTCTCTAGTAAGCCAAGGAGACATATTGTAGTATGTAAGATAAATACTAAAAGATGAGTAAAATACATAACTAAAAAGATAACCGTAAGATGAGGAAGTAACAAAAATACTTGACTATTCCAAGAGAAGACAGTAAAAAAGATGAAAAAACATACAAGTGGGACAAATAGAAGGTAAATTAAACCTAAGTATTTAAGATATTACCCTAAATATAAATGTATCATGTACTTGAATTAAAAGATTGACAGCATTAGATGAAAAAAATAAAACCCAAATTTGTGCTGTTTACAAGAGTCATATTCTGAAATATAAAAATACAGAAAGGTTGACAGTAAAATAGAAAAAGGGTACCATGCATGTAAAAGGAAAATAGTGCATCTATATCTACTATCAAATAGACTTTAAGAGGTATTACTAGATATTTCAGGATGATAAAAGGGTCCATTCACCAAGAATACATAAAATTCTAATACATGCCTAGTAACAAAGGCTCAAAGTATAAACAGCAAAATTAAGCAGAACTAAAAGGAGAAACAGACAAATTTGCAGCCTTACTTGCAGATTTTAACACACTTCCCTCAGTAACAAAAACAAACGAACAAAAAATATATATGTAGAAGTTATAAAAACAAAATTAACTCACCTATCTTAACTGGCATATATACAAAACAATAAATATCCAAAATAGTAAAATATCCATGCTTTCAAGGGTACCTGGAAGGAGCACCAAAACTGACCACAGGGTGGGACACAAAGCAACTCTCCACAAATTTCAAGGATTGAAATCATAATGTTTATGTTCTCTGATTACATGAGACTTAATAGCAAAATCAGTAACAAAAAGATACCAAAAATACAAATATCTGGAAATTAACCAATACATTTCCAAGTAATTCATGGTCAAAAAAAAATCCAATGAAAATTGTTAAGTTTTTCAACTGAATAATAATGAAAATATAACATGAAAATTTGTGGGATGCTACTAAAGCTGTACTTAAAGGGACAATGACAGGCATAATGCACATATTAGGGAAGAATAAAGGGTGAAGGTCAATGAGGTGCTCATCTTATAAAACAAAGAATAAAATAAACCAAAAACAAATAAAACAAAACAGTGGGAAGGAAATAATGAAGATAGGAACAGAAATTAATGAAATGGAAAATTAATGTGCAATTAAAAAAACAAATCAATAAATCCAAAGGTTTATTTTCTGAAAAGGCTAATAGAGATAAATCTCTGGCAAGACAAATCAGGGAAATGTGAGAAAAGACACACATTACCAATATCAGGAAGCAAAAATGACTACTGAATGGTCTACACTACAGAACCCACAGGCCACTGAAAAGATAATAAGAGGATATCAGGAATAACCTTATACCAAATAACTCAAAAATTTAGATGAAATGAACCAATTTCTAGGGGGGAAAAAAAGCTTATCAAAACAAAGTACATAATTGAATATTCCAATAGCTATTAAATTCATTATGTAATTAAAACCTTTCCAAAAAGAAAATTCTAAACGTAGATGGCTTTATTGGTTAATGTTACAAAGTAGTTAAGTATGACTATAACACTAAGCTTACAAAAACTCTTGCAGAGAAAAAAAGAGGCCAGGATAATTCCCAACTTGATTCATGAGGCCAGCATAACCCTGTTCCTCATATCTTAAAAGGACATTACAAGAAAACTGCAGACTGATATCTCTCCTGAACATAGGTGCAAATATCCTAAACAAAACATCAGCAAAAATATCAATATGTAAATAAAGGATTATACGTCATGACAAGATGGCTATATTCCAAGAATGTAAAGTTAGCTTAACATTTGAAAATCAATCAACATCATGGTCCACATTAATAGAATAAAGAAGAGAATATGACTATCTCAATAGACCCAGAAAATGAATGTCATAAAAATCAGTATCATTAATTATAAAAACTAGGAACAGATGGAAATTTTGTTACTCTATCATATTAGCTACAAAAAGAGAGCAAATATAATTCTTAATAGTAAAAGGTTAAAAATTTTCTCCCTAGGATCAAGAATGAGATAAGGATAAGTACTGTTATCATTTCTATTAAATACTATGTTAAAGATCCTAACCACTACAACAAGGCAAGAAAAAGAAGTGTAGAGGTTAAAAGGAATGAAAACTGTCACTATTTGCAGATTGTATACACAGAAAACTTTAACATGACTACATACATAAAAACTCAACCAATTTCCATACACACTATTAAAATTAATATGTGAATTTAGCAAGGTAGGTAGACACAAAGTCAATACATAAGAGTTTAGTTTTTCCAGAAACCAACAAACACAATTAAAGTGAAACTTTACAAGATGCCATTTATAACTGCATTAAAAAAAACCTTAGAATTAAAAAATAACTGCATTAAAAAAATACCTTAGAATAAATCTAATGAACATTATGCAAGACTTCTTCACTTAAAACTATAAAACTTTGAGAGAAATTAAAGACCTAAAATAAATGAAGGGATCTACCAAATGGTAGATAACTTGTAGATATTAACTTTCTAATTCTCCCTAAATTGATCAAGAGATTTAATAATTCCAATCTAAATCCAATTTTGTTTTGTCTTGGAGGGGAGGGAGTCTGGCAAGCTGATTTTTAAAGTTCTAAGCAAATGCAAAGGCCCAAGAATAGTCAAGACAATCTTGAGGAAGAAGAAAAAAGGTGCACTTACCCTCCAGAAATTAAGTCTTTTCAGAAGGCTTAAGTGATTAAAGATATTTCAGTATTTTGCACAAGGATAAAGAGATCAATGAAACAGAACAGAGAATTCAGAACAAACCCAAACTCTTGATTTATGACAAAGGTTAGTTAACAATGCAGAGCAAGAAGAATGGTCATTTCATTAACTAGTGCTGGTACAACTAATTATCTACATGGAAAAAAGTGAAATAATTATAGATAGTAATGTAAAAGGAAAGATAATAAAGCATCTTTAAATGAAAGAAGATAATATAAAATAAAATATTCACAATTGTGGAATTTACACAGATTTCTTAAACATGATAAAAAAAATCACTATCCATAAAGAAAAATGTTGATAACTTGGTTCATTATATTTATATGTTATAATAAATGTATATGGTTACAAACTTCTATTCCTCAAAGACACTGTAAAGAGAGTAATTATTTTTTTTAAAGCAACACAATAGAAAAATTGAACAGATATCTGAATAGGCATGTCACGAAGGAGGATATCTAAATGGGCAATACATATATAAAAAAGTATTCAACTCAGTCTTCAGAGAAATAAAAACACAATGAAATACTGTTAAAAACCCACCAAATTCTGGCAAGAATGAGAAGAAACTGGAATTTTCACACATTACTAGTGGAAGAGGAAATTGAAGCAATCACCACAGAAAACTTTTGGCAGTATTTACTAACAACAACACACACACATATTCTATAACCTGATAATTCCACACCCAGATATAAAGCAAACAGAAATGTGTACATCTGTGCACCAAAAAAAATATGTGCAAGAATACTGATGGCATCATTACTCACAATATTTATACAATAAAATATAGCAATAAAAATGAACTAATGCTACAACTGAATAAAATGATGAAGCTCTCAAACCATAATATGAGAGAAAGAAGACAGCACAAAACAGGCTGAACTAATCTATGGTGTTAGAAGCCAGAAAGAGTGGTTGCCTTTTGTGCTGAGATGAAGAGTAGTGGCTGGGAGAGAATCTGATGGAAGTTCTAGGGCACTAATAATGCTTTATATATATATAATGCTTTATATCTGGTTATATATACTTTGGAAAATGCATGGATCTTATAGTTTTTACACTTTTCTATACATGTTATATTTCAGAAAGAAGTTTATTAAAAAATAGAATACATAAAAAATGAAGTGAAAGGGAAAAAACCTATAAACAAAGCCACTATAAACAAGGGAGAAAAGAACAGGACTTGAGGAGAGACAAGAGCATTCCCTATGTTAATGAATCTGCAAGTATTTTTTACAGAATAGTTCTCAATGAGAGAATCACTATTCTGTACCTGTGTTACTTGCCAATTCAGTACAATTCATATTAAAGCAAAGCAAATAGTAAAATAAAATATCATGTCATGAAGCCACTGAGAAGAGATATTCATTGACTATAAGTTACTCTTTCACAGGTACTCTTCTTCAATATTAGTTCTATTCATTCATTCAAAATATTCACTTAGAAACTCCTAGACATAGTTAATTCATTCAACAATGTACTGAGCTCTTTTTCTAGAGTACAAAAGAGCAAGAAGGCAGATAAACCTCTCATAGTGCTAACAGTCTAAAAGAGAAGACGTATGATAACAAGTTATTATTATATACTGTGCCAAGTATTATGACATGGAAAGAACAAAGTGGCATAAAAACACGTCAGGGACATCTAATTCAGTTTAGTAGGATTAGTGACAGTTTAGAGTTAGATAACCCTCACAGAAATCATTTAGTATATTCCTTTATTTCACAAATGAAGAGAGACTAAAACATGTATACAAGCTAAATTAGTTAGACCTGAAAAATGAGTTGATGTTAAACTGCTAATATGGGAATTGAGGCCAAAGAGGCAGCAGAGTATTCAAGGCAGAGGGAACAGCATATATAAAGGCCTAGGGGGGCTTCCCTGGTGACACAGTGGTTGAGAGTCTGCCTGCCGATGCAGGGAACGCAGGTTTGTGCCCCGGTCCGGGAAGATCCCACATGCCGCGGAGCGGCTGGGCCCGTGAGCCATGGCCGCTGAGCCTGCACGTCCGGAGCCTGTGCTCCGCAACGGGAGAGGCCATAACAGTGAGAGGCCTGCGTACCACAAAAAAAAAAAAAAAAAAGGCCTAGGGACAAGAATGAGCATAACACTTCAGAGATGATGCATCCCTGAAGAACAGTAAAAGACAAAATCTCTATCCTTAAAGAGTTCACACTTAGAAATATGAAAGAACATGTTTTAAATAAACCTAAATCCATCTCTATTCGTTTGTAGATAATGTGAGAAGATGAAGTATGGCACACTGTCAGAAAGGGAAAAAGAAAATAAGAAAGATCACAGATTTCCAAAAGCTGTAAAAACATAACAAGGATACTGGAAATTCCTACCAGAGCCCTTCAGATTCTTTCTCAGTATAAGGTTCTATGATTCTAGATGCTGTACAGAGGTACTGTATTTTATACAAATGCTATTCTTGAAAATAACATAAGTTGAAACAGAATTTATATGAATTAAATGTATATCAGAGCTTATAAAGTTAAAGATCCTTGGAGCTATCATATTAATGCAAACAACCCTCCATGGTTCTAGATCTGCCACTAGCTCAGATGTCACTTGACATATAAAACTTAGCTCCTCTGGCCATCAGTTATGTCATTTATTAAATGGAAAGATTAAAATATATCAGTATTTTCTCTAAATTATTTTCAGCTTTATTTTTTTATTTTTATTTTTTTGGAAAAGGTAGTCTTTTTAATAACTGCTTTTGTCACCAGGTTAAGTCATGCAGTTACAAAGTAGTTAGAAACTTCTGAAAGGATATTATTGTTAAAAAAAGAAAAGCTTGGGCTTCCCTGGTGGCTCAGGGGTTGAGAATCCACCTGCCGATGCAGGGGACACGGGTTCGTGCCCCGGTCCGGGAGGATCCCACATGCCGCAGAGCGGCTGGGCCCGTGAGCCATGGCCACTGAGCCTGCGCGTCCGGAGCCTGTGCTCCGCAACGGGAGAGGCCACAACAGTGAGAGACCCACGTACCGCAAAAAAAAAAAAAAAAAAAAGCTCATTCTTACATAAATAATATCTAGTACTTCACTGGGACACTACTGTTCAAAAGGCCCTGGTCAAACAACTCCCAAACAAAACAACCCCAGGTTGTTTCCAGCCCACTGGGAATGAAGCTGTGTGCAGAAAATTCTATGATGCTAAGCTTAAATTATTGGACATCACCATTCCTCAGGAGGCCATACTAGAATCTATGGCAAGAAATTAAATTTTTAAAAAGACACATATTTTTATAAACCAGAAGTAAACAATTAACTAGAGGAGCAAACGGACACATGTACATCATCAAGGAATACAGCTTAGGGCAAGCAATCTATAACATTTCCTTTCATTACTAAGTTTAATTTTTAAAATGTAAACAAAAACAGAACCAATAAAACTATGTTAAGAAACACAGCTTTGAAACAAAAAAACAGGTGTAGCTAATTAAATGTGTCATTTTGCTTTCATTATTTTATGCTCTAATGATCTCAAAAGTTTTGAAATGGGAAACAAGATGCAAGGAAGAGAACAAAAGACAAAATGCCCCAGGCAAGCCTAATGCCAACACATTCTTTCCGGTATATGACATGTTCTCCTCAAGCCCCACATCACTATCCAGATATAATCACTTCTAGACAAGAGCAATTACTCTAAATTCATGCTCTTCAAGACCATCTGCTCCATATTCAATCAACAAACATCTTGCTCCATGCATACGGCATCCTACAATTCTATACTTAATGCTTGCTAAATAATGATGTTATTTTTTGAGCATGCAATTAAGTTCCTTCCTTAGAAACTAAAATTCATCACAGGAGTAATAATGTTTTTTAGAATTATTATCTACCCTACAGACAATTATATAAAGAAGTAACATGAAACATGGGCATCAGGATCTCAGATTTGAATTGTAAAAGTTAGGCATAAAATTTCTGAATAGTATATTCAGGCAAATGAAGACTGAAAGCAACTACAAAAATCTAAGTCTCTCTTTTTAAAATATACTTTCCTCAAAATATCAGAATTCCAGAAATGTTTTATCTGGAGTCTTTACTCTCCCTCAACTCAGTATTAAGTATAGACAAGGTGATAAGTATTACCTGATATATCACTGGGAGAGTTCCATTTCTCACTCCTTATTCATAGAAAAGAAATTAAACAGAATACTCTCAAAGAGGGTATTGTGGTTCTTGCGTTATTTTTATTACAAATGATTGGTATAACTTAGACTGACTGCAGAAGCCAGGTCTATTACGAATCCCCTATCACTTTTAAAAATTGCTTTTAAAAGTAATAGCACTATGGAAAGCACCCTGGTCTCAAGACCTGAATCTTGGGCCAAGACTTCACTAACTGCTTGAGCTTGGATGGATCACACAGTCTGTACTCATCTGTGGAATAAGGGAATATACGAAATGATTTCTGATAGGGTCTTCTAGTTCTAAAACGACAGAATTAATTCACTTCACCAGTCCCAGGTTTTAACAAACTTTCCTAAAAATACAGCTTATAGTATCAAAATTTTAATATCAAATTATTTATTACCTGGCTTACCAACCCTATTAAAATGCAGAGTTAGGGGCTTCCCTGGTGGCGCAGTGGTTGAGAGTCCGCCTGCCGATGCAGGGGACACGGGCTCGTGCCCCGGTCCGGGAAGATCCCACATGCCGCGGAGCGGCTGGGCCCGTGAGCCATGGCCGCTGAGCCTGCACGTCCGGAGCCTGTGCTCCGCAACGGGAGAGGCCACAACAGTGAGAGGCCCGCGTACCACAAAAAAAAAAAAATGCAGAGTTAGGAACAAAAAGGACAGTTTGCTCATAGCACAATTCTTATGCCAACAGAGGTTGAAGATCTATGGCTTTGTGGACTAGAGCAAGGTCCAGGTAAGAGGAGAGGAACCAGGAAAATAATGAAGGAATATAGTCTGACTTGGGGCAGGGGGCAGGGGGGCAGAAGGCCAACTATATTTGTCCCTTTTTTTGGAAGGTACAAAAACTCTAAATAACACACCATTAAAACTGAAAAAATAATTCACAGTCACTATCTCTGTTCCTTGAACTTTCAATCACCCCCTCAATTTATTGCGATCTACTAGAACTACTCTCTTCCAAGGCCCTCATGACCACCCAAGTATTAAGCACTTGATGTCACTGTGGTCTCTATACTGTCGATCCTGGCTCCACTATTTATTTCCTGTGTGATCTTGGTGAAGTTCCATAACCTGTCTGACCTAAGTTTCTTCACCTATAAAATGAAGATAACCATATAAGGAATGCTGTAAGAAATCATTAACACGTGTGAAGGCACTTCAAACAATGGATGGCACCTTGTAAGTACTCAATTAGTGGTAACTAATAATATATTATTTCTAATTACTTCCTCCCTGAATCTTCCCTCAGTTGAGTCACCACTTTTTTGGGGTTCTCTTCCCACCTCTCTAGCCACTCTTCAGTCTTCTATACCAGATTTTTCCTAACAATTCAACCTTTGAATGGTGGTATTCCCCAGGATCCCTTCTTTCCTCAGTAGCAGGCTAAAACCTCCCTGATCCTTCACAAATACAACACAACATATTATAATTTTACCTGTTACACTGCTGCACTTCTCTGTGCATCTTGAGCTCTAAGAGGAGAAAGTCCAAGTCTCTCTTATTCACTGACGTAGTCCCAGCACCAAGTGCAGTGCCTGGCTCAATAAATGAACGAAAAAATGAACTCTGTTCATTCTCTCTAAGTGACTTCATTCATTTCAATGGCTTCAATCATAATCTAACCAGTGACAACTCACTAAAACATAGATCTAACCAAGACTCTCATCTCCAAAACCTGCAATTCAAAATCCTGCAGCTTAGACAATGTAAACAATAAAAAGGGTTAGAAGGTGGAGGACAGAGTGGGCAGGAAGAAGACATCCCAACAGTCTAGACAAGAGCAATGAAAAATAGTTTAAAAAAATTTTTAAAGCTGAAACTCTGAATAAATTTTGAAAATAGAGCTGACAAAGAGTAACAAAAAAAGGAATTAAGAATAACTCTTAGAAGTAACTTTTGTTTAGAAAGACTGATTTTTTTTTTTTAATTAGAAAGAAAACCTTTCCTTAGGTTTTCTACTTTTATAGCCTTGGCAAGGCAACTCAGAAAATTTTCCACTAGTGAAGTAAATAGGATATATCACTTAGAGCTTAAACAGAATCAAAACTACCACTTGTTTTTCTGAAACAAACCACTCATCTCCAGTCATTTCAAATGAACAGCAGAACTAATATTAAGATACCCAATTCACTGACCAAAAAAAATTCTACTTCTCATATAATATCCATAATGTTTACGCAGTAGGAAAAATCCTAACATCACAAATATAACTATCACTATATTTCAGAATTACAAAACAGAGGGGAAAATTCATTGTTTTATGATATTATATTGCATAATTACTGCCTATTTATCCACCTACAATAATGAATAAAGATATGATCCCTTATGAAATGCATTAATTAGAGGATAATCATGATACATACATCAATTAATTTTGTTGCTCTACTGCAGGGCTAAAGTGGACTCACATGTGGGACGACGTGGGTACGGGAGGGAAGAGACTGTAACTGACTATGTATGACAGGAGAGCTCTCACATTCAGCAAGAAAATCTGTCAGGGAGGCGCCCCCAAAATAAGCCATATCTATTTCTAGTCTGCATATTTCTATTGATGGGCAAGACTTTTACCGATCCAGATTCAGTAAAAGTCGCTACTCTAGCAAGGTAAAGGATTCTGCTAGACTTCCCTGATACCACTTGTACTACAGTAACCAAATACTTCATAAAATCAGGAATACTGTCAAAATTCAAATAAGCATCTACCAGAGAAGTGCATAAATACACATAAAATATGAAATTTTTTTTTTAAAAAAGAGAGAAAGTGACACCTACCAAGGGCCTGTATAAAACATGAACACTGCTGTCAGGCTATACTTCTAAACCTCATAAGAACTCTTTTAAAAATGTTATACAAAAAAAAAAGTTATCCCTATTTAGCAGATGAGGAAAGAGTTCAAGAGGTTAAATGGCTTGCCCAGTGACTCCCAGCTGATAAGGGGTAGTGTTAGCATTTGAAACTAGAGCTCACCATAAGCTTTCCACAAAACCCTACTATTTCCCTGCATCTTATTTAAAAATATTGAATTTTTAAAGAATCAACATTTTAATTCTAACTTAGAAAATAACATTGGCAGAATTCAAAAATGGTGGAAAATGTTAGAAAAAGAACCTTTCTTAAGAACTGGATTGTACATAGGAGATCCTCCATAAATTCCTGTTCAAATAAGCTAGTGAAGGGTGGGAGGGAGGACTAACAGCTATAAATATCTGAGAACCCTGCTGCAAGACAGATAACATTTTCCATTTCACAAGAAGTTATGTTATAATAATTAGATTCAGTATTTTTACTAGACCTACATAAGTGTAATAATGACAAAATCATTGTTTAAATAAGAGTTTTAATTCTTCCTGTTCTGTGATGGTATCTTATCAAGGCCCAAGCATTTGGTATGAACATGTTGAAATGATGTGTAATCAACAAGGATGCTAAAGATAAATTCTTAGAGATGTGAAGCAAATGCTTCCTTCCACTGTTAACAAAATGACCGAGTCCTCTTCTTGAAGAAATCAAGTTCTATTTATATTCACTCTCCTGAAATGGCACAGGCAGCCTTAGAAGGATAAGTTTATAATAAATCCCTGCATTTGGAAAACATTGTTGCTAAGCATCTTCTAACATTCAGCAGAGTTTATATAATTCATGTCTCCACTGCATAATTAACATTTCATGTTTTCTAAAAAAGTGTGGTATGCTTATCTATGTTGTTAATTTAAAACATTATAAATTTTGAGGGAATTAATAAAAGGCTATGCAACTAATTAATTAGAAAGGCAGCCTAATCCCAGGAGGGATAAAAACACAGACATTAAGTGTCAGGATGTGTCAGAGTTGAGCTTATAAACAGCTTGTCTGCTTGAGATAAAACATTTCAAAATGCAGCTGCTCTTTGCTTAAAAAGGTGAGCTACAAAACATTAGGCTTTTGGACAAGTCACAACTTATCAAACCACACTCTAGCTCAAAAATTAATTATAAAGAAAACATAACATTTGAAAATCAGTTTCACACCCAACCTGCAACATTAAACATTATATCTGCTCAGATAATAAGAGATCCAATTGTTGAAAGCAATACTACAGTAGTATTTCCAACTTTCTTATTTGTTATGGAGACAAAGTTTAAAAATACGGAAAATATTCAGTAACACTAGAAAAAAAGATTAGAAAAGTTGAGAGCAATCACACTGCAAAAGACACAGCATCACCCTTACAAACTCTGGAATAGATTGCAAACCTTCGGTCCTCTGGAAAAGCATGCACAAACATATATACTACAATGATTTTGATCTTTTGTATTAATAACCCACAAACAATAACCTTAAGATTAACAAAACAATCAGTAACATAGTTCACTTAGGTTTTATGAAATTCTGAATCACTTCAATGTATGTAATTACTAGACACCTGTGCACCATTTTATTAAAAATGGCAGAGCCTCCCCAACTAGAAGCCAGTCCAGGAAAAAGGAAAACCACCAGACAGCCAACACACCAAAAGCTCAAAGAACATACATGTCCACAAATCATAAGCAAGCAAATGTTCTAAGAAAAACACATGTCTACATTCCTACTTGTATTCTTAAGTGTTAATCCTTAACTACTTCCTTAATTGTGGCTTTCTATCTTTCAGAATTATTTTTCATTTTAAAGTTTTATTCAGAACCATTATATATACCTGCAAGACAAACTAGGACACTCATTTTCTCCTACAGTCAGAGACTAAAATGATACAGTAGTATAGAATAGTACATTACTATCACATAAAAACTCTAGGAAGAAACTCAACACTATCAGTGAGAGAGTCAGAATTACATTACCTAAACTAAATGCAGTTATTTAAATCAGTTACAGAGAATCTCCAAAAATCAGAGAACTGGTTGGCCTAAATCAGTGGTTCTCAAAGTGTAGCCCTTGGACCAGCAGCACTGATTATCATCTGTAACTTGATAGAAATGCAAATTCTTGTACCCCAGCTGGACCTACTAAACCAGTAGCATGCAGCCCAGAATTGTGTTTTAACAAGCTCTACAAGTGATTCTTATACAGGTTTAACACAGGAGAACCACTGGCCTAAATTAATGATACATTTCCTGTTGACAGGGAAGTACAAGACTGGCTACTTCAAATCACTTGGAAAACATAAATACTGATTCCAGTTCCCCACCTTCTTTATTCAATTAAGTATGGAAAGTGAGTGAGTGTGTGTGTGTGTGTGTATGTGAGAGAGAGACAGAGAGACAGAGAGAGAGAGAGAGAGAGAGAGAGAGAGAGAGAGAGAGAGAGTGTGTGTGTGTGTGTGTGTGTGTGTGTGTGTGGGTGTGGGTGTGGGTGCGCGCACACCTGCATGGGAGTGTGCATGGCTTCCCAGGTGAACCTGAGGCATAATGAGGTTTTAAGAACCAATGACCTGGGAATTCCCTAGTGGTCCAGTGGTTAAGAATCCGCCTTCTGTTGCAGGGGACACAGGTTTGAACCCTGGTCAGGGAACTAAGATCCCACATGAGCAGGGCACCTAAACCCAGGTGCCTCAACTACTGAGCCAGCATGCCTCAACTAGAGAGCCCAGGTGCTCTGGAGCCCGTGCGCCACAAGGAAGATCCTGTGTGATTCAACTAAGACCCAACACAGCCAAAAATAAATAAAATAAATATTTAAAAAATTAAAAAACAAAAACAGGGGTTCCTACCTTTAAAAAAAAAAAAAGAACCAGTGACCTATGTCAGTGGCTCTCAAAGTGTGGTCCCAGCAGCATCAGCATCAGCTGGGAACATATTAGGAATTCACAGGTACCAGCCCAGACCTACTGAACCAAACTCTGGGAATAGGGCACAGCCAGCCACCTATAGTTTACTAAGTTCTCCAGGTGATTCTGATGCACAATAAAGGCTGAGAACCTCAACTCCAAGTGATCTGTCTGGAATTGAGAACATGTGAAATGAATCTGAATTCTGCAGAAAAGAATAAATAAGAGACAGAATTAACTTGTGTACTCAGGAATACATCTCTTGGAGCTGGAGTCTCTCTTTCCTCACAAATTTGGAGGTCAAGGTGCCTTATTTCCTAGATAAGCCAGTGGGAATTCTCAAGCTGTCCACTTACACACAGCACAACTGGTGAACAATGAAAATGCCTCCTAAAAAGCACTGGTTTTAAGCAAGATGTATTTAAAGTCCACAGTCAGAACCATAGCTGAGAAATCTTGTCAGTGGGAAGCCAAAAATTGACTGGAAATGTTCAAAAAAATAGCAGCAGTTATTTAAGGCACCACAGAACACTACCTTGTCTACTGCTACCTATAAAGGTAGCAATAACCACTTGGAGTTGTTTCCTTAGCACAGAGCAGGGATTTCTAAAGGCAAGAAAGGATAGGAGGAGATGAAGCTCAACGGAGGTTTAAAGACAAAACTAAACTCAACTCTGAAGTGAATAAATATTTTTATTACTCTACCAAGAGGAGTGGAGTGGTAATTACACCTCATTACGTCTCCCAGTTTTCACATACACTTCTCAAATACGTACTGAGCATACTGCTTCTAAATATTAAAATTTTACCATGACTCTTTTTGTAAAAAATATGATTCTAACTTTGTGTAATTCTAAGGTCAGTGTAATAATTGTGACTGCTTCTACTTGTCCAAGGACACTTACTATGTTAAAAAAAAAAAGGGGGGGGGCACAGCAGTTCAAACTTCCCTAGGCAGTCATTTTAAAAGACTAAGAGCCATCCAACTTTTCCCCTAATAACTCCTCTACATTTGAATTTAGTTAGAAGGCAACATTAAATTTTCAATTCTTTTTACCTAGAACTAGGAGAATACGTAGTTCAAATTTACTGTATAGCTGAGTTTTTTCTTCCTATGCTCAATGCACACATTAGGAGTGCCCTTGTATATTCAATAAGTGAGATATGCCCATTCTACAGCATTTGGAGCAAAATTCGACTATTTTTAATTATAGAGTTTGAGTTGTTTTATCTTTCCTTCTGAGTCACACTATTAACCAAATGTATAAGTTAATCAAGTCCTTAGTCAGACTGTTTCAATGAGAAAATGCAGTTAACTTCACAATCAGCATTAGTCTGCTTTGTAGCATTATTTCTAAGAACACTGTGGGAGAAAGCCCTGACTAACCACCTAAGTTTAAATCATTCAGACACAAAAGTGAAGACAATGAAGAGTGGAAAAGCCAGGTGTATGAAAGTAGCTAATGAGGCCAGGCCAGGTTTAGTGCCTAACTTGGGTACTTCCTTGTTATGTTCTAGTTCATCCTATCCTTCCTATCCTTCTTCCCTGCCCCCCTTCCTTTCTTCCCTTCTTTTTTTCCATTTATTTCTTCTTCTCCCTTATATCCAAGGAATGTCATATGTACAAAGGCACTTAAGTATCATCTACCACAACCCCCCGAATTTACAAATGGGAAAAACTAAGGCTCAGATAAGGCAAAGAACTTGCCCAAGACCACAAGATTGATTTTAAAGGTATTTTCTACTCAAAATCCATTTTCTACTATACACCCCTGCCTCTTTAGAAAAATCTCTTGCAAAAATTCTAGCACACTGTTCTTAAGCTTTATTCTGCTATATAAAGTTAGAGAACACGACTGCATAACACAACATATACTAGTATTTAAGACAGTATACACAAAACTACATATTTTCCCTACTGGACACTTTAATTTTAAGACTAATCTTTTTAAAAATTACCTTCTCAAAATCTGATTCATTGCTAGATTAGGGGAAACAGAAGATCAGTTAAATACCTGAAAATCTGAAATTATTAAGTCATATTAACAGCAGTTAATATTTATTTACTGCTTGTATATGCCAAGTACATCCTTTTTTTAAGTGTATATTTTTATGTGTATATTTTTATTTTTAGGAAGAGGGATTAAGAGTGATTCTTATTTCATTTTTATAGTTTTCTGAATTATCCAGATTTTTTTCATAAAACATACATATTTTATGATTAGAAAAAAATTTAGCTATTTCCATTAGGAAATAAGTGAGATATAAATTATCAGTTTGTGAATAAACCAGTTATTAAATCCATCAGTACAGAGTCACTACAGCAAATCACTCTCACCTGCTTCATTACACAAGGCTTTCAAGTCTGCTCCAACGTATCCATGAGCATTATTTGCCAGCTGTAGCAGTTCAGCTTCAGTAAGCAAATGGGGCACCCTTCGAAGCAGTTTCTGGAGGATATCTAGCCGGTCTTGTGCATTCGGAACTCCAATCTCAATTTCTTTATCAAACCGTCCAGGTCTTCGGAGTGCAGCATCCAAAGCATGGGGACGATTTGTGGCCCCAAGAACCAACACCTGTCCTTCACTTCCCTCCTAACAAAACAAAATTAAAATATATTACAGGGACTTCCCTGGTGGCGCAGTGGTTGAGAGTCCGCCTGCCGATGCAGGGGACAGGGGTTCGTGCCCCGGTCCGAGAGGATCCTGGTCCCCAAAAAAAAAAAAAAAAAAAAAAAAAAAAAATATATATATATAAAACATATTCTTCTAAAAGTAAAAAAATACGCACTCACTGTATAGACAAGGATAGATCTAACTAGGCTAAGTCCTATCCCTTATTTCTCAAATTTTGTCATTCATCCCATATTTCCCAAAGCTCAGTCTAAATGCTCCCTTACCTAGAAAGTTTTCCAATACTTAACTATCTACTCTAAGTGATGTCTCTCCCACTTCTAGCATCTTAACTACACAATTCTCATAAATAACAACATATATACCCTATACCATAGTTTTAATTTGTTTAATTGTTTTAAGTTGTCCTTTTCCCTGCTTGAAAGCAAAGATTATGACCTACACGTGTTTCAAACAGAACAAGGCTCTATTACGCAGTTGTCTAAGAAATCTTCCTCACATTCACACTGTTTCTATTTTGTTTTGATAAATATTCAAATTCCTGAAAATACACAAAATATAACCAACACCCAAGTATCAGATACCCTTGAATACATATGGATTTTTACTCTGAGAATAAAATCTGGAACAACAAATTATAAAGAACTATGTTCACAATGAGCCACCTGTAGAAATTATCCAACATTCTACTCAGATGACCCAAGTGTAATCTCACAGAGACAAGCTTAATTGGAATGTGATTTGAAGTAAGAAAACTCAAACCTAATCAACTATACTGGATGTGCCAACAGGAAGTGCACGGATTACAGTGAACCTATGAATTATGAGTTTAGAAGACAAAAATACAGGTCCTTAAATATTTTCAGGCTAAAACAGCAGTGTCACATGCTCCCAGTCCTGCCCAAAGGCAAGAACATCAGTTCACAGCAGGTCTATCCCAGTGGCAGAGAAAGAGGTAGCAATGACATAGTAATTAAGATGCTCCAACACAGAGCCTCCTGATTTCCTACTCACCAAAATCCATTCGAATTATAATACAGCTCTCCACATATATTTTTCTTCAGGATGAAAAGAGAGCCGTTCATAAACAAAGTATTTGGTCAGCTTAATAATTATACTTTTCTTTTTCAAAACTCTTCATTGAAGTATAGTTGATAATAATTATACTTCTTATCATAAATGGACGAACTGGTGTCCCAGTTTATGTATCAGTCTCTTGTGAGTGTTGTTATTATGGATCTATCCTCAGAGCTCCACTATCTCCAACATACTAACAACACTGAATCCTCCAGCTCTGTAAGTTCAGAACCGAACCTGGGACATCATGATCACACCTAGGTAGTGCCCTAAGACTGAGAACCAGATGGTCATCCAGCCTCCCGCAGGTTACAATCCTTCTCTTATGTTACTCTTAAAATTGTAACACAGGTTAGCAAATAATAGAGACAACACCAAACATTCCCGTTATTTTCACGTGTTCAGTTTCTACCAATAGTCAGTAAAACCAAAAAGTTTGAATTGCACAGTTTTTCAATGTGCAAAAGACTGGGGACTCCATGATTTCTATAATTTCTTCTGGTTCTGACATATTATGATTCTAAAAATATGAGTTATTTACAATCTTGTATAAAAAGTGTATTCTTCTGATAAATGCCCAACAGGAGTCTGAAAGAATTTTTCTTCATTCCTCTTCCCTATTAGTCCTATGGATCTCCCTTTCATGATCAGCACATAGTTTTTATTAATATAAGACTGTATGCACTATCAAAGAATCTGGTAACATGAGTAAATTCTTTTTAAATGTTGTACAAACACATTTCCCATTATTCTCACTTTCTGTCCTTTCACTTGCCCAACTTAGAGCCCCCAAAGAATCAATTTTTACAAGAGTAATAAGACTTACTCATGAAATTTCTTAGTAAATTCCCCTTAAATTTAATTGCTAAATTTTCCTTACTGACTTGGGCTTCAGGTTTTTAGGTTAATACCATTTATTATAAATCTATCATTGTATATAATTTTATATGCTAGAAAAATATGCCAGGTTATACTGTCCTAGCTGTTACTAAGAAATCATGAAGAAAATTATTTTATGGGTCTTTCCTCTAGTTTTCACAGCTAATATTTCTTCCTTACCCTAGAGTATCCAAAAAACTCAGACATATTTGACAGTTTTTGCCACTACATGTATATTATTAAGAAAATAGTCCCTCCTACAGAAATCAATACTGGTGCTGTACTTACTGAACCAATACCATCCATCAGTGTTAAGAGTGAAGCTACAACTCTTTTTTCCACTTCATTCTGAGCCCCTTCTCTTTTAGGGCAGAGTGCATCCAGCTCATCAATAAAAATAATTGATGGGTGCCTAAAAATAAACAAGTAAAATGAATTCTCTAATATATATTTAATTTTTAAATGATATGTTGCACTGCAGTTAAAAAATTGAAATTGTTTTAATTTTTTGACTGAAATGCAATGCATCAAATTTAGGATTTAATTAATAATATTAAAGACAAAAGCAATAGGATGTTAAGCTGAAAAATCTTAGATTAATTCTAGCCTAAATTATTAACTCACCAATACCACATTCTAGTAGATCTGCCCTCAATAAAAAGTAGAGTACTGAGAACATGTATTGCTCATGAGATGACAGTCTATGCCCAGACAGAACTTGCCCACTAATGCCCACTAAATTGCTATGCCTGGATCACTTCAGAAGCTGAGACCAGTGATGCTATTCCTTGGAGATGGTTTAAAGTTCCAAGAGATAGAAAGTAGAAATGCTCTTTTTAAAAAATCTACTAAAAAAACAACTTTCAAGATGACCAATTCTCCCATACAAAGATGTGAATTCTCTCATAAGAGGAAGTCTCAACTTCCAGGAACAAATTAATAGGACAATAAAAACATTCTAAACAATAAGGTGTACCACTGATTCTCAAATCTTCAGTATTTGGAGTAAAGACTACTTATTTTATCTACTGGAGGAAAACACTTTAAAAATGGAAGTTTTGATAAGAGGGCAGTAATTATGGTAGGTTACATACCAAAACAATGAAAGAGACATAGCCATATTATGAATAAAACTACATTAGACCAAGTTACAGGCCACTCATTAATACTCCTTGCAATGTAACAATGGTAGCCTAAACTAAGAAATGATTAGTAAGAATCATTTCTAAAGCAAAAGATTTGTCACTTTGAAGCAAACTGTAATAAAGTTTTAAGCCTAAAGGGCAACTATAATAGTCTATCGAGATCAGATGTACCCAAAAGAAAGAAAATCATAAATTTATATGCTCAAGCAAATTCACATGACTTATCAGACAGCACTGTCTTAATTCTTTTACCTTATGTAATTTTTAAAATTGAGATATTGACATATAACATTACTTTCAGTTACACAACATAACGATTCAACATTTGTATATACGTATCATGAAATGATTACCACAGTAAGTCTAATCCACGTTGTCTCCGTGCAGTCATAACATTTTTTTTCTTATAATGAGAACTGTTTAAATCTACTCCCTTTGCAACTTTCACATGTGCAATACAGTACTAGTAACTGCAGTCACCACGCTGTAGATAACATCCCCATGATTTATTTTATAACGGGAAGTTTGTACCTTTTGCTACATTATGTAATTTAATAACTTATTTCTCACATTTCCAAAACAATACTAGATAGAATTAGATTAGATAGAACCTCATTAAACTTACAATCTACTTCCAGTGCCATCACTATTATTTTTGTTCTATTCTTTCATGCTTCGTATAAAGTACTACTATCTCTACTTTCATTAATACACCCTTGACTACTAATTCCAAACATCCAAAAATAAAGAATACCGCAGAGTGGCTTCAGCAAATATCTGACGTAACCTTGCTTCAGTCTCCCCATAGAATCTGTAACAAATAAAATACATTTAAAGACCAACTCTTATCATTTTTAAAGCTCTATAAAAGCTCACCTGACTTTTCAAATATTTCCACAATCCTTAATACTACTTTCAAAAATTATTTTCCAAACTTAATGTTTATACACATTAAAAAAAGCAAATTAAAAATATTTCAATGTGTGGGCTTCCCTGGTGGCGCAGTGGTTGAGAGTCCGCCTGCCGATGCAGGGGACACAGGTTCATGCCCCATTCCGGGAAGATCCCACATGCCGCGGAGCGGCTAGGCCCGTGAGCCATGGCCACTGAGCCTGCGTGTCCGGAGCCTGTGCTCCGCGACCAGAGAGGCCACAACAGTGAGAGGCCCGCGTACCACATACACACAAAAAAAAATTTCAATGTGTGAAATATCCAGACAGAACACTATTGAGTCATTTTTTAAAAACCACATTTAAGATGTATATCTAATAATATTGTTTAGTCTATTAAATTATGCACTTACTTGCTAATAATTTCAGGGCCATTAATTACAGAAACATAGGCACCAACTTCATTAGCAACAGCCCTGGCAATCATTGTCTTTCCAGTACCTGGAGGGCCATAGAGCAACACTCCTCTAGGGGGAGGAATTCCTAGAAGAAAAAGCAGAGAACACTGGATGCAGCATTACTAGGTTGCTTGTAAGTGTTGTCATATGACTTCAAACACGAGTTATAAAATAAATTTACCTTGCACAAAAACTAAAGTAAGAGTCAGAACTTCCCTTTCCCCATAGAAAAATGTACTAACTAGCCCAAACGGTGATCTCAAACAATGACTTTTTCTCTCTCTGTAGACCCAACCAGGCCAGGCTGGTTAGTAAAAAAACTGGTTTAACACCCACACTATTGACATGCCCCATCCCACACAGCACAGTTCAATGATCAAAAAACAAAGCCCAAACAACAGGAAGGGCATGCAAAATAAGCCCCCAACCCCAATTTTTATCCAACTAGCCATCTCAGAGAATATAAGCCTTACCAGGGTTCCTTTTATATGTGAATCCAAGTATTCATTTTATATATAGATAGATAGATATAGATATTCATGAAAAAAGAAAAAGCAAAAAGCAGAGAAAGACACGGTATGCACCAAATATATGCAGAGGATCTGGGCAGTTAACAATGCAGAAGAAGCCCTGAGTTTTCTAAAAGCCAAGTCACTCCCTTAACTACTTGTTTCAACGCAAAGAGATCTGCACCCAGCTACATTTCCTAACAAAGAAGTTTTATCCAAACTATTTAAATGTTTGATTTATTTTTTTTAGTCATTACGGCTAATCTAGCATGACAAGATACTTACTCTAGATCCAATACAAACAACTGTGGAAGTGTGCAGTTAAGAGAGACAAGGCTACAACTAACTCACATTACAACCTGAAGAGACCAAGCATAGAAAAAGGCCAACTTAACTGGCATCTCCTACCACACCTCCCACTCAGGAAAGAAAAACAGGAAAAGAGGGTGAACAATTATTAGATAAGTGAAATGAGCCAACTGCTTTTAGTATGAATTTAACATTTCTGGGTGTAGTACACTGAAGAAATCATACCATAACTCTTGAAAAGCTCAGGCTGTTTGAGAGGTAATTCAATTATTTCTCTAATTTCTTTCAGCTGACTATTTAAGCCACCAATCATGTCATAAGTTACTTTTAATTGGTTGTCTTGATCGTTTGAATTTGTACGAATCTTTGTAAAATTGACTCTTGTTGTCGAAGAAATAAAATAAAAGGTATCGGTGTTGCACTGTGCTCCCACGCTGGGTGACTTTAGCAATCTCTCTTCATTGACAGGTTGCTCATTTCCTTCTCTGGCAGACTGAGAACGACGTTTAAGACCTGTGACTGCCTCTAGTCCAAGTCCACTGCCATTCCCAGGACTCTGTGTAACACCTGACGAAACGCCACCAGCTTTATTTATCATTCTGCCATCTCCTGGTTTGTAAGGAGTACTGCTTGATGTTGGGTTTTGGGGCACTTCCAGACCTAACTGGCTTAGCTGTAAGGATATATCCAGGGTACTAGTTTCCACACTGGATGGCTTGGAGGCCATTCCCCGGGCAATAGTGTCAGAGTCATTCTGAGCCCTTCTCAACAGCGTGCCATCTGGTCCTTTCACTCGCAACACTTGCAACTTGCATGGTCGTCCATAGAATGTACAATACAGAAAGTTGCCTGGTAAAACAATCTTGCCATCTGGAAAACAATTTATTAAATATATACATTAGCACAATTTTTCACCCATTTAAAGTTTAAATAGCAATTTATTTCATCTATTAACAAAACTATCTGACTGAAAAGACTAAATCAAAGATGGAAGTATTAATAAAACAACCGTTATGAAAAACAGAGGACCTAATATTCCCCTATGATAGGGCACTATCTGGAGACAGAAGGTCAAGCTAATTCTCCGAAATTCTCTACACTCAGTACATTTAGGATTCTACAGCTATAACCCCATAGAGCCAGGCATTCCACGTTCAGTAACAAACCAAGCTAAAATGGCACATCTACACCAACACTCCAAGATAACATACCTGACCAGAAAGAACAGAGTTCAAGGGTTAAAAGTCTTAGTTCTACCACTGACTTTGCTCACAGTTAAGTCAAAAATTCTCTCCACTGCTCAACTACCAATCAATTACTTGGCAGTTGGGGGTGGAGGGCGGCGGCAGATACTACATCCCTATCTTAAAAGGACGTTCATTCATTGAGAATATTCTCTACACTATTTTAAAGAACAGCATTATGTACATAAGACCTCAAAGACACATCAGTTTATTTGCTGCTGCCTTGCTTTTTAACATTTAGAAAACGTATGGAAGAGACATCTCACCTAGTTTTCTCAGAAGACAAGCAGTCAGTTGTTCTTCATTAATATCTGCATTTTTGTCACTGTGAAGGGTGGGAGAAATAAAAATCAGCATTGAGTACACCAGAAACAAAAATGTAATATAAAATGACATGTACACAGTTGTGATGTAGACCTAATCAAAAGAATCGTTAGTTTACAATCTGGAAATGATTTATACAATTTTGGAATGATTTACACTTTTTAGATATTTCTTATAGCCATGAAAACACCATTTGCAATTTGGTGTCCCAGTGACCTAAATCAGTTTTCTTTACTATCTTACATACCACACACACCCACCCCTATATACTCGGGTATATACATGTACACACGTGTGTACATTTATGTACTACATCTGCGGATGTATAGGAGCAATTAATCACAATGAAAAGTATGTGTTTTTTATTGTGTGTTATAGTCAGAAACATTGGAAAAACACTGGCCTCAATTAATCATTTCCTTTCTGAACTTGCCCAGCTTGGAGAAAGGCTTTTATTAATAGCTTACTTTATTCTCTTCGTATAATTTATACATTATCTTTAAGGAAATTTAAATCCTATAGAGTACGTTATCTGAAGAGGTAGAAAAAAAGCGGAGTCATGGTACAGTGCAAGTTTATGCTAGAGAAAGGGTATGCCTAAGAAAAAATGGAAAAGCGTCTTCTGACCAAAAACTGTGTCTTCCAGGAAAATTGCTTGTTTGAGTACAGGAAACATGCCTAAAAATCATTACACGTGTAAAGAAACACGTTCTTAGAGAGTTCTCAGAATATGTGCATTTTCCCTCCTCCTCTGTGTGTAAGCGGCCCATATCAGCAGAGGAAGCCTACAGTTGCGAGCTCTGCCAGAGATCACAGAGGGAGAATGGTTTAGCTCAGGAAAAGGTGTATTAGCAGGAGCATCTGGTCCAAATCTAAGCCTTGCTCCCAACCACCTTATCAGTAACAAAATCAATACAGCCAAACTACATTATTTGAAAATTCCGTATGCAAATTCACCTACTTGCTAAAATGTGCTTATAACCCCAAAATCAATACTAGCAGAGCTCTGCCAGTCATTTGTGGATGAGCACAGAGCAGGCAAAAACTGTAACCCAATACTTTCCCAGCTGAGGCTGAAAAAGGCCTATTGTTTCAACTCTCATTCAGAGGTGACCAGAGGATGGAAGCTGGGCAGGGTAGGGAGCAGTGCAGTATGGCGTGAAAAGTTCCAGCTCTGGCACCACACAGAGGGGGTTTGCATCCTAACTCTGGCATCTGTTAATGGGGTGGCCTCAGGCAAGTCACTTAATATTTCTGAGCCACTTCTCCTCATTTGAAAAATAAAGAAAATAGAATCTACCAGAATGAGCTGTTTCAAGGACTTAAGATTATAATCTACATAAGATATATATTTTCACATATTTATATGTGTTAAATAAATACACACACACACACACACACACACACACCCTCCCTAGGAGCAACAGTTCAGTATTCGCTAATTCAGTACTTGTGGCAACGTCATGGAACACAACTATCACCAATAATGAGAACCAATTGTGTATTCATATAAAAGAGAGAGAGAAAAACAAGGAGAAAATTTCATGAATCAAATGCGTGTATAAACTAAAGAGAAGATTGTACATATTTCCTTAAATACTTAAATTTACTTGTTTAAAGAACTCTGAAACTACTTAAATTGCTTTTATTTATTAAACTTTGAAGAGAAGATATTTGCAAATATGTACAAATATGTAAAACAATCAGTTTTGCTTTTAAAAAAGCACAGATAAAATCATTTCCACTAGAAGGAGCTCTAACATTAGTATTGATAATAAACTTTTTCAGATACAACTGAAGGATTTAAACAGCAGACTAAAATAACTGATTCTTCTTATTGGAAATTAAGTTTCTTGTCTAAGTTCTTCTGCCATGTTTAAAACATAAGGTTCTTTAAAATAAAAAACCAAGTTTCCATTTAAAACATATACAGTCCCTCTATAGTAGGTAATCATTATCACCTAAGACTGCTGCACCCTCAAGAGGTCACACTCGTTAGTAATCATCAAAAACCCAGTCAACTGATTACTGCTACCTAAAGCACTGTTTTAAAACAGTATGAAGATTAATCCTGTTGAACCTGAATTAACTAAAAAATTACCATAAAATAATGGGCAAGTTACTTCTCATTGAGCCCATATCCTCATCTGTAAAGAGGGATAAATATGGATACCTTGCTGGATGTTTAGAGGACTAAATGAGAGAAGAAAAAGAGGAAAGTGTGGGTGTGTGTGCTAGTACACAGCTGACGCTCAACATATGTTCTCTTTTCCTTTCTGGCTTTTTATTTTGTTGCTCGTTAAACTGTTATTCAATGCACTGAAGACATTTTCCTGTTTTTAAAAGAAAAAATACACCAAAGCTTAAGCTTGGAATCTACAAAAGTAGAATAGTGAAGAAAACTTTTCAGAATCAAGCTAATGACTGAAAAATGTTTTGTGATTCTGGCATATAAAATTCCCCAAGTTTTTACAAACATGATATTAAAGTATTAAAAGATTTTTTATTTTTTGTGGTACGCGGGCCTCTCACAGTTGTGGCCTCTCCCGTTGCGGAGCACAGGCTCCGGACGCGCAGGCTCAGCGGCCATGGCTCACGGGCCTAGCCGCTCCGCGGCATGTGGGATCTTCCCGGACCGGGTCACAAACCCGTGTCCCCTGCATTGGCAGGCGGACTCTCAACCACTGCGCCACCAGGGAAGCCCAAGATTTTTTTTTTTAAAACAAATTTTGATAAGACTTGTATATGCAAACTGAGTAAAAATCCTATTAGATACAGAACATTCAAGAGGATGGGTGATATACTTTAACCATATTTGCCATCTTTGGTGGGGGACTATTTAAAAATTGGATAGATATAATTGTTTTATTTGACCGTATAATCAATGAGTTAAAATACAGAATCAGGTACACTTCACTTGAGCAGTCTTAATTAAAACTTGTTTCTTGCCAAATCACAGTAATCTATTCCTGTCTTTACAACTGTAAAAAAGACAAGAAGCAAACCAAGACAAAAAAAAAACTGTTAAATATCCATCAACAACAATTCCTCTCACCTGAAATGTCAGGGCATATTCTAGTCACGGGACATCAGAGTCCATAGTCCATAAATCACATAGCACCCATCTAGCTTGTGCTGTCTGACACAGTAGGCCACTAGCCACTCACCACATGTGGCTATCAAGTGCTAAAAATGTGGCTAGCCTAAATTGAGATATGCTACAAGTGTAACATAACACACTGGATTTTGAAGACTCAGTTTGAAAAACAGAATGAAAAATCTTGTTAATCGTTTTTTGTAGTTATTATAAATTCAAATAAGACTTTACATATACTGGTTAAATAAAACATACCATTACAATTACTTTCTCTTTCTCTTCACTTTTTAAATGTGGCTACTAGAAAATGAAAAATTACATGTGTGGTTCACATTTGTGACTCATTTGGGCAGCACTGATCCAGACAGTCACCAAAGAAAAGAGCCAAACCTGAGTGCCACGTCCATTTCCTCAGCCTGCAGCACAGCACCCAAAACAGGCTGGACGTGGATGGCATCACCAACCCTCACACCCACATTCTTCTGTGCCATTTCACTCAGGCCAACCTTGCCTCCAGGAAATCCTGCCACAGGCCAGGCCGTATAGACCTGCCCAGAACATAGGAAACAAAAATATAATAAATATTTATAGAATATCATTCATTTATAAGGAAGAAAACTAAGCACAGTCAAGTACGTGGATCTGCAAAACACAGTCCGTACCCCAAAGGAGTTATGATTTGACATCAGTTACAAAAAAACTATTTTTTTAATAAATATTACATCTCTTTTGTGAAGATCAGGAATAATACCACAGTGAAAATGGTGGAAGAGCTGAAAGGTGGATTTAAGAAAAGAGACAGGCATTAACAGGTGATAAGAGAAAAATGAGAAAAAATACTGAAGGCAAGCTAACTGTAAGGTAGTTCAGTCTGGAGCATAAACTACATCTAGGAAACAGCGAGTGACCCAGTACAAGAGCTCCATGGGAACCTGGTTCTCAACCGACTTAAATGGTAAGGGAGAAACTCAAAGATTTCTAGCTCCGGATAATAGGCTGAGATCACACATTTATAGTCTTCTCTTCCACAAAACACAGTAAAGGATGTTCTACAGTATAAGCCCAGAACAATGAAAGGAATGGGAGGCAAGCCATCAGCAGATATAAGACTGCAAAACATTTCGAAAGGACCCCACTGGGTGAGAGAACACTGACTGATGAAGCAGCAGCAGAAGACATGGCAGAGTCAGAGGAAGAAAGCTAAGCTGCCAAAATGACCCAGGAAAGGTTCTGGACTTAGAGTCTCAGGTATGATGAATGGTAGCCAGGACAAACGGAGGGTAATCAAATATTTACATACAAAACAGATGACCCAAAATAACATTTCTGTGAAGAAATACAACTAACAGACTGGGACAAATAGGGCTGGTAGTGTGTCACTACCTCTGGAGGAAAGGCTTCTTTCTACATCATGGCACTTAGGGCCTACAACTCACAGGGTATCAAAGGAAGGAAAAGTTTACATAGATGTGAGGGTCTTGTAAGATATAGCTTTTCATTTATTACTGCTTGTGTTGAAAATTAAAATCAAAAACATCTGAACTATTTCTAAAGTAAGGAAATGAAAAGGACTCTCACCTCTTGCTTTCCATCCAAACTGGTAAGCAACACTGGTCGACCAATACATATGTTTGCAGACTTCATGGTGTTGAGTCCAAGTTGAACAAGGGAATTCTGGAATGCTTTAGGAACTTTGTCGTCTACCAAGAAGGAAAAGAAAATTATTTTTGCACTATTTGTAACTGAAGTTACAGCATGCTTTCTTTTGGAGTAAATAAAACTCCTTTATCCACATGACCATACGAATGCACTTAACAAACCCTGGAAAGCCTACTGTCCCAACCCTCCTTATTTTAGCAATCAGACTTAAAACCAAACCTTTGTAAGGATCCACTGACAATATGACTGCTAACTAAAAATGGATGTTTTATGGGGTAGGTATTGGTTTTCATTATTTAAAAAAAAAATCTCTAATTTCATTACTAACTGAACATACTTGCAGTAGGGCTTTTCATACTTGCATTCTGAACTTTTCATATTACAGATTCTAAGTTGAGTTGGCTACTAGTACTCAAAGGCTTGAACTGGGGAAATGACACATCATCTGGCTCTGGAGGATTAAGTTATGTTTCCACTTCTCACCCACAGGATAGGAACCAGACATTCTTCCTTTCTATTCCCAGGAACACATGGATAACAATAACACAAGTCTTATTCCTTAGGCGAACACACACCGACTCAAATGACCATTAGAGCTTTCAACTTTTGGCCAAAGAAGGGGCCCAGAATTCAGTCCAGTTTCAAAACCTCTGAAAATGATATGCTAACATCTCCACCCCTGCCCACACACTCCCTCAAGCTCCACATTTGGTTAGCTGTCCCTCCTCTGATGCTACCAGCACCCTATGTTGCCAGATACTAGCAGTTATCACAATATTCATTTATTTTACAATCTGACTTTCCTTTAACAATATACTGCTTTGTAACAGGAAATGGGTCATATTCATCTTTGTAACTCCAGCACCTAGGAGTGCATCAAATATAGCAGATGCATAACAAATATGCATGAAATGAATGAATGTAGTAGATGAGTATACAATATTTTTCTTTTCAGCACAAAATCCATGTAACGCTTATGATGCCTCTCACATAAACTTTATTATAAAACTTAGAGTCACATATATCCTAATCACAGAGCTCTGACTAGTATTAGTGTTCTTTCATAATCAGAAAAACAGATCTTTTGTAATTAAAAAGGAACTAAGTCAACAAAAGCAAAACCATGAGGTATGTCTGATTTACATCATTCTCTGCCACTGCGAAGTAACTTCCCAACACATTTATTTTCCCTCTGTCATCAGATGAACAAATCTAGAAAAACAAAGCATCTCCCAGGGCTAAGATTAACAGAACTGAGCATAAAATAAGCATTTTTTAAAATATGACAGGCTGAAAAGAAATTCAACTTTCCTATGAGCACCAGGTCTCTTACACAGTTTACCCAGCAATAAGAGCAAAGCGTCCTGTTTGATAACCTCATAATGTTCAGTTTCTGCCACTTCTTTCTTCCTAATAAAGGAAACCTCAATGAATTACCCTTCCCTCTTGATAATTACCTTGAGGGGGGTACTCAGTCCCTGACAAGATTCTAAGTTTTCTTCCTCTCTTCCCTCCATCCTATCCTGCACCAAGATTTGAAACATCACACACTTCTCTACCTCCATTTCCTCCCTATCAGCAATGGAGATCATGCTCAAATTCCCATCTGTTGGCTTTATTTCCTAATACATTTCCATTGTATTCTCTGCTTACAGTATCCAAATCTATGTAAGCTATCCCCCGCACAATTTTCACCAGTCCTCACTCCTTCAATACTTTAAAAATATATCTCTACATCTACTTCCTATTAATTAACTTCACACTTACTGAGCACCTATGTGCCAGATTAACTAATGAGATAGTAAAGGTAATTTCAAACAACCACCCACCCTTCATTTGTTCATTCAGCAAATATTTACCATGTGCCCACTATATGGCAGGATACTACACTAGGCACTGGGGAAATAAGG
The DNA here is from genome assembly GCF_003031525.2 of Neophocaena asiaeorientalis asiaeorientalis. Taxonomy (NCBI): domain Eukaryota; kingdom Metazoa; phylum Chordata; class Mammalia; order Artiodactyla; family Phocoenidae; genus Neophocaena; species Neophocaena asiaeorientalis. The sequence continues at coordinate 2,074,180 of NW_020173215.1, read as the reverse complement.
TGAACAAAAACAGACACAGTCCTTGGCCTCATGGAGTTTATAACTTAATAGAATGAAAGTTATTAAACAATCACTAAATAACTGTACAATTCTAAACTAAGATTAATGCAATGAAAGAAAAACTAAGAGTCCTAAGAGAGGCTATAATGCAGGATCAGATCTAATTTGGAAGAATCAGAGAATGCTTCTCCAAGAATATTTAAATTCAGGTCTGAAGGAAGAATAAAATTAACTAAATGAAGAAGTGGGGGGGAAGACAATTCTCAGCAAAAAGAAGAGCTTGTACAGACATCCTTGACAAAAGACAGCATTGTCCATCTGAGGGAAAAAGTACAGGCAGAGTGGTAGGAAACAAGGAACCACATAAGGAAGGTCAAGACCACCCAGGGCAGTGGGCTTTATCAAGCTCCTTGTCTTTAATCTGACAGTAATTGGAGGCCAGTTAGTGGTGAAAAGCAGGGTCGTGACAGGATTTTTATTTTATTTTAAAAGATCATTCTGTCTGCAGAGTGGAAAAGGAATTGGAAGAGAGCAGCTAGTGTAGTAGTCCAGGTGAGAGAGGATGGTGTCTGAGATTAAGATTGAAGCAGTGGGTAGGGAGTTCAGAAGTGGAACATGGGAAATACTTAGTAAACAGGACGTGGTGGTGGACTGGATAATGTGAGATGTAAGAGAGCGGTGTCATGAAGGAATCTTAGATTTCTGAATTTTACAATGAGAAAGACTGAACAGAGCTCATTTGTTTTGTTGGAGGAAATCTGACTTCAGGAAGTCATTCCTGAAGTATCTTTGAAAAGTCCAAAAGAAGAGGTATAGCACAGTGCTATATTCAAAGTATGGACCACAAATTAAGAAAACAATCCCATTTACAACTGCATCTAATAAATTTAACCAAGGGGGTAAAAGACTTGTACTCAGAAAACTATAAGACTCTGATGAAAGAAACTGAAGACACAAATAAATGGAAAGATATACTGTGCTCACAGATTGGAAGAATCAATATTGTTCAAATGTCTATACTACCACCTAAAGCAATCTACAGATTCAATGCAATCCCTATCAAAATACTAATGGCATTTCCCACAGAACTAGAACTAATGATCCTAAAATCCGTATGGAACTGGAATAGCCACAGCAATCTTGAGAAAGAACAAAGATGGAGGTAGCATGCTCCCTGATTTCAAACTATACTGCAAAGTTATAGTAATTAGAACAGTATGGTACTGGCACAAAAACAGACACATAGATCAATGGAACAGAATAGAGAGCTCAGAAATGAACCACACCTATAGGGGAAATTAATTGATGACAAAAGAGGTAAGAATATATAATGGGCAAAAGAGAGCCTCTTCAATAAATGGTGTTGGGAAAACTGGACAGCTACATGCAAAAGAATCAAACTGGATCACTTTCTTACACCATGTACAAAATAAACTCAAAATGGATTAAAGATTTTAAATATAAGACCTGAAACCATAAAACTCCTAGAAAAAATATATACAGTAAACTCTTTGAAGTTGGTCTTAGCAGTATTTTTGGATCTGTCTCCTGAGGCAAGGGCACCAAAAGCAAAAGTAAATGAGACTACATCAAACTAAAAAGCTTTTGCACAATGAAGGAAACCATCAACGAAACAAAAAGACAGCCTACTGAATGAGAGAAGATATCTGCAAATGATATATCTGATAAGGGGTTAATATCCAAAATACATAAATAAATTTTATACATATATATTACAATGAAATATTACTCAGCCATAAAAAAGAATGAAATCTTCCCATTTGCAACAACACGGATGGATCTAGAGGGTATTATGCCAAGTGAAATAAGTCAGAGAAAGATCAGGATCAGATGATTTCACTTATATGTGGAATCTAAAAAACAAAACAAACAGAAACAAACTCAGATACAAAGAACAAAGGGATATTTGCTAGATGGGAGGAGGGTGAGGGGGCTAGGCACACAGGGGAAGGTGATTAAGAGGTACAAACTTCCAGTTATAAAGTAAGTAAGTCACAGAGAAGTAATGTACAGCATAAGGAATATAGTCAATACTGAAATAACTTTGGATGGTGACAGACGGTTGGTTACTAGACTTTATCAAGGTGATCATTTCCTAATGTATTTAAAAGTGAATCACTATGACTTACACCTGAAACTAATACTGTTCGTCAACTATATTTCAATTAAAAAAAAAGTGTGGTCCACAAACTATCTGATACTGTTCATGATGAAGTAAGTAGAAAAAATGAGAATAAGCATTTAGAAGCTTTTATTGCAATTTGACAGAGTAATTTTACATCTGTTGAATCTAATAAAAATTTCTCTTTTTTAACTTATTTTTCCAATAATTTACTTTTATCATATTTTACAACAGTGCTGATCTGTGATGTGTTGTAAATTTTTAAACCTTCCCTATGAAGTTTGAGAAGCATTGATCTAGAAGACAATTAAATCAAGACTCAGAACAATCTAAATTACAAATACAAATCTGAAAATAATAAGGGTAAATGGGAAGGAAACGCTGGACATTGGATGAACTTGCCAAAGAAAGAAGATTTATAGAGAGAAAAAGAGGGTTTAGGACTAAGAAATAAGGAACTTCTACATCTGATGATTAGGTGGAAGAGGGTAAGCCTGCAAAGGGAACTAATGAAGTACCAACCAAAGGAAGGAGAAAAACTCATTGATTTTGATGACACGTAAGTCAAGAAATAAAGTGTTTCAAGAAGATAGAAATGGCTGACAATACCAAAAGCTGCTGAGGGGTCAAGTAAAGTAAGTAATGAAAAACCATCCATTGGATTTACCAACGTGGAGATCATCAGTGACCAGGGTACAGGCAGTTTCCATGGAATAATGAGGTGGATGTCAAATAGGAATAGGCTATGGAGTAAGTGAGAGATGAGGAGGCAGGGACCCCTCCTTTTAAGAAGTCTTGCAGTGGAGGGTGGTGATAAAAAGTGCGCAGCTTTTGTTTAAAGATGAAAGAGAAGGGGCTTCCCTGGTGGCGCAGTGGTTGAGAGTCCGCCTGCCGATGCAGCGGACACGGGTTCGTGCCCCGGTCCGGGAAGATCCCACGTGCCGCGGAGCGGCTAGGCCCGTGAGCCATGGCCGCTGAGCCTGCGCGTCTGGAGCCTGTGCTCCGCAACGGGAGAGGCCACAACAGTGAGAGGCCCACGCACCGCAAAAAAAGAAAAAAAAAAAAAAAAAAAAAAAAAAGTGAAAGAGAAATCAGTAGGTTTAAATGTCAATGGGAAGGATCCAGTTTAAAAAGAGACTGAATATGCCCAACAGAACAAGTTGTCCTCCGACCCCCAAAAAGCCTGAAAATACAATGTTAACTGGAAGATTGTCTTTAGGGTCTGCACTAGACATAAATAAAATCTTGCCACTAGGTTAATCTGATCCCTTTTTCAAAGCTACAAAACATCACGCCTGCTAAAAGCTTTACCAACTCAATGCTTTTCACTTAAATCCGTTCTCCCAAGTCAAGGTTGCTGTGATCTAGGTCCATGGCTTTAGAATCAAATACATCTGGACTCAAAAAAAGCCTCTGCCGTTTAGTTAGGACCTGTGTAACCTGGGGGGAAGGGTGGGGGGGGGAATAGCGTTAACTTTTCTTTCTCTGTAAAATGAACATAATAATACAGTACCCATCTCCCAAAGCTCTGCGCAGAATAAATGAGATACATGAAATACCCAAGCTCCTGCTAGCACCCGTGCGCACTTAACAGCTGTTTAATTAAATACCAGAACCCCGTGTAGTAGGAAATAAGCCAACTTTCCGTTTTAAAGGCACATTAACGTCTCTTAGGAGGGACATACCGACAGCGGTACTGAACTGGGCTTTCAGTTTTTTAGTACAGGTATACTATTATCGCTAGAGACAAGCGACTTCGCAGTTAAATACGCCGTTAATCTTAAATAAGGCAAAACCGTTTCAAGCGCAATTTAGAAATTCAAAGCAATTTACAGAAGAGCTTGACTTAGCCACTAAGTCATTTCTGCCCAACTTCTCTAGTGCAGGCGCGGCTTCGAGTGTCTTACATACTTCTGTGCCTCTCGCACACCTCTGTCTCACCCAACTTTTTAAAAACCTTTACACCTCAAGGCAGAATCGCTAGGTTTTCGTCCTCTCGGGCGGCGCCCCCTCGGCCTCGGGTCTCCCTCTCAGAACTCTTTACCCTTTTCTAAGAAGTTGATCACCACCAGTGTCCCGGCCGCCACGGCAGAAGCTGTGGCCCCGGCAGAAAAGGAAGCAGCGGAGGCCGAGGGCGAACCATTCCCGGCGCTTTGGTTCAACCGTTTTCTGTTCTTCTTGGACGACATGATCGGAAGACAGCCCGAGAGAAGCAGCTGCAAAGCCGGCTCAACGTGCGCGCTTCGCTGAGAGAAAAACTTCCGGGGCAGAAACCAGCGAGGCTCCGTCCCGCGCCGTAATCCCCTGAGTGGAGAGCAGCAAGAGTGGGAGAACATAGCGTCTTCAGAATCCGCTGTCGTTGAAGATGTGGAAGACGTTCTGACTTTCCCCACAGAAGACGGATTAGGTGGACGGAACCCTCATTTAGATTATAAATTCCTGAAAAACAGGACTTTTTCGTATCTCCGCCTCCTTCTCTATCCCTGAACAAAATGTCTGTTGAATTAAACTGAGGTGGGGGTGGGGGGAACAGGGGAGGGAAGGGGAGTGGTGGGAAAGTTCTGTCGCTTTCCTTGAGCTGGGCAAATTCTTGAGAGGAGCCGGTCGACCGGACTTCGCCGTCTCCTCTACCTAGCGCTGCAGACCCCTGCTCAACTCTGAGAATGCGTGAGTGACACTCTTCTAAAACTTACGGTAGTGCCGTCACTCCCAGGCCGCGTGATTTGGAAGCGTCCGCTTGGGCCACGAGGGCCGGTGCGGAGATGCCGCAGCTACTGAGAGGGGGTCGCTGGCGTGCGGTGTTGGCGCGGGCCCGCCGCGCAGTGCTCTTTGCAGGGCCCCGTGGGGCCTCGGGCGGCCCGGGTTGCGCTCGGGACGCCACCTCCGGAGCCGGCGAGCTGCGGGGCGAGCTTGACAGATTCGGGGGCGTCTCCGTGCGCCTGGCGCGGCTGGACGCAATGCACCGCTTGGACCCGGTCGCCTTCCAGAGGGCTTTGCAGGGCAAGTGCGCCTGGTCCGAGGCTCCCCTGCCTTTCTAAGGAAGTAACCGCGGCCCCCAACCCCGAGTCGCGCCTGAGGGAAGGAGAGAGGGCGTGCCTGACCCGCAGCCGTTTTGTGCCTTTCGTTCTTGTGCCCTTGGCTGGGAGGTCTCTGAGGCGGTTGGGTGAAATGGTGACGAGCTCAGACTTTGGGATCGGCAGCCCTTGTTTCTGGTCATCTTTCTAGTGTGTGACCTTGGGCAAGTTCTGTAAACCACCGTTTTCTCATCTGTAAAACCAGGTAATAGGAGCTCATGGGATGGCTGAGAGATAAATTGCGTAATGCATATGAAGTGCCTCGCACGGTATCTGCCACGTATTTAACGCTCTGTAAATGTTTGTTGATATTATTACGCTCTCGTTTACTATCACTTACCGACCCTTCGTTTCGCCGGACAGTTTGCCCAAGGCAGAACCGTAGCACTTTCTAGTACAGGTGGTGGACAGTGAGTGGGCCAGAGAGGTTCTGAGTGGTCGTATTTGTGCACAAGTTGGGTCAGGAGCTGTGGCGCCGAGAACTAGAGTTTGCTTTTCCTTAGTAACAAGCCTTTTGTGATTCACCGGGGAGATTGGTGAGTGGTTTCAGTCTCCAGTGGGAAAACTCGCCACTCTCTTTGAACCTTGAGGCCAGTGATAAGAAAGATAGCTTGGATGGAGGAGCCTTCACTTTGAGAGCCCGTGATTTGGCGGAGCAGCCCGTTTTTCAGACTGCCCCTGAGGGCCCTTATAATCAACTTGAAAGCTAGCATGGAAACTCATCCTCTCACACTTAGAGGAAACTGAAAGTAATCTTTATCCTATGGAGCAATATGGCAAGTGAGCATCTATGGAAATATAACTGAGCTAGTCGTTTTCATCTTCAACCATCCTCAGTTATAAACAGTTTACCTCTTCACCTTGTTTTCTCTCCTCGGGAACAGCTGCTAACTACAACAGTGTTAACGCTACGAGAATCAAATGTTCATCCTCTAATATGTGCACGTTTGTGTGGGTAGACACAGGTATTTATTGTACACACTTGTTACTTGTCAGTGATTAAAGCACTACCTCAGTCAGGAAGGCAAAGCAGAAAGTGGGTTGAATTTGGAGTCACACATCCAGGTTTCAAGTCCCAGGTTTTGCCACATGCTTAACGAGGCATTAGGAAAATCACCGCTGAAAATACTTGCCTCTTAGTTTGCTCATGTGAATAATGCCCACTCTAACTACTTTACTGGATAGATATGGTAATCAAAGATAAATTACATGAAACTAATTTATAAACTCGGAAGTACCATATTCTTTTGTATCTTTTTAATAAATTCTTCTGTACTTACTAAGTGCTAGACACTGTTTTAAGAACTTCAAAAGTATTGATTCATTTAATCCTCATACCTGTGAGGTAGGTACTGTTATTATCCCCATTTCAAAGATGATGGTACTAAGAGACAGATTAACTTCCCCTGGCTCTAGAATTTGTTCTTGGCTGCACTATAAGAGCTATTGCTGGTTTTTTTGTTATTGAGTCAAACAAAAGTGAATGGTATTGCCTATAGAAAGAATCTTAAAATTATCTGAGAAGAAAGCCTGGTAGGAAGTCTAAATGTATTCTTTCTTTTCAAGTAAATAGAACTGATTGCCTATAATGTATTAGCAATGGTTGTTTTGCACGTGAGGTCTATTCTTTTACTGTTCCCGTTATTGATAACTAAAGTTAGATGGATGAAGAGGTAACATGTTGCTAAGCTTCACATATATCTGCATCAGTGGGGAAATAACACTTGTTCTGGTTTTTGCTGTGCCGCTCACTAGCTGTGTGACTTTAGACAAGCCAGTCATTGAATAGGAATTGAGCCCCAGTGCATAATCTCATGTTAACCTGGATGATTGCAAATGCACAAAATATTAATTAGGATTAGAAAAACAGTAACAGGTGTCATCGGGCAATGTGTAGTAAGTTCTAGCAAATCTACTAGAAAGTAGTCCTTAGGTTCACATTTGGAAAGCACGTGAGGAAAGCTTATTGTCAAAGAGGTGGTATGTGAGCTCACTTAGAGGGCTGGATCTGAGCAGAGGAATGAGAGAAAGAGGAGGAAGAAGCATTAAAGTTTATTAGTGAAGCAGAGAAGAAAGAAAGCATTTTAAAAAGGATTCTTGGGCTTTGAGCATTGGAGCCAGAAAAATGCCTGTAAGCAAAACTAAGGTGGCTGGTGTAGGAATCAGTTTTGAATATAGGTGTGAAGTTTGAGGCAGCAGCCTTCAGAAGATGCGAGCAGCTGAAGAGCAGAAAAATTCAGTGTTCAGTGAGGCCAAGACTAGGCAGCCACCCTTGCGTAGTTGTTAGCTGAAGCAGTAGCAGTGGACAGGTTCTCCAAGCCAGAGTGTAAAGAGAAAAAATAGGAAACAAGTGACTATACTTGTAGAACTTCAGCTTTTTCGTTTGATTGGAATGATTGGGAAGGAGAACACGGGGACTTTCTGGGGTGATAGAAATGTTCTGTAATCTTGACTGGAGCGTGGGTGGCACAGATGTATGCATAGGTCAAAACTCACCAAATGTTCACTTAAGGTTTGTGCATTTCACTTTATGTAATTCTGTCAGTTTTTAAAAAGATTTAATCAGAGAAGGATTGATGAGAGAAGGATCTGAAGGGGCGCCACAGCCCCAAATCAAAAGGTACGTTAAATTAAGGCTCCCATATTGTCTGTCACTGTGTTAGGCACACTGACTTCAAAAAGGTGGAGCAAGATGGTCCTTAACCAGGAGATGCTTACTGCAGAGGCCATAGAAGAGGAGGGAAAGGAATCTAACCATTAAACAAATAATCAAGTCTTCCCCCTCTCTCCACACACACTTTACAGGATTGTTGTAAAGATCGCGATGGTGGATGGAGAAAGTGATCTGAAAAGTTTTTCTAAAACTGTGGAAGTATTCATTTCTTCACCTATAAATTAGGGGTGATAATACCTGCCTTTCATGTTGTGAGAACTTAATGAAACCGTGTATCTAAAATGTCTGGAATTTAGTAAGGGCCATATAAATGTTAGCATCTTTTTTCCCTGGCTCAATCTCAACTAATAAAGTAAGAGAATTTAAAGTCAAAGACCGAAAATCTATTTTAATGTTTGTCATGGTATAATTTGTAATAAAGGAAAGTTAGAAACAATCTAAATGTCCAAAAGTAGGAGGTCAGTTAAGTAGTTTTTGGTAGACCTATATGAGGAGAATTACACAGTCATTAAAAATGTGTGTTAAAGAATTTTAAGGCATAGCAAAACATTTATAATGTGTAGTAAAAAAAATGTTGTAAATTATATATGGTATGTCAATTCCAAAATTATATTCATGTAAAAAATGTCGATTTTAAATTTATCTGTGTGCTAATGTGAAGTTTTGATTTCTTCATTGTACTTTATTTTGAAAATTTTCTAGAACTACCATACATTATTTAACAACAAAGTTATATTTTTCACCTTGAAATGTATAAACCAAAAATATATGTATATATATGTGTGTGTGTATATATATATATACACACACACATATATATATGAGAGACAGGACTTTTAAAGGAAAAGTAAATAAAAGCCCATAATAGTCATTTATAAAGATGACAACCAAGATTGTTAAAAGGAACAACAATGAAATGGTGTTTTATTTAAATCAGTTTATTTGTTCATTTTAATACAATTATTGAGCACCAATTGTGTGCCAGGTATTGTGTCAGGTGATATATAAAGATCATCACTATATTGACTTTATTTTCGAGGAATTCAGTCTGGTGGAAAAATCATATATAATTATAAAACGTGGTAGTTTACGTGCTGCTGGTGTATGTGAACAGTACATTTTGCGATTCCCCCGTGCCGCCCGCCCACCCCCAAAGAGAGCTAACTAGTAAGGGAAGTGGAGCTTAAACTTGGCTTCCTGGAGGAGGTGACACCCAGAGATGAGTTTTACTTTATTCCACTCCTCTCACTGGAAAATATTTACAGATGTTTATCTTCTGTGTTTTAGCTGCAATACAGAAATGGAGATCAGAAGGTAGAGTAGCAGTATGGCTGCACATTCCCATCCTCCAAAGTCGATTTATTGCCCCTGCCGCTTCCCTGGGCTTCTGCTTTCACCACGCAGAATCGGACTCATCCACGCTGACTCTGTGGCTGGGAGAGGGGCCCAGCAGATTACCAGGATATGCTACACATCAAGTGGGAGTTGCAGGTCTGTTTCAAACTAATGTTAATCACAATTAACTTTTTAAAGGTTCACCCAGTGTCTTCTTACAGATGAGCCAGTAGTCGGTTCATGTGGAATGAATAAGTTGATTAAATGATTGTCCTCCTTGGAACTGCAGCTGGTATTGATACTTTAAATAGATGAAGTTTGCCTTATGAATCAGCAGAGGGCAGCACAGAGAACAAGCAAGTTTAGTTTTTCAAAGGATATGTTTGAACATGTTTTTCATGGATATGTGAACTTCACTACTGAAATAGTAACAATGAATTGGGATCAGGGGATAGATTCATTTCATTATGGTAAAACATATTAGTACTAATTATGTGATTTAGTAAAATAAAAGATAACTTTTAAGTTGAATTGAAGGCAAAGCAAACCAGTTTTTCAGTGATTTGAACATTACTTCTTAGAGACATTTACATTAAGTTATTGTGCCAAACAGTTGTTTTAAAATAGCATAATTTAAATACAGAATTTTGAAGTCACTGGTTAGCTTCAGAGAGAGTCTTGAGAGAAGACTTGCTTTAGGTGAAGACAGGAGTTCTCACATTGTAGAGAGTGCATCAGAATCACCGGGAGGGCTTGTTAAAACAGATTGCTGGGCCCCAGCCCCAAGAGTTTCTAATTCAGTTGGTCTGGGGTAGGGCCTGAGAATTGCTTTTTCTAATAAGTGCTCTGCTGCTACAGCTGCTAGTGTTGATGCTGGTCCTAGGACTATCCTTTGAGAACCAGGGTTAAGAAAACTAGATTTCCCAAAAAACAAAAATAGAAAAGAATCCTTATGACTTACTATGAAATAAAGTAGTAATATGTATTATTAGTAATTTATTAATAATAGTATTATTTGCCTTTATATAATTTACAAGAGTTTTTAAAGGTAGTTTGCATCTTTGAAGTCTCTTAAAGGAGTTGTTCAAGGATTTCTAATGTTTTCTCTGTCCACGGTCTCACTCCCCTCTAGCAAGTAGAGGCAATTCAGCAACTTCCCATTCAGCTCTACTTCAAAAGACCACTTGAAAATTTGATGGCAGCCTCACACTTCATGGGAAAGACATAGAGATAATTGTCAATTCATTGGTACAGACTTTCAAAGCAGAGTTTCCAGTTAGTACTACAGAATTGGTAATATATGCGTAAAGAGTATCCTATGAAGAACTTGTTTATAACCAAGTACAGTATGGTATAGTAGAGTTAAGATACATCACAGGAGTTCAGGGAATGAGAGGTCGGAAACTTGATGAGAGTCTTGAAGGCCAGCTAGGATTTGAAGTGGCTGTTGGGATCAGGAGGTGGTGTGAGGAATTCTTCTGGGAAGGTACAGAGTTTTTAGGTGAAGAGAGAATAGCTGACACTTGTTTATAAGCTGCAGAAGGCATAGCTGGTGAAGGGAGTCACAGCCCGCCACCCCAAGTGCCCCTTTGGCACGTTGATCATTCTGAGCTTTTCTACCACGAAGAGGAAAACATTCTTGTCACCGGAGCCGGGGAGCTGGCACAGAGATGAATCTGTGCAAACCTCGTGAAAACAGCCATTATATTCTGTTAGTTCCCCAAATAGTTCCTAGTCACTTTTTCACAGTTTACCTTCCTTAGCCCACACCCCTTTTCCTCTTGTCATTTCTGCACAATTTATCCCTCTTTTTTAAAATGGAACATAAGCCCCTGGGTCTAACACTTTGGGGGGATCTTCACTTCTTTCTATGAAGTTCTCCTCCCCTACTCAGGCCACGTAAAATTATTAACATCAAATAAAATTTATATACTTCTTATCCATTTATCTGTACTTTGTCAGTTCAACTCACAGGTCTCAGACACAGAACCTAAGCGGGTAGAAGAAAAAAATCTTTCCTCCCCTACAGTGGAATGGAGTGAGCTATGGCTCTCTTTCTGTTCTTCATGCAGCAAGCTTTTATCTGCCTCAGAGCCTTTAAACCTACTGGCTCCTCTTCCTGCAGTGCTCTTCCCCAGGGCTTTGTTTATCGAGCTCTTTAGAGCTGAAGTATCTCCTCAGGAAAGCTCCTGACCTTACTGTATAAAATAGAGTCCTCCCACCTGCCAGTCCCATCATCCTTTGTCCCTTTATCCTCTGTTTTTCTTTATAGTACTTACACAGTTTGAAATTATGTCATATACTTAATCGACCCCACAATAATATAAACTCCAGGAAGGCAGGTATTTTATCTGTCTTGTTTACCATTTTATCCTCAGGCTAAACACAGTGTCTGGTGTAAAGTAGGTGCTCAATAAATATTTCTCAAATGAATGGTTGGGTAGATCTTCAGTTGGCAATGTCAGCCCTCTGAAAAGGCAGTTGTAGCGTGGTGAAGGGGCAGTGTCGCACAGTGAGAAGAATACCTGCTTGGGACCCAGACAGGACATCAGTTTTAGGGTTGTGTGAACTTGGGCACTCAAAATTATACCACTCACAGGATTATTATGAGGAATAGCTGACATAATGCACCTAAGGCACTTAGTATAGTACCTGACTAATTATAATATAATAATAACCTCTATTTAATCCCTGATCTCTTCGGCTTTATTTAACTTTTATGTTGTGACCCACAGGGGTCGCTCACATTGTGTTTAGCAGTGCTGATTTTGGCTCATGTTTATAGTGAATTAGGAAAAATTCAATTTGAGCAATCACAAATTATTAAAATTTAAGAATAGGTTTTCCTGGCATTCTATCCCTTGTAAAGTCCAATTAAATTACAGTTTATATTTTCTAATAGAATCCAACATTAAATTATATCTCACTTTGTGGTTTCCCTTCTTGGCTTTGAAATACTAAAATGTGGTGTTTTAATTTCAGAGAACATAGTTCTTCCTTGTGTTGCACATATCTATTCCCTACTATATTTTACCTTTACAGAGTATTTATCACCATCTCATGTTCTGTGTAATTAATTTTTTATTTATTTGTCACCTCCTCAAACACACACCAGAACGCGAACCCTGTAACGGTGGGGAATTTTGTTTTGTTCACCACTGTATCCCTAGCACCTAGAAAAGTACCTGACACATAATAGGATCTCAATTAATATGCTATACATAGAACCTGTATGTATTATATATAGGAGCTCGGTTAATATTAAAAGAATGGATGATTAAGTGGAAAATATGGTTTTTTCGTTGTTTGTTTTTGTTTTTTTTGCGGTACGTTGGCCTCTCACTGCCGTGGCCTCTCCCACCGCGGAGCACAGGCTCCGGACACGCAGGCCCAGCGGCCATGGCTCACGGGCCCAGCCGCTCCGCGGCATGTGGGATCCTCCCGGACCGGGGCACGAACCCGCGTCCCCTGCATCGTCAGGCAGACCCCCAACCACTGCCCCACCAGGAAAGACCGGAAAATATGTTTTTAACAGTATCTTCCCACATTATGTAAATACAAATAATTTTAAAATTAAAGCATTTAAAGGGACCTAATACAAATCATTAGTGTCATTTGTATTTTTGACCTAGGATTACCCAAAGAGAGAAAAAAAAAAACAAAAACTTATTTTTGAGATCCTAACATCTAGTAAAATGCCTAGTACACTGGGCAATGTATATAATGAATGAGTAAATGAAAGCAATGGACTAGAACTTGAATATTCCAAAGCAATATATTGGTAAGTTATAACATTGTGTACATAACATGGTAAAGAAATTTAAGTGCTTTAAGGAGGAGGTCTTGAACTGAATATTTAGATATTTAAGATTTGGATCATCAGGGAGTACAACCCATGCTTATACATAGTGATTCAAGGAATAAAAATGAGAATGGAAAAGTCAATTCATTGACTCAATAAATCTTTTTAGACATTTAAAATTGGACACTAATAGATGATCTTATTTGCAAAACAGAAATAGAGATGCAGACATAGAGAACAAACATATAGACACCAAAGGAGGAAGCGGGAAGGGGGGTGGGATGAATTGGGAGACTGGGACTGACACATATACACTATTGATACTAGCATAAAAATAGATAACTAATGAAGACCTACTGTATAGCACAGGGAACTCTACTCAGTGCTCTGTGGTGACCTAAATGGGAAGGAAATCCAAAAAAAGGGGTTATATGTATACGTATAGCTGATTCATTTTGCTGTACAGTAGAAACTAACACAACATTGTAAAGCAACTATACTCCAATAAAACTTAATTTAAAAAAAATAAAATTGGACACTAAAAGCTAAAAAAGGATAGAAAGATTATTTATACTGTCAGGAATAGATGATTTAGAGAAGGAGATGCAAATGATTATCCTACGAGTTAGCATATGCTAGAATCATCATTGGTACTCCTAAGTTGTTAAAAGAACCTAGATAACTGAGCAACTGATTTCTTGCTGGAGAAATTTACAACTCTTCATGAATGAGGTGGTTATTTGAAGTAGGCCTTCAGGGATGGGTAGGATTTTGATGACCACAGGTAATAGTGTGGGAGTAGTCTGAGGTGAATGAAATTCATATTTCTCAATTATCTTCCCCCCCCAACAGGAGCTGTATTTGATGAAAATACTAGAAAAATATTGGTTGTACAAGATCGAAATAAAGTAAGTTGTTTCTGCTTTATAAATTGCTTTCTAAATGTTCTATCTAGAGAAAAATAAAGTGTAGAATTTTGATATGCTCAAAGAATTATAGAAAGATTTTTTTAATTTACTCTGATCAATATTTTTTTATTGACATATGCTTGATTTACAATGTTGTGGTAATTTCTGCTGTACAGCAAAGTGATTCAGTCATATATATATATTCTTTTTTAAATATTCTTTTCCATTATGGTTTATCATAGGATATTGAGTATAGTACTCTATGCTATACATTAGGACCTTGTTGTTTATCCCCTGTACATATAAAAGCTTACATCTGTTAACCCCAACCTCCCACTCCATCTCTCCCCCAACCCTTTCCCCCTTGGCAACCACCAGTCTGTTCTCTATGTTCATGAGTCTGTTTCTGTTTCATAGACAGATTCATTTGTGTCATATTTTAGATTCCACACATAAGTGATATCATATGGTATTTATCTTTCTCTTTTTGACTTACTTAGTATGATAATCCATAATTGCATCCATGTTGCTGAAATGGCATTATTTTGTTATTTTTTATGGCTAAGTAGTATTCTATTATATATATGTACCACATCTTCTTTATCCATTCATCTGTCAATGAACATTTAGGTTGTTTCCTAGTCTTGGCTGTTGTGAATAGTGGTGCTATGGTATGAGGGAGTGTTCTAATTTCATTGATTTACATGTGGCTCTCCTACTTTGCCAACATCATTTGCTGAAGAGACTGTTTTTTTCCCATTGTATATTCTTGCCTTCTTTATCAAAGATTAATTGACCGTAGGTATGTGGGTTTATTTCTGGGCTCTCTATTCTGTTCCATATTTCTGTTTTAGTGCCAATACCATGCTGTTTTGATGACTATAGCTTTGTAGTATTGTCTGAAGTCTGGCAGGGTTATACCTCCTGCTTTGTTCTTTTTCCTGAGGATTGCATTGGCAATTCTGGGTCTTTTATGGTTCCATATGAATTTTGGGATTTTTCTGGTTCTGTGAAAAATGTCATGGGTAATTTGATATGGATCACATTAAATATGTAGATCACTTTGGGTAGTATGGCCATTTTAACAATATTAATTCTTCCAATCCAAGAGTATGGGATATCTTAGAAAGATATTTTTAAAGTCATTTCTGAGACGTTGTTGATCATTTGGATACTTATTTAATCCAAAAAACACTTATCCAGTCCTTAAAAATGTCAGAGTAACCTAAGTATTCCTAAGTATTATTTTATGACTACAAAAAAATTATAAATGGCTGTATTTAATTAGGAAGACAAACTCTGTTTCTAACAAGCTGTTAAGATATTATTCCACTCATTCAATATTCATTAAGCTCCTACTCTGAGCCAGGTGCTAAGAATACAAAGATTAATAAGACAGTATCCCTGATGTCCTGTAGCTTACTATCCATTTGGGAAAGTAGTCATATAACAGATTGTTAACAATTAACTTCACCTTTAAAAAGCCCCTAAAGACTTCTCCTTCAAAGTAACATTTAAACTGGGTCTTGAAGAAGGAGTAGGAGATTCGAGGCAAAACAAAAACAAAACAAAACAAAACAAAAACCAGGGTGGGGAAGGGAGGTGGGGTAGAAAAACAGACTGAGAAAATAGAATTGCATATATAAATGCACAGAGTTCAGAAAGGCGCTGACATGGTGTCTTAGTCCATTCATGCTGCTATAACAAAAATACCATAGACTGGATAGCTTAAACAACAAAACATTTTTTTTCCTAATTATTATTTTATTTTGGAGTATAGTTGATTAACAATGTTGTGCTAGTTTTAGGTGTACAGCAAAGTGATTCCATTATACATATACATCTATCTATTCTTCTTCAAATTCTTTTCCCATTTAAGTTATTAAAGAATATTGAGCAGAGTTCCCTGTGCTATACAATAGGTCCCTGGTGATTATTTTGTATATAGTGGTGTGTATATGTTAATCCAAAACTTCTAATTTATCCCTCCCCCCGACGTTTCCCCCACCTGGCAACCACAAGTCTGCTTTCAAAGTCTGTGATTCTGTTTCTGATTTGCAAATAAGTTCATTTGTCTCTCTTTTTTTTTTTTAACATTTCACACATAAGTGACATCATATGATATTGTCTTTGTCTGACTTCATTTAGCATGATAATGTCTAGGTCCATCCATGCAAATGGCATTATTTCATTCTTTTTTTATGGCTGAGTAATAGTCATTGTATATATATATATATATATACCACATCTTCTTTATCTGTTCATCTGTCCATGGAAATTTAGGTTGCTTTCATGTCTTGGCATGTAAATAGCATTGCAATGAATACTGGTTGTATGTATCTTTTCGAATCATGCTTTTCTTTGGATATATGCCCAGGAGTGGATTGCTGGATCATATGGTAATTCTATATTTAGTTTTTTAAGGAACCTCCATACTGTTCTCTATAGTGACCGTACCAACTTACATTCCCAGCAACAGTATAGGAGGATTCCCTTTTCTCCACACCCTCTCCAGCATTTATTGTTTGTAGACTTCTTGATGATGCCCATTTTGACTGGTGTGAGGCGATACCTCATTATAGTTTTGATTTGCATTTCTTTAAAAATTAGTGATGTTGATCATCTTTTCATGTGTTTGTTGGCCATCTGTCTTCTTTGGAGAACTACTTAGGTCTTCTGCCCATTTTTTCATTGGGTTGTTTGGGGTTTTTTTGATATTGAGCTGCATGAGCTGTTTGTATATTTTGGAGGTTAATCCCTGGTTGGTAGCTTCATTTGCAAATATTTTCTCCCATTCTGAGGGTTGACTTTTTGTCTTGCTTATGGTTTCCTTTGCTATGCAAAAGCTTTTAAGTTTAATTATGTCTCATTTACTTATTTTCTTCTCTGTTCTCACAGCTCCCAGGGGCTCAGCTTTGGATTTGGCCCTGCCTCTGCGTGTGGGTTGCTGGAGGGCGTCTGTTTTTTGCTCAGACAGGACAAGGTTAAAGGAGCCACTGATTCAGGGGCTCTGGCTCACTCAGGCCGGGGGGGAGGGAGGGGCATGGAGTGTGGGGCGGGCCTGCGGCGGCAGAGACCGGCGTCACGTTGCACCAGCCTGAGGCACACTGTGCGTTCTCCTGGGGGAGTTGTCCCTGGATCCGAGACCCTGGCAGTGGCGGGCTGCACAGGCTCCCTGGAAGGGGGGGGTGGATAGTTGGTGGCGGCAGCTGCACCCTTGGCGTCTCATGCCTGTCTCCGGGGTCCGCGCTTTTAGCCGCGGCTCATGCCCGTCTCTGTAGCTCCTTTAAGCAGCGTTCTTAATCCCCTCTCCTCGCGCAACAGGAAACAAAGAGGGAAGAAAAAGTGTCTTGCTTTTTCAGCAGGTCCATACTTTTCCCCGGACTCCCTCCCTGCCAGCCGTGGCACACTAACGCCCTGCAGGCTGTGTTCACGCCGCCAACCCCAGTCCTCTCCCTGCGCTCCTACCGAAGCCCGAGCCTCAGCTCCCAGCCCCGCCCGCCCCGGCAGGGGAGCAGACAGGCCTCTCGGGCTGGTGAATGCCGGTCGGCGCTGATCCTCTGTGCAGGAATCTCTCCGCTCTGCCCCCTGCACCTGTTGCTGTGCTCTCCTCCGCAGCTCCGAAGCTTTCCTCCTCCGCCACCCACAGTCTCCGCCCGCGAAGGGGCTTCTAGTGTGTGGAAACCTTTCCTCCTTCACAGCTCCCTCCCACTGGTGCAGGTCCCGTCCCTATTCTTTTGTCTCTGTTTATTCTTTATTCTTTTTCCCTACCCACGTACATGGGGGGTTTCTTGCCTTTTGGGATGTCTGAGGTCTTCTGCCAGCATTCAGCAGCTGTTCAGTAGGAGTTGTTCCACGTGTAGATGTATTTCTGGTGTATCTGTGGGGAGGAAGGTGATCTCCGTGTCTTACTCTTACGCCATCTTCGATAAAATCTCCAGAAAAGATCTTGCTTTTTTTTTTTTTTTTTGCGGTATACGGGCCTCTCACTGTTGTGGCCTCTCCCGTTGCGGAGCACAGACTCCAGATGCGCAGGCTCAGCAGCCATGGCTCACAGGCCCCCAGCTGCTCCGCGGCACGTGGGATCTTCCCAGACCGGGGCATGAACCCGTGTCCCCTGCATCAGCAGGCAGACTCTCAACCACTGCGCCACCAGGGAAGCCCTCTAATTTCATTCTTTTACTTGTAGCTGTCCAATTTTCCCACCACCACTTATTGAAGAGTCTGTGTTTTCTCCATTGCATATTCTTGCCTCCTTTGTCATAGATTAGGTGACCATAGGTGGGAGGATTTATCTCTGGGCTTTCTATCCTGTTCCATTGATGTATATTTCTGTTTTTGTGCCAGTACCATACTGTCTTGATTACTGTAGCTTTGTAGTATAGTCTGAAGTCAGGGATCCTGATTCCTCCAGCTCCATTTTTCTTTCTCAAGATTGCTTTGGCTCTTCAGGTTCTTTGTTGTTTCATACAAATTGTAAAATTTTTTATTCTAGTTCTGTGAAAAATGCCATTGGTAATTTGATAGGGATTGCATTGAATCTGTAGATTGCTTTGGGTAGTATAGTCATTTTCACAATATTGATTTTTCCAATCCAAGAACATGGTATGTCTCTCCATCTGTTTGTGTCATCTTCCATTTCTTTCATCAGCACATTATAGTTTTCAGAGTACAGGTCTTTTGCCTCCTTAGATTTGTCTTGTTCCCTGAAATAAGCTTGTATTACTATAAACTTCTCTCTTAGAACTGCTTTTAATGCATCCCAAAGGTTTTGGATTGTCGTTTTTTCGTTGGTAGGTGTGTTATTCTTTTTGATGCAATGGTAAATGGGATTGTTTCTTTAATTTCTCTTTCTGATCTTTCATTGTTAGTGTATAGGAATGCAAGGTATTTTTGTGTGTTAATTTTGTATTCTGCAACTTTACTGAATTCATTGATGAACTCTAGTAGTTTTCTGGTAGCATCTTTAGGATTTCCTATGTATAATCTCATGTCATCTGCAAACTGACAGTTCTACTTCTCCAATTTGGATCCCTTTTATATCTTTCTCTTCTCTGATTGCTGTAACTAGGACTTCCAAAATTACGTTGAATAAAAATGGTGAGAGTGTACATCCTTGTCTTGTTCCTGATCTTAGAGGAAATGCTTTCAGCTTTTCACCATTGAGAATGATGTTAGCTGTAGGGTTGTCATATGTAGCCTTTATTATGTTGAGGTAGGTTCCCTCTGTGCCCACTTTCTTCATAGTTTTTATCATAAATCAGTGTTCAATTTTGTCAAAAGCTTTTTGTGCATCTATTGAGATCATCATAGGGTTTTTTTATTTTTATTCTTCAGTTTCTTAATGTTGTTTATCACACTGATTGACTTGCGGATATTTAAGAATCCTTGCATCCCTGGGATAAATCCCACTTGATCATGGTGTATGATTCTTTTAATGTATTGTTGGATTCAGTTTGCTAGTATTTGATTGAGGATTTTTGTATCTATGTTCATCAGTGATATTGGCCTGTGAATTTTTGTGTGTGTGTGTGTGGTATCTTTGTCTGGTTTTGGCCTCATGGAATGAATTTAGGAATGTCCCTTCCTCTGCAATTTCTTGGAAGAGTTTCAGAAGGAGAGGTGTTAACTCTTCTCTAAATGTTTGGTAGAATTCACCTGTGAAGCCACCTGGTCCTGGACGTTTGTTCGGTGGGGGTTTTTTAATCACAGCTTCAATTTCAATATTTGTGATTGGCCTGTTCATATTTTCTATTTCTTCCTGGTTCAGTCTTGGGAGATTGGACCTTTCTTAGAATTTGTCCATTTTATTGGCATATAGTTGCTTTTAGTAGTCTCATATGATCTCATGTATTTCTGTGTTGTCCATTGTAACTTCTTTTTTATTTCTTATTTTATTGATTTGAGTTCTCTTCCTTTTTTTTCTTGATGAGTCTGGCAAAAGATTTATCAGATTTGTTTATCTTTTCACAGAGCCATCTTTTAGTTTTGATCTTTGCTGTTGTTTTCTTCATCTCTGTTTCATTTATTTCAGCTCTGATCCTTATGGTTTCTTTCCTTCAACTAACTTGGGGTTTTGTTTGCTCGTCTTTCTCTAGTTGTTCTAGGTATACGGTTAGGGTGTATATTCGAGATTTTTCTTGTTTCCTGAGATAAGCTTGTGTCACTATAAACTTCCCTCTTAGAACTGCTTTTGCTGTGTCCCACAAGTTTTGGATCATTGTGTTTTCATTGTAATTTGTCTCTAGGTATTTTTCATTTCCTCTTAGAATTCTTCAGTGGTCCATTGGCTGTTTAGTCTCCACGTTTGTGTTTTTTACAGTTTTCTTCTTGTATGTGATTTCTAATCTCAAAACGTTGTGGTTGGAAAAGTTGCTTGATATAATTTCAGTTTTCTTAAATTTACTGGGGCTTGATTTGTGGCCTAAGATGTGGTCTATCCAGGAGAATGTTCCATGTGCACTTGAGAAGAACGTGTATTCTGCTGCTTTCAGATGGAAAGTTCTGTAAATATTAGTTAAGTCTATGTGGTCTATTGTGTTATTTAAGGTCTGTGTTTCCTTATTGATTTTCTGTCTGGATGATCTGTCTGTTGATGAAAGTGGGTTGTGAAAGTCCCCCACTATTATTGTGGTAACTGTCAATTTCTCCTTTTATGGCTGTTAACATTTGCCTCATACATTGAGTACCTCTCTATTGGGTACATATGTATTTACAATTGTTATATTTTCTTATACTGATCCCTTGATCCTTATGTAGTATCCTTCTTTGTCTCTCATAACAGCCTGTAAAGTCTGTTTTGTCTGATTTGAGTATTGTTGCTCCAGCTTTCTTTTGATTTCCATTTGCATGGAATACCTTTTTCCATCCCCTCACTTTCTGTATAAGTCCCTAGATCTGAAATGTGTCTCTTGTAGACTGTGTGTATATGGGTCTTGTCTTTGTATCCATTCAGCCAGTCTCCGTCTTTTGGTTGGGCCATTTAATCCATTTACATTTAAGGTAATTATTGACATGTATGTTCTTATTGCCATTTTGTTAGTTGTTTTGGGTTTGTTTTTGTAGGGTTTTTTTCTTCCCTTTTTTGTTCTCTTGTGATTTGATGACTATCTTTTCTGTTGTGTTTGGATTGCTTTTTCTTTTTTGTGTGTGTGTGTATCTATTGCAGATTTTCGGTTTGCAGTTCCCATGAGGTTTTGATGTAGCAGGCCATATATATATTAGATTGTTTTAAGTTGCTGGTCTCTTAATTTCCAAACCATTTCCAATATCCTCCATTTGTACTCTGCTTTGCTCACAATTTCTGGTTTTCCTATCATATTTGTGTGTAGATGATTTCCAACCTTAACTGTATGTTTGCCTTTACCAGTGAGCTTTCTCATTCATAATTTTCTAGCTCCTAGTTGTGACCTTTTCTGCCTAGAGAAGTTCCTTTACCATTTATTGTAAAGCTAGTTTGGTGGTGCTGAATTCTCTTAGCTTTTGCTTGTCCGTAAAGGTTTTGATTTCTCCATCGAATCTGAACGAGAGCCTTACTGGATACATTATTTTTTGTTCTAGGTTTTTCCCTTTCATCTCTTTAAATATCGTGCCACTTCCTTCTTGCCTGAATAGTTACTGCTGAAAACTCAGCTGTTAACCTTATTGGGGATTCCCTTGTATTTTATTTGATGCTTTCCTCCTTCACAGCTCCCTCCCTGGGGCTCAGGTCCCATTGGATTCCTTTCTCTCTCTTTTTTTTCCTTTATTGTTTTGTCTTAACTCGGTTATGTGGAAGTTTTCTTCCCATTCTGCCAGCATTCACTAGATGTTCTGTGTGAATCATTCCACTTGTCTTTGTGTTTTTGATGTATTTGGGGGAGGAGGTAAACCTCTAATAGTTTTGTGTGGAGTCTTTAGAGTTTCCTGTATGGAGTATCATGTCATCTGTGTATAAATACAATTTTGCCTCTTCCCTTCTGGTTTGGATACTTTTTATTTCTTGTCTCATTGCTGTGGCTAGGACTGCCAATACTATGTTGAATAGAAATGGTGAGAGTGGGCATCCTTATCTTGTTCCAGAACTTAGTGGGATGGCTTTCAGCTTTTCACCACTGAGTATTATGTTGCCTGTGGATTTGTCTTAAATGGCTTTTATTACAGAGATATTTTCCCTCTATACCCACTTTGTTGAGAGTTTTTATCATGAATGGATGTTGGATGTTGTGGAATGCTTTTTCTGCATCTGTTGAGATGACCATGTGGTTTTTGTCTTTCCTTTTGTTAATGTGGTGTGTCACGTTGATTGATTTGCATATGTTGAACCATTCTTGCAACCCTGGAATTAATTCAACTTGATCTTGGTTTTTGATCTTTGTATGTATTGTTGGATTTGGTTTTCTAGTATTTTGTTGATGATTTTTGCATCTGTGTTCATCAAAGATGTTGGCCTGTAATTTTCTTTTTTTGTAGTGTCTTTGTCTGGTTTTGGTATTACGGTGATGGTCGCTTCATAGAATGAATTTGGGAGTGTTCCCTCCTCCTCAGTCTTTTGGAATAGTTTGAGGAGGATAGGTATAAGTTCTTCTTTCTATGTTTGGTAGAATCCCCCAGTGAAGCTGTCCAGTCCTGGGTTATTGTTTGCAGTTTTTTTAATTACAGATTCTGTTTCACATCTAGAGGTTGGTCTGTTCAAGTTACCTATTTCTTCTTGACTCAGTTTTGGCAGGCTGTATGTTTCTAAAATTTGTCCGTTTCTTCTAGGTTGTTCAGTTTGTTGGCATATAACTGTTCATAGGATTCTGTTAGGATTTTTTTTTCTTATTTGTGGTGGTATCAGTTGTTATTTCTTCTCTTTCATTTCTTAATTTGTTTATTTGGGTTCTCTCTTCTTTTTTTTCTTGATGAACCTGCC
Organism: Neophocaena asiaeorientalis asiaeorientalis; assembly: GCF_003031525.2. NCBI lineage: Eukaryota > Metazoa > Chordata > Mammalia > Artiodactyla > Phocoenidae > Neophocaena > Neophocaena asiaeorientalis. The sequence continues at coordinate 2,051,351 of NW_020173215.1, read as the reverse complement.
TAGAGGTTTGTCAATTTTGTTTTATCTTTTCAAAAATGCAGGTCTTGCCTTTATTGATCTTTTCTCTTGTTTATTTGGATCTCTCTTCTATTTCCTCTCTGATCTTTATTATTTCTTTCCTTCTGCTGACTTTGCTGACTTTGGATTTTGTGCATTCTTCTTTTTCTAAAATTCTTTCAGTTGGTAGGTTAGGTTGTTTATTTGAGATTTTTCTTGTTTCTTGAAGAAGTCCCGTATTGCTATGAACTTCCCTTATAGAACTGCTTTTGCTGCATCCTATGGATTTTTGTAAGGTTGTGTTTTTATTTTCATCTGTCTCGGGTATTTTCTGATTTCCTCTTTGATTTCATTGTTGACCCATTGGTTTTTTAGTAGCATATTGTTTAGTCTCCACGTGTTCATTCTTTTCCCAGTTTTCTTTCTGTGGTTAATTTCTAGTTTCATGTAGTCAGAAAAGATGCTTGAGGTAAATTCTATCCTCTTAAATTTGTTGAGGCTTGTTTTGTGTCCTAGTATGTGTTTTATCCTAGAGAATGTTCCATGTGCACTTGAGAAGAATGTTTATTTTGGTTTTTTTGGATGTAGTGTCCTGTAAACATCAATTAAGTCCAACTGGTCTATTGTGTCATTTAGGACCTCTGTTGCTTTATTGATTTTCTGTCTGTAATATTTGTCTGTTGATATCAGTGGGGTGTTAAAGTCTCCTACTGTTATTGTATTTCTGTCAGTTTCTCCCTTTATGTCTGTTATGTATTTGTTTTATATATTTAAGTGCTCTTATATTGGGTGCATATATGTTACAGTGTAATATCAGGTTTTTTGTATTGATCCCTTTCATCCTTATAAAGTGTCCATCTTTGTCTTTCTTTGTAGACTTTTTTAAAAAGTTTGTTTTGTCCGATACGAGTATTGCTACCCCTGCTTTCTGGTTTCCATTTGCATGAAATACCTTTTCCATCCCCTCACTTTCAACCTGTGTGTGTATTTCACCCTAAAGTGAGTCTCTTGTCCACAGCATATTATAGGTTTTTTTTTTTTAAATCCAGTCTGTCACTCTGTGTCTTCTGATCAGAGCATTTAGTCCGTTGACACATAAAGTAATTATTGATAGGTATGTACTTGTTGCCATTTAAAACCTTGTTTTCCAGTTGTTTTTGTAGCTCTTTTTGGCTCATTTCTTCTTTTTGTTTTTCCTTTTGTGATTGATGGTTTTCTTTTTTAGTTTGCTTGAGTTTCTTTCTTTTTAGTTTTTTTGAATCTATTGTATGTTTTTGATTTGTGGCTACCCTGGTTTACAAGTATGTTGACCCATAACTGTATCTGCTTTAAATTGATAGTCATGCAAGTTCAAACACGTTCTAAAAGATTTACATTTTTATACTCCCCTCTCCCACTTTTTGTGATTTTGATATCCTGTTTTGCATCTTCATGCTTACCCTTTTACTGTTTGTTCTAGTTATAATCACTTCTACAATTTTTTAATTGTTTTTTAAATCTGTGTGCTTGCTTATTTAATTTTCAATCCTTTCATATATTTGCCTATCCTCTTGTTTTTCTTTTTCTATAGGTTCTTGCTTCTTTTCTATTTAGAGAAGACCTTTCAGTATTTCTTTTAGGATAGGTTTAGTATTGCTGAATTCCTTTAGTTTTTGCTTGTCTGAGAAATTCTTTCTCTCCTAAATGATAACCTTGCTGGGTAGAGTATCCTAGGTTGCAGGTTTTTCCCTTTCAGGTCTTTGAATATATCATGTCACTCCCTTCTGGCCTGCAGAGTTTCTGCAGAGAAATCAGCTGATAGCCTTATGGGATTCCCTTGTAACTGACTCTTTGTTTTTCTCCTGCTGCCTTTAGAATCCTCACTTTAACTTTTGCCATTTTAATTATGATATGTCTTTGTGTGTGTTCATGTTGTTTGGGACCCTCTGTGTTTCCTGTACCTGGATATGATATATGTTTCCTTCTTAAGGTTTGGAAAGTTTTCAGCCATAATTTCTTCAAATACATTTTTGATACCCTTTTTTCTCTTTTCTCCTTCTGTGCATAGGTTGGCACACTTTACATATCCCATAGATCTCGTATGTTGCTTTCATTTTTTTTCATTTGTCTTTCTGTCTGCTGTTCTGATTGGGTGATTGCCATTATTCTGTCTCCTAGATTACTTATTCCTTCTGTGTCATTTAGTCTGCTATTCATTGCTTCTAGATAGGTTTTTAATCTCAGTAATTGAATTGTCTGTTTGGTTCATTTTTAGTTTATAGTTCCTTGTTACAGTGATCTGAATTTTATTAATAGTCTTTTTTATTTTATTAATAAACTTTTATTATTTATTTTATTAATGATCTTAGTAAATTTCATTTTATTAATCTGAATTTTATTAATAATCTTTTTTTAACTTTATTTTTGGCTGCATTGGGTCTTTGTTGCTGCATGTAGGCTTTCTCTATTTGTGGTGAGCGGGGCCTACTCTTCGTTGCAGCATGTGGGCTTCTCATTGTGGTGGCTTCTCTTTTGCAGAGCATGGGCTCTAGGCACATGGGCTTCAGCAGTTGTATCACGCAGGCTCAGTAGTTGTGGCACGTGGGCTTAGTTGCTCCACAGCATGTGGGATCTTCCCAGACAAGGGATCAAACCCATTTCCCTTGCATTAGCAGGCAGATTCTTAACCACTGTGCCGCCAGGGAAGTCCCAATAATCTTTCTTAAATAAGCATTTTTATTACCTCATTTTTGGACTCAGGGTCTAATAGACTGGTGAGGTCTGTTTCATTATTTGTTCTTTCAGGAGATTTCTCTTGTTCTTTTTATTGGGAGTAGTTCCTCTGTTTTTAAACTTTCTCTGTCTCCGTGAATTTAGGAGAAACCATTATCTACTTTGATCTTGAAGGGGTGTTTTCCTGTGTAGACTGTGTGAGTCTGTTATTTTTGGTGCAAGGGCTTGTTTTGGTATAGATGCCAGCCACTTCTTTCTTCAGAGTGTGCTGGCTGTTATCCCATTGATAGGGGTTGTAATAGGTGTTGTGGTGTGCAGAACCTGTGCTAGATGAGGAGCAGGGCCTCCTCTTTGCTCCATGGCTGTCACCACCCTGTTGGGGGCAGTGTCTGCTCCCCAGTTGTTGAAGAAGCCCTAATGGTTGGGTGCAGTTAGGTTCAGTTGCCCTTGAGTGTGTGCTCTGCCCCAAAGGAGGTGACTGCAGAAGCATATAAGGCCTGTGTAGTCACAGTGAACCTGTGCACCTGTAGTTGCCCACAGTTTCGCCCAGAAGCAGCCCATGGTCTCGTCCCTTTCTCTGTTGTGTTCATCCCAGACCCAGTGCTAGGCTGTGGTGCGGAGTAGACTGGGGCTGGAGGCTGTGACTGCAGGAATTGAGGTTGCTGTGCTGCACCTGGGACCTGGGCAGCCTCTGTGGTAGACCTCTTCCAGGACCTGCCAGCCCCACATCCAGCTCCACCCTGCAGTGCGAAGTGGGTGGAGCTGGAGCCAGAGCACTCCCACGGGAAACGTACCACTGCGTACTCCTGCCCAGGGCCTGTCTGCTCAAGACGCAGCATCCAGCCACTCTGCTTTTTTATGGCACCACCTATGCATGCGCTGACCAAGTCTGCTGCAGCCGACCTGCCCCTGCTGTCCACACACCTACCACAGGCTCCGAGGTTCTCCCCAGACCACACCTCAGACCCTTCAAGTTGTCTCTGTGCAGCTATATCGAGTCCTCTCCCAGGGACTTGGAGATTTGGCAGTTAGCCACTGCACGTAATTGTGGCACGGCCCGGTGCAGCACTGACAGTGTCTGCTCAGTTTGATCCACCACCCGCATGTGTGCACTGACAGTGGTCTCTGCAGTTTGGCCCTGATCCACCTCAGGCAGCCCAGTCTGTACGTGCAGCTAGATTGAGTCTCTGCCCTTATCTCACACCAGGCTGAGGTGTGGAGTAAGCGGGACCCAGGCATTCACCCCTTCGGATTGGGAAGTGTGGCAAGGCGGCACCCGCCAGTGCTGGTCTCTTTTTGCCCTGATTGTTAGCAAGCCAGCATGCACACACTCCTCACAAGCAGAGTCTAGGCTTCTCCAGCCCCTCTATCTGACTCAGCAGATTTCCCAGCAGGCAATGGGGCTCCCTGGGCCAAGCGTCTGCCTGTATGGACCGTCTCTCCTTTACAGATGGGAATGGTAAAATATTTGGTTTGACAGCTAGATTGGGAACAGAATTAAAGAGCCTCATACACCCAAATAAGAACTATAGGCAACTAGAAGTAACAGAAGTTTTTAAGAGAAGTACCATGCTTAGAGGTCAGATGCTTTCATGCTCAGGAGTATAAGTGACGAGAATAATTACTTTGATACTTTCTGAGACTTCAGTAAATATTGGTGGATAGAGTCATACATTTTTCTCCTCATATATGTTTTTAAATTTTAAACTAATATTCATAATTATAGCTGAAAGCAGTATCAATCATTTCTCAGAAACGCTATCTGAAAGCACTCTCATGGTATTAAGTAACGTTAAAGTTTTAGTTAAGGCAGGATCTCTGACTCAAACTAAACTTTATCTTCAACAGATTTTTATTGGGTACCTAAAGTAGTATTGTGCCTAGCCATCAGTAAGTTTTATATTTGAATTGGAGTACATTATATATATGTATGTATGTATGTATATGTATATTTGATGGTAATGAGTGGAGAGTAAGTAGGAAGCAAGACTGAATGGTAAAAATAGGG
>NW_020173215.1:1966582-2045389 GCF_003031525.2 Neophocaena asiaeorientalis asiaeorientalis | reverse complement strand
TTTTTTTTTTTTTTTTTTTTTTGCGGTATACGGGCCTCTCACTGTTGTGGCCTCTCCCGTTGCGGAGCACAGACTCCAGATGCGCAGGCTCAGCAGCCATGGCTCACAGGCCCCCAGCTGCTCCGCGGCACGTGGGATCTTCCCAGACCGGGGCATGAACCCGTGTCCCCTGCATCAGCAGGCAGACTCTCAACCACTGCGCCACCAGGGAAGCCCTCTAATTTCATTCTTTTACTTGTAGCTGTCCAATTTTCCCACCACCACTTATTGAAGAGTCTGTGTTTTCTCCATTGCATATTCTTGCCTCCTTTGTCATAGATTAGGTGACCATAGGTGGGAGGATTTATCTCTGGGCTTTCTATCCTGTTCCATTGATGTATATTTCTGTTTTTGTGCCAGTACCATACTGTCTTGATTACTGTAGCTTTGTAGTATAGTCTGAAGTCAGGGATCCTGATTCCTCCAGCTCCATTTTTCTTTCTCAAGATTGCTTTGGCTCTTCAGGTTCTTTGTTGTTTCATACAAATTGTAAAATTTTTTATTCTAGTTCTGTGAAAAATGCCATTGGTAATTTGATAGGGATTGCATTGAATCTGTAGATTGCTTTGGGTAGTATAGTCATTTTCACAATATTGATTTTTCCAATCCAAGAACATGGTATGTCTCTCCATCTGTTTGTGTCATCTTCCATTTCTTTCATCAGCACATTATAGTTTTCAGAGTACAGGTCTTTTGCCTCCTTAGATTTGTCTTGTTCCCTGAAATAAGCTTGTATTACTATAAACTTCTCTCTTAGAACTGCTTTTAATGCATCCCAAAGGTTTTGGATTGTCGTTTTTTCGTTGGTAGGTGTGTTATTCTTTTTGATGCAATGGTAAATGGGATTGTTTCTTTAATTTCTCTTTCTGATCTTTCATTGTTAGTGTATAGGAATGCAAGGTATTTTTGTGTGTTAATTTTGTATTCTGCAACTTTACTGAATTCATTGATGAACTCTAGTAGTTTTCTGGTAGCATCTTTAGGATTTCCTATGTATAATCTCATGTCATCTGCAAACTGACAGTTCTACTTCTCCAATTTGGATCCCTTTTATATCTTTCTCTTCTCTGATTGCTGTAACTAGGACTTCCAAAATTACGTTGAATAAAAATGGTGAGAGTGTACATCCTTGTCTTGTTCCTGATCTTAGAGGAAATGCTTTCAGCTTTTCACCATTGAGAATGATGTTAGCTGTAGGGTTGTCATATGTAGCCTTTATTATGTTGAGGTAGGTTCCCTCTGTGCCCACTTTCTTCATAGTTTTTATCATAAATCAGTGTTCAATTTTGTCAAAAGCTTTTTGTGCATCTATTGAGATCATCATAGGGTTTTTTTATTTTTATTCTTCAGTTTCTTAATGTTGTTTATCACACTGATTGACTTGCGGATATTTAAGAATCCTTGCATCCCTGGGATAAATCCCACTTGATCATGGTGTATGATTCTTTTAATGTATTGTTGGATTCAGTTTGCTAGTATTTGATTGAGGATTTTTGTATCTATGTTCATCAGTGATATTGGCCTGTGAATTTTTGTGTGTGTGTGTGTGGTATCTTTGTCTGGTTTTGGCCTCATGGAATGAATTTAGGAATGTCCCTTCCTCTGCAATTTCTTGGAAGAGTTTCAGAAGGAGAGGTGTTAACTCTTCTCTAAATGTTTGGTAGAATTCACCTGTGAAGCCACCTGGTCCTGGACGTTTGTTCGGTGGGGGTTTTTTAATCACAGCTTCAATTTCAATATTTGTGATTGGCCTGTTCATATTTTCTATTTCTTCCTGGTTCAGTCTTGGGAGATTGGACCTTTCTTAGAATTTGTCCATTTTATTGGCATATAGTTGCTTTTAGTAGTCTCATATGATCTCATGTATTTCTGTGTTGTCCATTGTAACTTCTTTTTTATTTCTTATTTTATTGATTTGAGTTCTCTTCCTTTTTTTTCTTGATGAGTCTGGCAAAAGATTTATCAGATTTGTTTATCTTTTCACAGAGCCATCTTTTAGTTTTGATCTTTGCTGTTGTTTTCTTCATCTCTGTTTCATTTATTTCAGCTCTGATCCTTATGGTTTCTTTCCTTCAACTAACTTGGGGTTTTGTTTGCTCGTCTTTCTCTAGTTGTTCTAGGTATACGGTTAGGGTGTATATTCGAGATTTTTCTTGTTTCCTGAGATAAGCTTGTGTCACTATAAACTTCCCTCTTAGAACTGCTTTTGCTGTGTCCCACAAGTTTTGGATCATTGTGTTTTCATTGTAATTTGTCTCTAGGTATTTTTCATTTCCTCTTAGAATTCTTCAGTGGTCCATTGGCTGTTTAGTCTCCACGTTTGTGTTTTTTACAGTTTTCTTCTTGTATGTGATTTCTAATCTCAAAACGTTGTGGTTGGAAAAGTTGCTTGATATAATTTCAGTTTTCTTAAATTTACTGGGGCTTGATTTGTGGCCTAAGATGTGGTCTATCCAGGAGAATGTTCCATGTGCACTTGAGAAGAACGTGTATTCTGCTGCTTTCAGATGGAAAGTTCTGTAAATATTAGTTAAGTCTATGTGGTCTATTGTGTTATTTAAGGTCTGTGTTTCCTTATTGATTTTCTGTCTGGATGATCTGTCTGTTGATGAAAGTGGGTTGTGAAAGTCCCCCACTATTATTGTGGTAACTGTCAATTTCTCCTTTTATGGCTGTTAACATTTGCCTCATACATTGAGTACCTCTCTATTGGGTACATATGTATTTACAATTGTTATATTTTCTTATACTGATCCCTTGATCCTTATGTAGTATCCTTCTTTGTCTCTCATAACAGCCTGTAAAGTCTGTTTTGTCTGATTTGAGTATTGTTGCTCCAGCTTTCTTTTGATTTCCATTTGCATGGAATACCTTTTTCCATCCCCTCACTTTCTGTATAAGTCCCTAGATCTGAAATGTGTCTCTTGTAGACTGTGTGTATATGGGTCTTGTCTTTGTATCCATTCAGCCAGTCTCCGTCTTTTGGTTGGGCCATTTAATCCATTTACATTTAAGGTAATTATTGACATGTATGTTCTTATTGCCATTTTGTTAGTTGTTTTGGGTTTGTTTTTGTAGGGTTTTTTTCTTCCCTTTTTTGTTCTCTTGTGATTTGATGACTATCTTTTCTGTTGTGTTTGGATTGCTTTTTCTTTTTTTTGTGTGTGTGTATCTATTGCAGATTTTCGGTTTGCAGTTCCCATGAGGTTTTGATGTAGCAGGCCATATATATATTAGATTGTTTTAAGTTGCTGGTCTCTTAATTTCCAAACCATTTCCAATATCCTCCATTTGTACTCTGCTTTGCTCACAATTTCTGGTTTTCCTATCATATTTGTGTGTAGATGATTTCCAACCTTAACTGTATGTTTGCCTTTACCAGTGAGCTTTCTCATTCATAATTTTCTAGCTCCTAGTTGTGACCTTTTCTGCCTAGAGAAGTTCCTTTACCATTTATTGTAAAGCTAGTTTGGTGGTGCTGAATTCTCTTAGCTTTTGCTTGTCCGTAAAGGTTTTGATTTCTCCATCGAATCTGAACGAGAGCCTTACTGGATACATTATTTTTTGTTCTAGGTTTTTCCCTTTCATCTCTTTAAATATCGTGCCACTTCCTTCTTGCCTGAATAGTTACTGCTGAAAACTCAGCTGTTAACCTTATTGGGGATTCCCTTGTATTTTATTTGATGCTTTCCTCCTTCACAGCTCCCTCCCTGGGGCTCAGGTCCCATTGGATTCCTTTCTCTCTCTTTTTTTTCCTTTATTGTTTTGTCTTAACTCGGTTATGTGGAAGTTTTCTTCCCATTCTGCCAGCATTCACTAGATGTTCTGTGTGAATCATTCCACTTGTCTTTGTGTTTTTGATGTATTTGGGGGAGGAGGTAAACCTCTAATAGTTTTGTGTGGAGTCTTTAGAGTTTCCTGTATGGAGTATCATGTCATCTGTGTATAAATACAATTTTGCCTCTTCCCTTCTGGTTTGGATACTTTTTATTTCTTGTCTCATTGCTGTGGCTAGGACTGCCAATACTATGTTGAATAGAAATGGTGAGAGTGGGCATCCTTATCTTGTTCCAGAACTTAGTGGGATGGCTTTCAGCTTTTCACCACTGAGTATTATGTTGCCTGTGGATTTGTCTTAAATGGCTTTTATTACAGAGATATTTTCCCTCTATACCCACTTTGTTGAGAGTTTTTATCATGAATGGATGTTGGATGTTGTGGAATGCTTTTTCTGCATCTGTTGAGATGACCATGTGGTTTTTGTCTTTCCTTTTGTTAATGTGGTGTGTCACGTTGATTGATTTGCATATGTTGAACCATTCTTGCAACCCTGGAATTAATTCAACTTGATCTTGGTTTTTGATCTTTGTATGTATTGTTGGATTTGGTTTTCTAGTATTTTGTTGATGATTTTTGCATCTGTGTTCATCAAAGATGTTGGCCTGTAATTTTCTTTTTTTGTAGTGTCTTTGTCTGGTTTTGGTATTACGGTGATGGTCGCTTCATAGAATGAATTTGGGAGTGTTCCCTCCTCCTCAGTCTTTTGGAATAGTTTGAGGAGGATAGGTATAAGTTCTTCTTTCTATGTTTGGTAGAATCCCCCAGTGAAGCTGTCCAGTCCTGGGTTATTGTTTGCAGTTTTTTTAATTACAGATTCTGTTTCACATCTAGAGGTTGGTCTGTTCAAGTTACCTATTTCTTCTTGACTCAGTTTTGGCAGGCTGTATGTTTCTAAAATTTGTCCGTTTCTTCTAGGTTGTTCAGTTTGTTGGCATATAACTGTTCATAGGATTCTGTTAGGATTTTTTTTTCTTATTTGTGGTGGTATCAGTTGTTATTTCTTCTCTTTCATTTCTTAATTTGTTTATTTGGGTTCTCTCTTCTTTTTTTTCTTGATGAACCTGCCTAGAGGTTTGTCAATTTTGTTTTATCTTTTCAAAAATGCAGGTCTTGCCTTTATTGATCTTTTCTCTTGTTTATTTGGATCTCTCTTCTATTTCCTCTCTGATCTTTATTATTTCTTTCCTTCTGCTGACTTTGCTGACTTTGGATTTTGTGCATTCTTCTTTTTCTAAAATTCTTTCAGTTGGTAGGTTAGGTTGTTTATTTGAGATTTTTCTTGTTTCTTGAAGAAGTCCCGTATTGCTATGAACTTCCCTTATAGAACTGCTTTTGCTGCATCCTATGGATTTTTGTAAGGTTGTGTTTTTATTTTCATCTGTCTCGGGTATTTTCTGATTTCCTCTTTGATTTCATTGTTGACCCATTGGTTTTTTAGTAGCATATTGTTTAGTCTCCACGTGTTCATTCTTTTCCCAGTTTTCTTTCTGTGGTTAATTTCTAGTTTCATGTAGTCAGAAAAGATGCTTGAGGTAAATTCTATCCTCTTAAATTTGTTGAGGCTTGTTTTGTGTCCTAGTATGTGTTTTATCCTAGAGAATGTTCCATGTGCACTTGAGAAGAATGTTTATTTTGGTTTTTTTGGATGTAGTGTCCTGTAAACATCAATTAAGTCCAACTGGTCTATTGTGTCATTTAGGACCTCTGTTGCTTTATTGATTTTCTGTCTGTAATATTTGTCTGTTGATATCAGTGGGGTGTTAAAGTCTCCTACTGTTATTGTATTTCTGTCAGTTTCTCCCTTTATGTCTGTTATGTATTTGTTTTATATATTTAAGTGCTCTTATATTGGGTGCATATATGTTACAGTGTAATATCAGGTTTTTTGTATTGATCCCTTTCATCCTTATAAAGTGTCCATCTTTGTCTTTCTTTGTAGACTTTTTTAAAAAGTTTGTTTTGTCCGATACGAGTATTGCTACCCCTGCTTTCTGGTTTCCATTTGCATGAAATACCTTTTCCATCCCCTCACTTTCAACCTGTGTGTGTATTTCACCCTAAAGTGAGTCTCTTGTCCACAGCATATTATAGGTTTTTTTTTTTTAAATCCAGTCTGTCACTCTGTGTCTTCTGATCAGAGCATTTAGTCCGTTGACACATAAAGTAATTATTGATAGGTATGTACTTGTTGCCATTTAAAACCTTGTTTTCCAGTTGTTTTTGTAGCTCTTTTTGGCTCATTTCTTCTTTTTGTTTTTCCTTTTGTGATTGATGGTTTTCTTTTTTAGTTTGCTTGAGTTTCTTTCTTTTTAGTTTTTTTGAATCTATTGTATGTTTTTGATTTGTGGCTACCCTGGTTTACAAGTATGTTGACCCATAACTGTATCTGCTTTAAATTGATAGTCATGCAAGTTCAAACACGTTCTAAAAGATTTACATTTTTATACTCCCCTCTCCCACTTTTTGTGATTTTGATATCCTGTTTTGCATCTTCATGCTTACCCTTTTACTGTTTGTTCTAGTTATAATCACTTCTACAATTTTTTAATTGTTTTTTAAATCTGTGTGCTTGCTTATTTAATTTTCAATCCTTTCATATATTTGCCTATCCTCTTGTTTTTCTTTTTCTATAGGTTCTTGCTTCTTTTCTATTTAGAGAAGACCTTTCAGTATTTCTTTTAGGATAGGTTTAGTATTGCTGAATTCCTTTAGTTTTTGCTTGTCTGAGAAATTCTTTCTCTCCTAAATGATAACCTTGCTGGGTAGAGTATCCTAGGTTGCAGGTTTTTCCCTTTCAGGTCTTTGAATATATCATGTCACTCCCTTCTGGCCTGCAGAGTTTCTGCAGAGAAATCAGCTGATAGCCTTATGGGATTCCCTTGTAACTGACTCTTTGTTTTTCTCCTGCTGCCTTTAGAATCCTCACTTTAACTTTTGCCATTTTAATTATGATATGTCTTTGTGTGTGTTCATGTTGTTTGGGACCCTCTGTGTTTCCTGTACCTGGATATGATATATGTTTCCTTCTTAAGGTTTGGAAAGTTTTCAGCCATAATTTCTTCAAATACATTTTTGATACCCTTTTTTCTCTTTTCTCCTTCTGTGCATAGGTTGGCACACTTTACATATCCCATAGATCTCGTATGTTGCTTTCATTTTTTTTCATTTGTCTTTCTGTCTGCTGTTCTGATTGGGTGATTGCCATTATTCTGTCTCCTAGATTACTTATTCCTTCTGTGTCATTTAGTCTGCTATTCATTGCTTCTAGATAGGTTTTTATCTCAGTAATTGAATTGTCTGTTTGGTTCATTTTTAGTTTATAGTTCCTTGTTACAGTGATCTGAATTTTATTAATAGTCTTTTTTATTTTATTAATAAACTTTTATTATTTATTTTATTAATGATCTTAGTAAATTTCATTTTATTAATCTGAATTTTATTAATAATCTTTTTTTAACTTTATTTTTGGCTGCATTGGGTCTTTGTTGCTGCATGTAGGCTTTCTCTATTTGTGGTGAGCGGGGCCTACTCTTCGTTGCAGCATGTGGGCTTCTCATTGTGGTGGCTTCTCTTTTGCAGAGCATGGGCTCTAGGCACATGGGCTTCAGCAGTTGTATCACGCAGGCTCAGTAGTTGTGGCACGTGGGCTTAGTTGCTCCACAGCATGTGGGATCTTCCCAGACAAGGGATCAAACCCATTTCCCTTGCATTAGCAGGCAGATTCTTAACCACTGTGCCGCCAGGGAAGTCCCAATAATCTTTCTTAAATAAGCATTTTTATTACCTCATTTTTGGACTCAGGGTCTAATAGACTGGTGAGGTCTGTTTCATTATTTGTTCTTTCAGGAGATTTCTCTTGTTCTTTTTATTGGGAGTAGTTCCTCTGTTTTTAAACTTTCTCTGTCTCCGTGAATTTAGGAGAAACCATTATCTACTTTGATCTTGAAGGGGTGTTTTCCTGTGTAGACTGTGTGAGTCTGTTATTTTTGGTGCAAGGGCTTGTTTTGGTATAGATGCCAGCCACTTCTTTCTTCAGAGTGTGCTGGCTGTTATCCCATTGATAGGGGTTGTAATAGGTGTTGTGGTGTGCAGAACCTGTGCTAGATGAGGAGCAGGGCCTCCTCTTTGCTCCATGGCTGTCACCACCCTGTTGGGGGCAGTGTCTGCTCCCCAGTTGTTGAAGAAGCCCTAATGGTTGGGTGCAGTTAGGTTCAGTTGCCCTTGAGTGTGTGCTCTGCCCCAAAGGAGGTGACTGCAGAAGCATATAAGGCCTGTGTAGTCACAGTGAACCTGTGCACCTGTAGTTGCCCACAGTTTCGCCCAGAAGCAGCCCATGGTCTCGTCCCTTTCTCTGTTGTGTTCATCCCAGACCCAGTGCTAGGCTGTGGTGCGGAGTAGACTGGGGCTGGAGGCTGTGACTGCAGGAATTGAGGTTGCTGTGCTGCACCTGGGACCTGGGCAGCCTCTGTGGTAGACCTCTTCCAGGACCTGCCAGCCCCACATCCAGCTCCACCCTGCAGTGCGAAGTGGGTGGAGCTGGAGCCAGAGCACTCCCACGGGAAACGTACCACTGCGTACTCCTGCCCAGGGCCTGTCTGCTCAAGACGCAGCATCCAGCCACTCTGCTTTTTTATGGCACCACCTATGCATGCGCTGACCAAGTCTGCTGCAGCCGACCTGCCCCTGCTGTCCACACACCTACCACAGGCTCCGAGGTTCTCCCCAGACCACACCTCAGACCCTTCAAGTTGTCTCTGTGCAGCTATATCGAGTCCTCTCCCAGGGACTTGGAGATTTGGCAGTTAGCCACTGCACGTAATTGTGGCACGGCCCGGTGCAGCACTGACAGTGTCTGCTCAGTTTGATCCACCACCCGCATGTGTGCACTGACAGTGGTCTCTGCAGTTTGGCCCTGATCCACCTCAGGCAGCCCAGTCTGTACGTGCAGCTAGATTGAGTCTCTGCCCTTATCTCACACCAGGCTGAGGTGTGGAGTAAGCGGGACCCAGGCATTCACCCCTTCGGATTGGGAAGTGTGGCAAGGCGGCACCCGCCAGTGCTGGTCTCTTTTTGCCCTGATTGTTAGCAAGCCAGCATGCACACACTCCTCACAAGCAGAGTCTAGGCTTCTCCAGCCCCTCTATCTGACTCAGCAGATTTCCCAGCAGGCAATGGGGCTCCCTGGGCCAAGCGTCTGCCTGTATGGACCGTCTCTCCTTTACAGATGGGAATGGTAAAATATTTGGTTTGACAGCTAGATTGGGAACAGAATTAAAGAGCCTCATACACCCAAATAAGAACTATAGGCAACTAGAAGTAACAGAAGTTTTTAAGAGAAGTACCATGCTTAGAGGTCAGATGCTTTCATGCTCAGGAGTATAAGTGACGAGAATAATTACTTTGATACTTTCTGAGACTTCAGTAAATATTGGTGGATAGAGTCATACATTTTTCTCCTCATATATGTTTTTAAATTTTAAACTAATATTCATAATTATAGCTGAAAGCAGTATCAATCATTTCTCAGAAACGCTATCTGAAAGCACTCTCATGGTATTAAGTAACGTTAAAGTTTTAGTTAAGGCAGGATCTCTGACTCAAACTAAACTTTATCTTCAACAGATTTTTATTGGGTACCTAAAGTAGTATTGTGCCTAGCCATCAGTAAGTTTTATATTTGAATTGGAGTACATTATATATATGTATGTATGTATGTATATGTATATTTGATGGTAATGAGTGGAGAGTAAGTAGGAAGCAAGACTGAATGGTAAAAATAGGGCCTAGTTATGAGGGGGCCTGAGAGCCAGGAAGAGGAGTTTAGATTTGACATAGAAACAATTCAGATTTTGTTTACTGAAAGATTTTGATTGAGGTGACAGTGATGAAGATGATATATGGACAGCTATACTCTGTTTATTTATCACTATACTATGTTATTTACCCTTTTACCATAGGGTATATTGCTAGATCTAGAAATTGGAGATAGGGTGAAAGGCACGCAGAGAGGCTATTTACCCAAAATTATGCAGATAACGTAGTAGTAAAACCAATCTAATTTTAGAGTCTGTAATCTTAAAAAAAATTAGCCCAAACCTAAGTAAACTCATTTCATGTGAGAGTGATAAGCCCTGATTCTCTCCACATTCAATTCCAAGCATCAAGTAAGGATTTCAAAGACATACAGCTATTTCCCTACATGCCTTGAAATTATGAGGAACACCAGATGGTCCTTAACTTACCCTACTCTAACCTACAAAAGAACAGTTCCCGTAGTCATTATTTTACTATTTTATCATTCAGGTCTTAACTACCCTTAGGCCAAAGGAGGTTGTATTAATATATAATATTTAGTACCCAAGGTCTGAGAAAACTTAGGATTTTGTTCAATTAAATTGGGTTAGACTGAAAGTGGATATTATAACTCTGCAGTATGGCAGAGAGATGATATGCCCAAACATTGGCAGATACCATATATATATGGTATACAAGTATATACAAGTAACATAAATTGGTTAATTTCTTTTGCTAAGTTGGAAAAATAATCTATACCTTCGTATATAAAAGTTACTTCTAAAGAGATATTATAAAAGGTTTTACTGTCTTTTAAGTGTATGCCTTTAACTGTCTTTTCCTTGCATTTAAAGAAGCAACAGTATCACCAAAATTTAATTTTTTCTACGCTCAAGTGACATAAGAAGTTGTACAAACAAAATTGGATCAGGAGACCTGGGTTCTAAGATTTGGCCCTGCCATTAGCTAGCTGTACAACTCTGGGCAAATCTGTGAGCCCCTGGGAACCTAAGTTGCCCCATTTATGAAATTAAGGAGTTAGATTCGATGATCACAAATGAAATATCCCAATACTGTAATTCTCCCTATACACTTACGCACATGTAAGATAAGATACCAGATATAACCTGGTTTAAACCACTTTGGTATTTTGGAAAGAAAAGGGTAAACTTTTAAGATTTTAAAAGAGCACGCTGTGTCGTAAGTGACTTTATCAAATAAAATTTCATTAAGGACTTTGACAGAGACTGAAAGACAGCCAGAGTAATATGATTGCTCCATTCTGAGCAGTTTTTCAGGACTGGTGGATCAACCAACTAAGAATCTATTTATGTAATTACTCATTTATTAAAACATGGAAATTCATAGAGAACAAACCTAGGTCTAACTAATAATATTAAAAATTGGCTTGCAGTCTGAAAAAAAGAAAAGAAGGAGCTTCCCTGGCAATTATGGCTAACCTGTCTTACTCCAAACCTAGACAGCGTGATGTTATGGGGATGGTTTTTTTTTTTTCCCTTATAAAACCTTCCAAGACAAATGATTTAACAGCTTTAGTTTGCAGAAATCAAACTTCCAGAGCAATCTGTATTGCAGCAATTGAAAAGGAAAGAATTGAATTGAGCTTTATTTTTAAAACAGGGCAATAGTCAAAACTATGTATACTAAATTTGCCTAAACTCCACTGTAAATGACTAAAAACTTTTATGATTCTCAGTTAATCATGATTGCATTCAGTGCCTCTCTAGTTTTGCTCATCTTAGTTTCAAAGAAATAATTGCTAGTGTTTTCTGGAATGTTTGTTAGTATTTTCCAAGGTAGTCAGGAAACAAAGGGAGACCCAAGACTTAATGACTAAACAAAAACTCCAAGAGACCTACCCACAGTGGCATTGTTTTAGCCATTCTTCATCCTGTAACATGGGCTTATAAAGATGTGAGTGGAGAGTTTTCAATCCTCCACCTTAAGTTTCCTTTGGGGGTCAGTTGCCTTTAGGGTCAATTGAAGGTCATACCCTTAAGCTGGGGGGACTTTTGAGTAATTAACCCTAGATAGGTTCCTAAATGGTTTATTTGATGTCTCTTGGAACCAACAGCCATATCTCAAGAGGATTAAAAACCCAAGTAAAGTGTAGCACCAGCTCTGCTATGGCTTCTAGCCTACTAAAAATTCATAACCAAACATTTGCTAACACTCGACCATTCTCCAAGTCACTTGTTCTCCTGTTATAGTACACATTCATGATCCTAATTGATGAGGTTTTCAGGCTAAACAAAATTATTTTAATTCCATCGTTTTGCTATTTAATAGAAATAAAATCAGATAAATAATGATAATTGTGATGACAAAATACTTCTGCATAAATTTTCTTATTTAATAATGGTATTCGTTATTATCTCCATTTTTCAAAAAAACTTTAGAGTGGTTGCAGTAACTTTTTCAACATTACACAACTGGTAATTGGCAGAGTCAGAATTTAAGCCTAGAGAGGAATCTTTTCACTAAACTAAAGCAGATGAAAACATAAATGGAATTAAAACTTGGATTTTTTTGAGGGAGTCAGTAGTTTTATGGCAATGCCTATCATACTTTGCATAGGATACAAAAGACTTCACTTGAATGGGGTTTGTTTTTTAGGGAGGTAGTTTTTCCGCTTTTTTTAATACACAGTACAGATGCCACTGTATTGTTTAGGTTGACAGTTCCATTCAGTTCAGTTGCCAACGATGATACTTAAACAGTACATATTTGGCCTAAAGAAAAAAAAAGAGGTTAGAACAAAAGTGTGTGAAGAAAAATTATTATGGAGAAAAGGGACATGATTAAGTGAAGGATATAAAGAGTAATTTTAGAAGTTATGGCAGCTTCTAATAAAGTTTGTGTATGCAGTTTCTCACCAGGTGCTGAAGGTTAGTTTCCTTCCTGGCTGGAAGCTCCCCAGAAAGGATTTATGGCAGCTTTGTCCTCAGAAAGCTTTACCTTTAATCAGATAAAGGGAATCTCAGAAAAGGCTTCTTTCTGCATCTTGCTGTATCTCATATGTCTTCAGTTTAAGGTAATCTTTATACTATTCTGGTAGGTTGTGCATCCCTTCATTTGGGACTGCACATAGCTAATCAAATCTCTAATAAGAAATGCTGTTCAGCTGCTGATGTCTCTGGACTCAGAGGGCCTGGGACCCAGCATCAGCTGGCCAGTGTCTCTGGGGAGGGGACACAATGAAGCTCATGTTGGAAATGCTAGGAAACTGCAAAGTGGATTTGGCTGTTGCTATGGGAAGGAACTGCTGCTGCCAGAATGAAGCAGCATGCCGAGGCAATACAGGAACCACAAGCACGTGGGAAGCCCCCAGGAAGCAGACAGGAGGAGCTGCTCCCTTCTTCCTCCTCCAGCCTTGCAGTCTGTTGGTGGAGCCTAACAGGGAGTCAGTTGGCAAGACCAAAACTGCTTAGCAGAGTCCCAGCTCCAGCATCACTAGGCAGAGCACGGAGGCTGAATTTGAAGCTGAGGGACAATCATAGTATCAACTTCTTAGAAACCACACATTCTCACACCCCTGCCCCACCCCCAGGCCTGATGAATCAAACTCTGGGGATGCCGCTCAACAATTTGTGTGTTAACAAGCCCTCCAGGTGTTTTAGGTGCACGGTCAAGTTTGAGAACCTCCAAACTAGAACACTGGGCATCCAGATTCTTCATTTGCTGATTTTCAGTCTTGCCAGTGATTGGTTCTTTAAGAGAAAGTACTGCTGCTCAGAACCTAATCATGATCCCCACCGTGCTTCTAGGCAGCTGGGATTGGCAGAAGCTAGAAACAAATTCAAATTATATAAGACTTTGGTTTCTTTGTGAATTAAATAGAAGTGATACTCTTAGGGTTTTGATTTAAGTTATGAACAGAGATCTATCTAACAGAGCAATAAAATATAAAAACAGTATTAATGTATAGCTCAATGTAATAAAAAGTATAAAGTGAGACTAAATCATATTTAATTTCTGTAATTATTTTGGTGTTAGGTGGAATTGAAGCATAAATGATAGCTATTAGCTGTAAATAACTAATTAACGTTATTTTCAGACATCTGAGCCATTTTTTCTCCTTTCTTTGCATGAGCAAATGCACACTCAGACTCAAAGCTGAAATACTTAAAACATGTCCTTTCTCCTTTCCTACCCATATAGTCCCTTCCTTTGTCCCTGCCCCATGATTTTGAGGAACAAAAGACCTAACAGTGGCTTGACCTTGTAAACCAGGTGCTAAAGAGCTGAGTTAATGGTAGGGACCTATTCATTCATTTGCCAAACATTACTGAGTTCCTGTACATAACTATGTTGTAGGCTCTGTTTTAAGCTCTAAGTAAACATTAGTGAACAAAACAAAGTTTCTACATCTGGAGCTTATATTCAAATAGGTAAGATACAAATAATAAGTGAATGAATAAATAATATATAAAGTGATGGTGAATGTTATTAAGAAAAATACAGTAGTATAAGGAGAAAGAGAATGACTAGCCTTGCCATATTGTGCATTAATTTTCTGTATGCCCTAAACCTAGGACTCAGTAAATTTTTATTGAATGAATGAACAAACTTATTAAGACATCTCTGGTAGCATCCGTCGCATAACAGTGATAATACTGTAGTTAATTGGATTTATCTAAACACAGTGGCTCTGAATTCTGAAGAGTGAGAGTAGTAGCATTAAAGACCAGAACAGTGAAAAGAAAAGATAATGAGATCTCAGGCATCTGACCAAGTTTGAGTTAGGGAAGAATGATAAAGTCAAATAATATAAGAACCAAAAGGAAGAGGCTAGCAAGTCTGTACCCTTGTTCTAGGTTCTTGAGATTAGACAATTTCTATTTGAAAGAAATTAATAGTCTTTGGGGGGTTCTGTTTACACAAATTCCTAGTTAGGATTTCAGCAGCCACACCCAGGGAAGATCCTGAAGCAAATCATCTGCTTAGGAAAACAGAAGATGTCTGTGGGGTTGGAAAAATAGTGAGAAAAAGGATCAGAAAATGAGTCACTCCTATTTACCCATTCTAGAAACGCTAAAATAAACTTGAGTTTATCTTCAGGATAGGTTTCATAAGAAACAGTGGTATTAAACTTGAAATTGCCTTAACAGAAAATATCTTACACTCTGTTAGTATGAAGAATGCATTAAAAAAATAATACCCTTTGTTGATATCCAAAATGCTTACTATTGGGGCTAGCGGTTCCTAACACCGAGGAAGGAAAGAGGTTCCAGTGATTGATGGGACCACTGTACATCATTTACACACTCTTCTGTTTTACACTCACACCTACAAACACACACGTACACACACACACAAAAGATTTATAATTGGCAAACGTATAGGAAAAATTTATCATCACATTCACCATTCTACAATATGCTGGAAATACTCTGAATATGCTTTAAAATCACACATTTTGGGGCTTCCCTGGTGGCGCGGTGGTTGAGAGTCTGCCTGCCGATGCAGGGGACACGGGTTCGTGCCCTGGTCCGGGAAGATCCCACATGCCGCGGAGCAGCTGGGCCCGTGAGCCATGGCCGCTGAGCCTGCACGTCGGAGCCTGTGCTCCGCAACGGGAGAGGCCACAACAGAGAGAGGCCCGCGTACCACAAAAAAAAAAAAAAATCACACATCTTTATAATTTAAAAGGATAACTGCCTTTTGTAGTATGTAAAAATCAGATCAGATATGCTTCAGGAACTAGATGACCTGACTAACTCAAAGCAGGGAGGGGTCATATATGTGAATGTTGGGTAGGACCCAACAAGCAAAGAGGCAAGAGAATGTCTGAGTAGAGTATTTCTTTTAGAAGAGAGTGGAAAGTTCCTTTTTTAAGATTAGGGAGAAAAGGATCTTGCAATTTTACACTTGAAGCATAGAGATGTTTTGTCTTTTATTAGAAGGGAGAACAAGGATGAAAACAGAAACTATGGGTTACTGTTCATATTCAAAACCCAACCTTACCCCTTCTTCAGTAATTTTTCCCCTATGAAACAATATACTGGAAGTGTTAGAGTAATAGTAAATCACTAGTAGAGTTATAGCAAATCACTAGTGGAGTAACAGTAAATCACTAGCAGAGTAGTAGTAAATCATTAGCAGAGAAATAAATCTCATGCCAATCAAACGATTCTTGATAGGGAACTCACAGGCAAGAGGTAGATACAAAGACGTTTGATACCAAACTAGGTTTTAGTTCAAATTCACAAACCCTGGAGGAATGTAAGACTAGGATACAGATTCTCGTTGGGTTTATATAGAATGTTCCAATGAGGTCTGAAGATCAAAAGATAAATGAAAAAGCAGCAAATAGTGGTAAAGAATTAGTATGAAAATAGCAAACCAACTTTTTAAATTTCTTAAAAGATGATTAGAATCAGATTGCCTGGATTTTAACTGTGAGTTTTGCTACACACTGTGCCACTCCAGGTAAATTATTTAACCTATTTGTCCTCAGTTTCATCACTTCTAAAATGGGAACAATAAGCAGTAAGGATTCACTGTATAGCACAGGGAACTGTATTCAATATCTTATAATAACCTATAATGGAGAATAATCTGAAAAACATATGTATAACTGAATCACTTTGCTGTACACTTTTACACTTTGCTGTAACACAATATTGTAAATCAACTATACTTCAATAAAAAAAGAAATGAAAAAAATAAAAATGGGAACAGTAATAGTTTCTTGTGGGGTTACTATAAAGTTTAAATGTGTATAATTATTAAAGCATTTAGCATAGTATCTGGAACATGGTGGACATTCAATATACATTACCTAGTAATATTTATTATTATTACTTATTATATTGCTAAACCCAGCTAGTGGGAGTATTTTTTAACGTTAAAAAAAAAAGTGAGAAGACCTACTTGTCCCTCCACTGATCTATCATATCTACAATATTAACCAGGTTTTTCAAACTTAGGCCTCTCAACCTACCACTTAGAACTAAATGTAAGCTCAAGCTTTTGGGGAGGAGGAGGAAGCTGTTTTAAAATAAGCTCTTTAAACCTAATTGATGCCAGAAAATATCGCAAACTAATCACCAGCATAAAAATAATCTTTCCATACCTAAGGTTTATGAAATAATCAAAGTCAAATGTGTGTGAGCTGTTTTCAATCCTTATAGCTAGCATTTTCCCCTTCTAATAAGTTCCTATCTCCAAATTTAATCAAAAGTTTCCAATTATTTATAATCAGGTCTAGGTAAAGATTTTTAAAAGTTGATTTTGTTTTGGAGAATTGTTTGCCCTATTATAACATCTTTTGTTAGAAATAATTTATGGTGGTGAAGTTTAATATACTAGCAGACAAAAGACTGCATAGTTTTTGTAGAAACATTGCTTCTGGAACAATTTCAAAATGGAACCCCAAAGACAGTACATGTAATGTTGAGATATTCTTAGAGATATATTTCTACATTTAAAAAGTAAAACATAATATGCTTTATAAATTAATCTCAAGTCTGAGCCAGACACAGAAGGGTGGTAAGCCTCAATTCTGTACCCACATAATCAAGTCTGTGGAAACTCTGGGAACCATGCCACTGGGCTCCAACCTAGCAGAGTTGGGAAATGACACATTCTTTAAGAAGCTCTTGTGCAGGAAATGAGTGGGTCACAAAGCACACCAGTAAAGTCCATAAACTTGTTTTATGAATGAAGAGTATGAGGGGTACTGGCTCCAAGCTGCAGTACCTTTATGAGGATGTCATAATTTCTCATTCTTCAGCTTTTATCATGGTGATGGATTGATACAACAGAATCCTAACAGGAAAAAATTATCATGTCAGCCATAAGAATATTGTCCCATGTCACTGCAGAATTATTTAAAATAAATTTTCCACATTTATCCCCATTCCTAGATCAGATCTTCCCACCTGCCCCTCCCCATCAAAAACAGAAATGATATACAAAAAGCCACAAACTTAAACTAATCAATTTTATTCACACTTCCCATGAAAAGCAGTTACATTTGTACATAAAATCATTAACACAGAGAATAAGAGAAATCTTAAGATGAACATATCTGATTAGACACAATACAGAAAGTAAATGTGAAAATTGAAAGTAGCATACTTTAGTGATTAAATTTATACTGTATTTTCTACTTATTTATAGCAGCATCAGTAAGATTCCTCTATTTTTTAATAAACTAGCAGCAAAATTTTTTTAACTACACAAATTCAGTAGATGTTCCCCCCCCACTGTTTCACTTATACAGAATTTATCACATTAACCAAACAAAACCACTTCTAGTTCCTGAAGAAAAAGGTGGGAAAAGGTTTCACAAGTCACCAGTTATCCCTAAAAAGAAGGGAGGCATGAGGAAGGAAGCTGAAAAAAATTTGCGTATAATTAACCAAAAAATAAATTCTCAACCACCTTGACCAATTATGAGTAAATTTTGTGGCATTCGTGTGTTTGTGTATGTTTGTGAATAAAAGGTATGTTAACTTTATTTTCTGATTTTATACTGCAGTTGAAAAATATGTGGAAGTTTCCAGGAGGCCTGTCAGAGCCTGGAGAAGATATTGGTGTGTATATTACATATCTTTAATTGACTTGAAAATGTTGAGGAAATTCATATGTTTACTTTCTTGCTGTAGAGCTGAGAATAAGATTTTAACTTTTCTAATTGGTTTAGGCTAAGTCAGAAAATTTCAGTGAAGTTACTTCAGGGATGATATAAAATTAGCAGCAAAACTTCCAATATTACAACTTATTTCATTGTTATAAATAATACCATTAGGAGCATAACACCTGTTTTTCTGCTTAGGACTGCTTCTAGATTAATTTGCTTGAAAATGAGAAGCTTTGGATGTACATCAGTCAAGTTTAGCATTAAGGGTTATTTTGAATATAACTAAAATTGTTGGAATTAAACTATGATAAAACAAATTCTTGAGCATTCTATCACACAAGGATGAATAGTAACTTTTAAATGAATTGTGAAATAAGAATTATTTATAAAGTCAATTATAGAACAGTGGTGACATAATTCTTCTGTTTATGAAAATTTTATCTACTGTTTATTTTGGATAGAAAGCCAAAGCATAGTAAAATGTCTCAAATGAGAAAGTCTGAAATGAAAGATAACTTCCTAAAACAATTTACTGAGCTCATTATGTCAGGATTTTACAGGAAGGAAAGAATAGAAACTGAGTTTTCCTACCTATTCCTTAAACCATTGGGTCAAGTGCAGTCCCTATCATAATAAATCAACTCATTTCATATCAGTATTATTTGTCTATGACTTTTTCCTCAATATGTATGTCCCCTAGTCTCTTTAGCCATCATTTATATGAAGGCAATGTCCTAAATTATTTTTAAGTATTTTAAATATATATATATACTTGAAACGATTTTTTTTAATGTTCCACAAATTTAAAATGCCCTATACATAGTATAGAATCAACTCCTAATATCCTATAAGTAAATTCACTACATTCAGATATATCCATAGCAAATTTTGTTTTTTAGGTACTTACTGACCTTTTGCTTAGAGTTTGCTAGGCCTTCTGTTGAAATAAAAAGGATTTTGTAGTGGTGCAAGTGTTGAAAGAGAAGGGCATTTATTCTAGAGCTCCTGATTATCTCACACTATCCTTATGTGATATGACATCATGTGAACTAGTTAAGTTTATGTTTTACATCCTCATCCAGTTGATACTGGGCAAACAGCAGTCTACAGGAGAAGGTTTGTGTAGCTTCCTCTTCTGAGTCTTGCCTTCTCAAATGAATTGACTTTTCTCATTTGAATTTGTATGGATAGTCTGAGTTTCAGATATATTTAAATGGAGAAACACATTTCCAAGCCAAATGTGTATAATTGTAGGTTTGAGTGTACTCCAGAACACTTCAAGTCCATATTATTAGGAATTCACTACTTTTTTTTGTGTGTTTGTGGTTGTCACAACAACCCACCTATTCAGAGATCGTATATACACCTCACCATGTGGAAGTAAGAAAAAAGCAGCAATTGGCATTCACCACACTACCTAGGAGTAGTATAAATTGAAGCTTTGCCTCAGAACTGATAAAACCCTGAAAGCAGTTAGAAATGATAACTGACAGTAGAGATCTGGAAGACTATGTATAGAGGGCATTTCTATTTTGTAACAGTACAATAATAGATTATTCTTAATGATGAAGCCAGATCATCCAGGAATTATTTAAATTATTTTCTTTAAGCTCTGTTTTTAGGAAAGTATGTAATATACTTTAGGTATACTGCCATCACAAATGTGCAAACATTCATATTGGCTCTTAAGCAGTAAACAGTAGTTAACTGAGAAGCACATTTGTTTGGAATCATTCATTCTTTGATACTACTAGGTAAATGAAGCACTATTGTCCGTAGTGCTTAAAAAAAAAAGGAAAATCATTAAGGGGGCGTATACAAAATAGAATGCAATCCTTAGGTTTTCATATAATATAATACTCTAAGAGTACAATACACGTACAAGGTTAAAAATGGAGAAGCTGCCTTCCTGAAAAAAAATCTCATTACCACTGACAGGAAGAGCACCCCTGCATAGCCAAAGGTCTTTAAAGCAGGGGGGTCTGATCAGAATTCATCAGTGTACCAGAGTCAGAGGGAAACAAATACCAGAAAAACCCATATTCTGCACAGTTTTTCCTTTTATTTCAATCTAATCCTATTAAATATTAGAAAATAGAAATAACAAATATAAATTCCATTTCATTATTGTCCTTTAACTTAACAAAACACTGACGTTTTTAAACATATCTTTCAACCAGCAAAAAGAAAAACAAAACCCTCTTGGTTTTTCCTATGTTCTTCAAACCTATAAAACAGTTATTTCAATTTAGCTTACAGTACATTAAAATAATAAAGGTACAGGAGAATAAAGCACTTTAGATAGAAAAATCTTTAAATTCATGGTAAAATCTTTGGAGAAGAGATTTCAATCTTAAGATGGAAGGGGTTCTTCTAGATACAAAAGCGCTTATTTGCCCATTCAGCTTTTAGTCTAGTCAATATCATGGATTCAAATTAAACGGATCAAACTACCCAGGCAGCACCAATTTTGAATCAACTGCTGTGGTGACTGCTGAGCAGGGCAGATTTCGCTCACCAGCCCTGTCCTGTGCTTCCATAACACATCAACAGGCCAGACTCAAGAACTAAATGCCAAACTCTTGATTAGTGTTGCTAAAAGCTAAACAAGACCCCCATGGTCATCTTTCAAAGTGTTTAAAGAATAAAAATAAACATTTAAACAATTTTTAAGTCAGATCAGCAAATGACATGTAAAATTTAAGACTACTGCCACAATCTTTAACAAATTTAATAACAAACATGTATACTACTAAAAATTAGCTTTCTTATTAAGGCAAGTTTTCCTTAACATATAAATTCTTCTTTTATGTTTTCAGTTTAAAAATATAATTTCTAACCATGTTTGACCTAAGGCAAATCTCAATTATAAGGGAAATCCACATATAATTCAAGTATGGCAGACAAACGTCTTATCTATTAAACACTTTTCCTGTGCATATTTCCAGAGCTG
The DNA here is from genome assembly GCF_003031525.2 of Neophocaena asiaeorientalis asiaeorientalis. NCBI lineage: Eukaryota > Metazoa > Chordata > Mammalia > Artiodactyla > Phocoenidae > Neophocaena > Neophocaena asiaeorientalis. The sequence continues at coordinate 2,024,153 of NW_020173215.1, read as the reverse complement.
TTTATCAGAAAAAACATTTGAGACATTTTTTTTTCTTTCAACGACTTGCTCTTCCTTGCCTATTCCTCACTAGTAGGACTACTAAGAAGACAAATATAATTGACAATTTGACAAACAAGAAAATGGAGGCATTAAAGGGTAGTTGAACAAAAATTTGTACCTGTGGCAATTGTGAAGCTTCCCAGCAAATAGGCAAGGAAGGCAGCTTTTTTAGGGGCTTCTTATAAAACACTTTGGGAGACAATGACAGAGCATCATAAAATTAGAGAAATCCCATGTAGGAGTTTCATCTGGATATTTAGAAAAAGCAGCCACAAAAATAAGTTATTGGCAATAAAAATCCTGTCCCAGAAATTTGCATATTATTGAAAAATCAACCTTATAAAATGTGAAAACCCTAGTTGTATTATAAAATTCTGTAAATTGCAAGTTTTTTGAAAACTTCTGATGAAATGACTGCAGCATTTTGCTGTTGGAGGAATGAATCCAAGTTCTTTGAAATGCAGGAAACAAAGAAAATGCCAAAAATTAACCATGGTGGGATTCCACTCACAGCTCTATGACTTCAGAGGCTTGACAGTCCCAGCAGAGACCAGGGGAGAGTTGAATCATTTCATAGTTCAGTACCTTCTGTAGCTCTCCAGACTTTTATAAAGAAGAGTGGATCACTTTTTCTCAATTCTGATGTTTATAAATTTAGGCAGTTTTGATGGGTAATCAGGAACAGGATAATAATGAAAAAATACGTAGGAATATTAACTGCAGCTTTGCAACCTATGTTTTCACCTCTGGGGAAATAAAGCAGGAAGCATTTTTTAAAATGTGACTCCCAAAATATATATATATATATAAGTGGGTAAGCCTGCAAGTAGCAGCCAAAGAAATATTCAGTATTTCAAAAGCTTCTTAGATATACATTGGTAAGAAAATACTTCGGTACTTCAGGATGTCCAGTAAGGCAAAGAGTTTACATTGAAAACTTTATTTTCTTAGGGTAAAGTTGTGCTTTTTGAGCATTTAGAAAATGCTTCTTGAAAATCTTTGATGATTAAATTCCTAAGAATGTGATCCTTATTGATTTGTACATTTTCTTCTATGTAGGAGATACAGCAGTTCGAGAAGTTTTTGAAGAGACTGGTATAAAGTCAGAATTCAGGTCCCTCCTGAGTATTCGGCAACAGCACACCCATCCTGGAGCTTTTGGAAAGTCAGATATGTATATTATCTGCCGCCTAAAGCCATATTCATTCACCATAAATTTTTGCCAGCGTGAATGCTTAAGGTGTGAGTGGATGGATCTCAGCGACCTAGTCAAGACTGAAAATACAACTCCGATCACCAGCAGAGTTGCTAGGCTGCTGCTGTATGGATACAGAGAAGGGTTTGACAAGATTGATCTGACCATGGAAGAACTTCCAGCAGTTTACACAGGCTTGTTCTATAAAGTCTATCACAAGGAACTGCCAGACAGTTATAAAAGTATGACAGGCATGGATTAGATTTATATTTACATGGTTTTAAAATGTTTAAGTAAATTGTACCTGTAGATTAATGTGTGCCGTATTATAAGAAGTAGTGGACATTTGGGTTAACTAAATATCTGACTCAAATTTTCTAATGTCTATGATTTCCGTGAAGAAAACTTGTTTGTACGTATGCACATTTTAAAAGCCTCTTTTCAAATGAAGCAAATGTATGAAAAAGATTGTAGCTGTAAGTAAGCTTCACTGGATAAAGGCAAATTCTATATAAAAAGTGGAAGTCTATGCATTTTCCAGGAATTTTTGTTGTTGTTGTTTTACTAAGGCAATGGTTAAATATTTTACTGTTAGATAAAAGGTTATCTGACCAGTTACGTAAACTGAGCAGATAGCTGTATACATTTTTCTTTTCCTTTCATCAACAAATTTCTAAAATATACCTCTTCTTGCATGAGGTATATGAAATGAGATCAGATGCTGCCATTAAGATCAGCTCTTAGCAGACATTGGAAGAAAAAGTATAGCTTTCTGCCCAGGTCCTGTTTTGGGGCCAAGTTTATACTGCCCAGTTCGCTTCAGTGCCACATACCAACTGGAGTATTTCCTTGACCGGTAAGTATTGTAGTTATTAGATTCCAGTCGTTCAAAAAAGAAACACTCGTCTGTAACACATTTCTGAAAAACAAAGGAAAAATTAGCAGTTGTTGTCATACTTTTCATGTTAAATATTTAATGACAGTACACAGTGCTTTGGGTTCAGCAGGACGATCAAAGTAGTGAGACTCAACAGGCCAAAATCTGACACAATCTGAGTCTGCAGAAAGACACAGGACAGGAACACAGCATATCAGCAGGACAGTTTCAAGCACATTTCTTCGGAGGAGCAGTCCAAGGACCATTCTCCAGCCCCACGACGGACAGGTCAGGTGCTAGGCAGTAGGAGCACACAGGTGGTGTAGGAACCACACTGGCTCAGACTTGAAACATCCCATGAACATAGATTTCAGTGGTCTCCAAAAAGACATACATCCAGTAACAAGAAAGACCTAAAACTGATTAATAGCTCCTGTAAGTCGGCTTCTAGAGGTAAGAATTTTACTGGATATTTACTTGGCTTTAATGTTTTGACTACTGTTAACTGAACTTTTAAAAACTGAAATGCAAACTTATCTAGTTTGCTCATTTCTTTTTTTTTTGTAACTTACTAAGAAAGGAACTTAAGTGCAAATAAATCACAGGTAGCCTTACAAAGAAGCATACATTGCACAAGGACCCAGCTATATGATACCCAGGACTGTCACATGATTTTCAAAGAGATTCAAATGCAATAACAGTGGCATGGATACTCTGTAGCCAATACTTGCTACCTTTGGTGAAATTATTGTGCTTCCTTTGTTAACTGACGTTAACCTGTTTTACTTTATCTTGTCACTTTTTAGTGCCACCAATAAAAATCTTCCTCTTTCTCTATTCCAGGTTTAAGGTCTGGAGTTGAAAAGTAAAGAGTGAAAGGAAAAGTCATGTAATCATAAAGATAACATGAAAGGTCAGCATTGAGATTCATGGGCTAATTTCCCAGAAATAGACCTAAACCACATCAGTCAGTTATCCTCAGGACGTTGATATGCTCATTTTTTGGTGTTCAGTCAGCCTACAGGGTGCCCCACCTTGCTAGTTAGCACTCCCTATAATGCTTGGCCAACTGGGATACATACCATGCCAGTAATATTTGCCTTCTCAGCCAGATGCTAGTATTTTAGAGAAAAGAAATAGTACCGGGGATTAAATGGATAATATTGATACATTATGGAAACCACAAGTTTGTTTTTTTATTTTTTAAACAGAGGTTACTTGTACCTTTTTACACAGAGAGGAGAGAAGGAAATTGTGCATCTGTGCTGAACATTCGGACATGTAAGGTTACTAAACAGCTGATGTGCACTTGAAAACAAACTGCATTTTTTTAATGGGTAGTAGAGCCAAAATTCAGTCTCAATAAAAGCATGCATCTAACATCCCATTTTAAGCAATTTTCAGTTCTCTCCATCCTAAGTTTACAAATCATCTTCATTGGTTGTGATGTCAATAATCCTGTTAAAAACTGATGCAGTGTAATTTTTTTAACCTTTATAAACATATTCACAGAGCTTTTTTCCTATACTCAATGTTTAACTGCTCACCATTACAAACTTAAGAGAAAAGGAGATCTTCAGAGGACATCACAGAGGAAGTGGGTAAGTAGCTCCTAAAGGGCTTACAACAAATTGTACCTTGCCTTCAAGCCTTATTTTATATAGGCCCAGGAGCTGGGAAATCCCTTAATTCATGGTTATTGACTGCTCTCATGCATATCATTTTATATAAATACCACAACAATCCTCTGACATAATGTATCATATATACTCATTAACAAATGAGGAATCTAAAACTCAAGGCTCATAGATCAGGAGACTAGGATTGACATATATACACTACTGTGTATAAAACAGATAACTAATGAGAACCGACTGTATAGCACAGGGAACTCTACTCAGTGCTCTGTGGTGACCTAAATGGGAAGGAAATCCAGAAAAGAGGGGATATATGTATACGTATAGCTGATTCACTTTGCTGCACAGCAAAAACTAATGCAACATTGTAAAGCAACTATACTCCAAAAAAATAAGTGATAACCCTTTGCCCATGTATCCATCTGACACCTTTTCATCAAATTACATTTTCCTTTATTTTCCTTTATTTTTTTTAATTTAAGAATAATCTTGGGGTACAGAAAGCACACAGCTCAAATAATGCATTTATTCATTTAACGTAATTTTTTTCTTCTAGGCACTGGGATACATCAGTGAACAAAACTGAACAAAGATCCCTGCCTTTGTGCTGGTCAGATTCTCACTGGAGGAGACACAAAATAAGCAGTAAGCATAATTGAATAAATTGTACGCTAAAATACGATAAATCCTATGGGAAAAAGTAAAACTGAGAGGATAAGAGGGATGGGGGATGGTGTGGGTACAGATTAGGCTGCAGTATTAAATAGCACGGCCACAGTAGGCTCCACTGAGAAAGTGATATTTGAGCAAAAACCTGAAGGAGCTGGAGTTAACCCTCCAGATACCAGAGAACAGCATCCCAAGCAGACAGGGAAAAGCCAGTGTAAAATCCCTACAACAGGATCATGCCTAAAGTGTGTGAAGGGCAGCAAGGCCAGTGGAAATGAAGCAGAGGGTTTGAAGGGGAAAGGAAATGAAGTCAGAGAGGTAATGAGATAGGAGATTTATAGGCTACTGTAAGTATTTTGGCTTCTATCCTGAGAAACTGAAAAGCCATTGTAGACTTTTGAGCATGATCTGACATTTTTCCAGGATTACTCTGGCTGTCAAGATTACTCTGGGCCAAAGGCAGATGCAGACACAGATACACCCGTTAGAGGCTTGCTCAGTAACCTAGACAGAGAGGGAGACTCAGACCACGCTGGTAGCAGCAGAGAAGGTAAGAAGCTGTCTGCTTCTGGATGTATTCTGAAAGTAGAGTCAACACAGTTTCCTGACACATCAGATGTGCGGTGTAAGATACAGAGGAATCAAGGGTGGCACCGAAGTTTATGTTCTAGATGATGGACTTGCTGAGATGGGGAATGGACTTGCTGAGATGGGGAAAGCTGTGAGGGGGAACAGGTTTTATAGAGAAAGATTAGGAATTCAGTTTTGGATATGTTGAGTTTGAGATGAATATTAGATGTCCTAAAGGAGATAAAGAGTGTTTACTGAGCGCATACTCTGCAAGAGACAAAACACTTAACCTTCTTTCCCTCTTACTAATGCTAATAACCACAGAATTGGAACTTGAAAAGTACTAATTTATTTGGAATGCTGAGAAGTGTTTTAAGTTACAGTAATTCCAATAAGCCATATTCTCACTTCTAAAAGGTATGGAATCTAAAAACTGAATGTAGATGTACATGTATGAGAGTAATATAAATCTGTCATGCATCAGTGGTAGGCCACACCTCAAGACTTGCCTGAACATTATCCACATGAACTAGCTTAGCTTATGGTCCTATATAAGGGGCACAATAACCATTTGTTGATACTGATAACGGTGATGCGAATGATTTTAAAGATGGTGCTGGAAACTTGACCCCTCGTAGGGGCATCTGAATAGGAAAGAATCAAATAGAGTTTGAAAAAGCATAATCAACATTTTAAATATCAACAGTTTAAATAGCTTCATTTGTATTTTGCCTATGTATTTAATTTACTTTGAAATTTCAAAAAGAAAGTAAACTGATGTGAGATATTTATACATAATGAAAAACTGACCCTAGGAAATGGGAGGAACCATGTTTCTCACTATTGGAGTGGGTAGTTACAGACAAGCCAGCAGGGAAGGCTAATACTGTTGGATTAGGGTTGGATAACATCAGTATGTACTCATTTTTAAATATAGAAATATTTATGGTTAAATATAGATGGTTAAATGTAGAAATATTTATAGTTATGTGTATATATATATCCAGGATGGTATATGCCTATATTCCTTGCTCGGTCAGATAAGAGGGCCTGGAAGCAGACACACCTCGGTAGCAACAAGCACGCCCAGATCTTGGTTTCTGATGCCATTTTCCAGTAGAAGGAACCAAGCCTCCTTAGAGAAATGGCTCATTCTGGGCTGGAGTAGGGAATATACAAGATGAGACTGGAGCACTCTTAGAGGACATGAAAAGGAAGTGCTCAAAAAAACCCACATTGACTGGGGTATGTCAAAGAATACAGGAGCCAAATGAAAAAGCTCCCAAGAGCCAAAGCTGAAACAATGAACAACAAATACAGTTTTGGATTATAACCCAAAGTACAAAATAAATATCCATACATATATACTGATACACATGATTAACTAAATAAAAGAAGTTGTTTCTCATACAAAAGAATTCCAAATAATTTACGCAGATACTTCCTCCTCAAGGAGACGGAGCATAAACCTCCCCTGCCCCGACTCCCATCTCTTAAATGTAGACTGTGTATAGTGACTTTCTTCCAAATACAGTATGGAAAGGGGAAAACAGCAGTAACTTTACTACCTCAGCCAGCTGACCAAGGTTAATATTATTAGTGATAAGCGTGTTCCCTGAAACGATACAATGAAAATAGTACTTTACCTCTGTGATCTACCTCCCAAACACTCATAACCCACGTCTAATCATGAGGAAAACATCAGGCAAACTCGAAGACCTTCTAACAAATACTTGACCAGTACTCCTCAAACTGTCAAAGTAATCAAAAAAAGGAGAGTCTAAGGAAATGTCATGATCTAAGGGAGACTACAGGAACATGATGACTAAATGTGGTATCCTGGAACAGAAAAAGGACATGAGCTAAAAATTAAGGAAATATGAATAAAGTGTGAACTTCAGCTGATAATGATGTATGTATCAATATTGGTTCATTAGTCATGACAGGTGTACCATACTAATGTAACATGTTAATAGGAGAAGCTGGGTGTGGAGTATACAGAAACTCTCTGTACTGCATCTTCACAACTTTTCTGTAAACCTATTACTATTCTAAAATCAACATTTATTTTTAAAAAAACCTGACTTTAGGGCTACAAGTATGACCACAAAAGAAGAATCTCAAGTAACTGAATTTAGTAACTCTAGTTACACTATGAGGGATAAAAGCATCTCATTCATTTCTGTGCTCTACAACATCCAAATACAGATCATTTGTTTATATATACATATCCACTTTATTTCACCATACTATAAATGCCAGGCGGGTGGAGATTTTCTTCTGTTGTTTTTCTTCTATTCTATTGCTGTATCAGTGCCTGGCACATAGTGATCAATAAATATTTACTAAATTAATGAATAAATGAAACTTTTATATAGGTTACAGTAAAAATACCATTCAATGGCACTGCAAAATCTAAATAAGAACAAAGGAACTAAGACCAAGGAAAATACAGCCTAAGTACTGAAAAACAGAATATAGTCTAATTTTATGGACTAATTTAGTCCCTGAGGAAACTAAGCCAGTTGGCCCATTGACTATCCTAACATCTGCGAGGATCTTTATGAGCCAGGAAACCTGGGTTCCAGTCTTGCCTTGATCCCTGACTATCTTGTATCTTTGAGTGAGCCACTTAACCGCTCTGAACCTTACTTTTCTCATCTGTAAAAGAAGACTGAGTTAGATGATCTTTAAGATCCCTCCCAATCTTTAACAATTTTTAAGCCTTTAAAACAATCTTAAAGCCCTGGCATACTATAAGAAAAGAACTAGAGTAAATTCTCCTCCCCCTGCCGCCCCCCACCATCCCCTGTCCTTATGTATTGGCCTCAGAATTCCCGTGCACTGCTAAATGTTAGATTGACCCTTATGCTCACTCCCCCATGCTCTGTTTTTTGGATTGTTTGTTCTTTTACAGTACTTTGATTTTGCAGTTTTGGCTTATGAGAGAGTTTGCTCAACATGAGTCCAAGAATGCGTTTGCTTACACAGCTTCTGAGAATTAAAAACAGACATGATGTGTAAGTATCAGTGTTGACTATTTCAAAACAAACTGAGAAAGACACAAATTGTAAAAAGTTTAAATTACTTAATATTGTAATATATATGTAGCTTACGTAAAATTTTATAAGATTGGATTCTAAAAGAAGCAATAATTCTTATTAAGCAGTAACCTTTGCATTTAATCTAGTATTTTATCTCTTAAAAATGATATTCTTTACTGCATTTTCTGACAAATTTAATCAGTATATATCACCATTCTGTATAAGTGAATCCTCAAAAATCTCTGTTTCATTTCCCCTCAAGTAAGAAAGTTATTCGATAAGTAAAAAAAATTTTACTTTTACAGTAATTAAATGTATATTCTCAGATACGATACATAACTTTTGCATATTTGACTCTTACGGATCAACACAGATCACACACATTCTAATACTTACTGAATTATTTTGTTTAGGTTATCACAATCTGTCGCATAATATAGAAAACAATGTGCAACTTTTTCTAGCAGCTAAAGACCAGGCAGATTTTTTCATACCAGTGCTAACACTGAGGTTCTTTGGTGATTTAAACTTAAGACTACAGTTAACCTCATTATATGCAATTTTTGAGCATAGAAGAAATCATAGATCCTAATATTTGTCCTGGGCTTCCGTTGTTCATAGCAACAAAATTTATTTTGCTATGGAACGGAATACGGAGTCTGTTGTATATTAAAGAACTACTCAACTTCAGCCTCCAAATTTAGGCTTTGGCAGGTAAGTATAGTTACTGAGTCTTTTTTAATACTCTCAACTGGTAGTAATCAACCTAACCTGACTCTTAGAAACCAAAATGTGTTATTATCCAGCATGCTCTTCTTTCTGAGGGGAAACTATAATGTTTTACAAATCAGTGTAGGAATCGCACACAGGATACAATGCAGAAGAACCCAGGGATGTGCCATAACATAGCAGTCTGAAATGGGGTGGGGCCCTGTAGAAGAAGAGTGGGAAGAATTATGCCTTTGGCAAATGCAAGTTCATAAACCCCAGTGTCTCTAGGTAATAAGGAACACCTGCATCCCCAAATGATGGCTACTGGTCACAACACTGGACTTATCCCAAAGTTGTTTTGTTTTGTTTTTCTTTTTTACATGCCAGTTGTCTCTTCCCATTGTCACCTGAGTGAGGTCCCTGCTGACATCCCCAGCTACAGTGTCTTTCATCATCAGTGATTCATCTCAACCTGTTAAACAGTGGAACAGATGCTATTAATAGCCAAGGGTCAAGACTTTTAATTTCTTGCCTGAAAGTTGCTATTGTTGATAGCTCAGTGCCTATGGATCTGACTCAGAGGAAATATGCCACTTCCTGAATCAACACCACCTCCTTGGTTTGGGGGTAAGTGTCCCTTGTTTTAGGGACACTTACTTTTTCATCTGAAAATTGACACAGCCCACCCAGACTAATCTGAAAGAGGACTGCTGCTGAAGAGGCAAGGCAGCAAGCCACACAAATTGAATGGTAAGACTAGAAATTGACTCATGACCTTGGCATGGAATAGATCCAGTGACAGGAGCTGGAACAACTGGATCTTGGCTGGTGCCTTTCCTCAAAGAAAACTGATAAATCCTGAATATTCCATTTATGTGTAACAGCTGTAGCATTGTCCCTACAGAGTTTGTGATAAATTTCTGAGCATTGCTAAATTAACTCTTACTGTACCAGCTTGAAGGAAATCTGTTGTATCTGGAAGAATTAACACACATCCAAGGGGACAGAAATATATTTAAGACTAAATAGAATGCTGTGACCTTAATCTTGTGAAAGGTCCTGCTTAGCTAAGGAAACACTGTTTTATTTTATTGTTTTATTTGTTTATTTTATGCTTCTGATGGTACAGAATCAACCGTTTGGGAAGCTTAATGCCTATGTGCCAAGAGAAGAGATCAGAATTCTCTGAATTCTAACTTGTAGAAAATTCTCGAAGAATGAGAAGACAGCTCAGGTTTTAGGTCTAGTGTCTTAAATTGTCTCCTCTTTTACAGACTCCAGTAGTTTCAAAGACTCACTATAGAGTAACTTCTCAACCTAAATGTCCATTGACATTTATTTACAAAACAGAAACAGACTTACAGACATAGAAAACAAACTTATGGTTACCAAAGGGGGAAGAGTGGGGAGGGATAAATTAGGAGTTTGGGATTAGCAGATACAAACTACTATGTATAAAACAAACAAGTCCTAGTGTATACATCACAAGGAACTATATTCAATATCTCGTATAACCTATAATGGAAAAGAATATGAAAAAATATATATATTTAAAATTGAATCACTTTGCTCTACACCAGAAACTAACACAAACTAACACAACATAGTAAATCAACTATACTTCAAATTTTTTTTAAAAAATGTAATAAATAAGGTAGAGTAGCTTCTGTTTTCATCACTTTTGACAATTATTTTTATCATTACAGATGAACCTGTGTTCCAGCCTGTGTTCTCAAGATAAATAACCCCTCCAATGACTATCTTACAGGGCCAATTACTGGATCTTCTAATCTCTTTAAGTGGAAAACCACAGGGTAACAATCTGAAGTCACAAGACAGACATAGCAAAGTCTAGAGCTTTAAAACCATTTTGACTAGTGCCAATTTGACTAGAGTTGTCCATAGTTGAGACAGAAGCAAATGTTGTATGTATTTACTTTCTTTCCTCCACCACCTTTACTGTCCGACAGTAGCCAAATCAACACTATTGCAGGAGACAAAGTGATTCACACTGTGTTTTGTTACATCCTGAGGTGAGAAGAGTAGGGTTATCCCCTCTTCTCTCTACAAGGTCAAGGTCATCCAAAATTACCCATTGATTCACTGTCCTGGAAATATTTTAAATGCTACTTCAGTAGATTCCCAAAGTATTACATCATCCCTTGAGATGACAACAGGCTGGTAGAAAAAAAAAAAACAGTGGAAGAAGTGAAAGTTCCAAGTAGTCAGCCTTTCATAGCTATGTTTTTTTTGCCTAGGAAACCTCATCCATTTCCCCTGCTTTAGCCACCACGTATATGCTTATGACGCCCAAATCTATATATCAACACAACACCTCTCCTCTAAACTCCGGACCCCTAACTCCAACTATGTAGTGAACATCTTCACCTGAATTTCTCTTAGGCACCTCAAACTAGATAAGACTAAATGTGAACCTGTCTTACCTTTTCCCAGAACTTGCTCTTTTCCTCTTCCCCTTTCTCATCTACCTCCTCATCCAAACTAGAAACCTGGATGTCATCTTTGACTCTTTCCTCGACTCTACTCGTAACTCGGGTCAGCGTCAGTGCTCACACTTTACTCCATTCTCTTCATCCTGTCACTGCCAGGTTCTGATCATCACTTGCTTGGACTATTCCCATGGCCTTCTAACTGGCCTGTCTCCACCAGCCTTGGACCCCTCAAATCCATCCTCTGTGCTGCTGCCAGAGAGCTCTTTCTTGAATTCAAATCTCATGTGTCTCTTAAAACGCTTTATGGCTTCCCACTGCTGAGAGCAGCTCAGGTACTTCAGCAGGCAGTTTACCTGCTTCTCCAGCCTCGTCTTTTCCCCTCTACCTTCTGTTGCCTTTGCACCTTACACTCCAGCAGGAGTGAATTGTAATTCTGGAGAAACCCCTAGTAAGCCTTCCGCATCCATGCCTGTGCCATGTCCTAGAATTATCTATATCCTGATCTCCATTCCTCTGTTCCTGAACTGCCTGATAAACTCCTTCCTCTGCATTATGTCAAATCCTCTTGGTAGGTCATTTTTCCCAATCTAGACAAGTTTAATCGCTCCCTTTCCTTTATTACTATGCATACATGCAACATATAGAAGAACACACCGAAGCCACCCCTTACACATTATTACGAATACTTATTTACACTTCTGCCTCCCCAGGCACTTCTGTCACTTCTGACAGGCACTTCTGTCACTTATTAAAGGCACAGGCCATTTTGTATTCAGTTTTATAACCCTAATACCTAGCATGGTATCTAGTATACTGTACACTCAAAAAATACTAGCTATTGAAGAGGATTCTAAAATTTATTCAGTTACATAAAAAGAGCACCACTACACTGAGACTTATTTATCCTACAAAAATCACATAAATATAATAAATATATCCTTGTCAGATGATCAATCAGATGGTTGAATATTCTTTTTCTCTGTAATTCTGTTTCAGTCCCTTCAGAAATCCAAAGATCACATACAGATGGCCAATAGGCACATGAAAAGATGTTCAACATCACTAATCATTAGAGAAATGCAAATCAAAACTACCATGAGGTATCACCTCACACCACTCAGAATGGCCATCATCAAAAAATCTTCAAACAACAAATGCTGGAGAGGGTGTGGAGAAAAGGGAACCCTCTTGCACTGTTGGTTGGAATGTAAATTGATACAGCCACTATGGAGAACAGTATGGAGGTTCCTTAAGAAACAAAAAAATAGAGCTGCCATATGATCCAGCAATCCCACTCCTGGGTATATATCCGGAGAAAACGGTAATTTGAAAAGATACATGCACTCCAGTGTTCACTGCAGCACTATTTACAATAGCCAAGACATGGAGGAAACCTAAATGACCAGCGACAGGAATGGGTAAAGAAGATGTAAATATATACACAATGGACTATTACTCAGCCATAAAAACGAATGAAATAATGCCATTTGCAACAACATGGATGGACACAGAAATTATATACTAAGTGAAGACAGAGAAAGACATATATGATATCACTTATATGTGGAATCTAAAAAAATGGTACAAATGAACTTATTTACAGAACAGAAATAGAGTCACAGATGTAAAACACAAACATAGTTATCGAGGGGAAAAGGGGAGGGATAAACTGGGACATTGGGGTTGACATATACACACTACTATGTATAAAATAGATAACTAATATGGGCCTACTGTATAGCACAGGGAACTCAATACTCTGTAATGACCTATATGGGAAAAGAATCTAAAAACGAGTGGATGTATGTATAACTGATTCACTTTGCTGTATAGCAGAAACTAGCACAACGTAAATCAACTACACGCCAATAAAAAATTAATTAAAAAGAAATCCAAAGCTCTTCACTCAGAAAAAAATTCAAAAACTAAGCTCAAAACACCACAACTGCTCAGTACTATTAGATCTATTCTGTGGGGAAAGCTATAAAGTGCTATATAACTGGCTACTGGTATTGGTATTATGGCTGTGGTTTGTATATACACACACTTTTAGGTACATGTCTTATCTACTCCCCCAATGAGACAGAAGTACAATCTGTGTCTTTTATACTGATCTGCCTCCCTGCGTCATTCCCCACACAGTGTCTGCTCAACAGACATACAATCCTGGTTGTAATAATAATGGTGAAGTTGACAGGGAGCCTGTATTAATGGAAAGAATACTAGCCAGCAGCAAGGACCCTGGAGTAGTGTGATAAAAAGTAAAAAAAAAAGAGAAGTCCCTGCCCTTAATGAGCTTATATATAAATGAGAAGTAACATGAGGAAGTAACAATTTTGAGGACCTATTATGTATAAGACCCTGATTTTGGCACGATATAAATTATTTAGTCCACACAAAAACTCTGAGATATAATCATTATTGTCTCTATTTTATAGTACTCTAAATGGCAAGTGTTTCTATGTCATACTTGAAATAAGCTTAAAAACTCATACTCAAAATTTTATATGTCCATCCCAGTGATCTTCAGACAACTGCACAATATAAAGATTTTTTTTAAACTATAGTTTTAGGGACTTCCCTGGTGGTGTAGTGGTTAAGAATCCGCCTGCCAATGCAGGGGACACGGGTTCGAGCCCTGGTCCAGGAAGATCCCACATGCCGTGGAGCAACTAAGCCTGTGCACCACAACTACTGAGCCTGCGCTCTAGAGCCACAACTGCTGAGCCTGTGTGCCGTAACTATGAAGCCCATGCTCCACAACAGGGAAGCCACCACAATGAGAAGCCTGCACGTTGCAATGAAGAGTAGCCCCCGCTCACCGCAGCTAGAGAAAGCCTGTGCAGCAGCGAAGACCCAATGCGTCCAAAAGTAAATAAATTTATTAAAAATATAATTTAAAAATAAGACTATAGTTTAATAGCTTTGCAGCAAAGGCAGTAAAATGCAGTGAATTAGAGTTCCTGCTCTAGAGTCAAGACTGCCTGGCATGCCCTCCTGGCGTGCCATCCAGGCTCTGCCTCATATGACCTGTGTTTTCTTGGTTACTTTATTACACCCTCAGAACTTCAGTTTTTGCCTCTGTGAAATAGAGTATAATACTCTATTTTATAGGATGAATGTGAAGATTAAATGATATACCTGTAAAACCCTTAATAAAGATTTAATAATACCAATACTAGTAAATTCATAGCAATAAAAGCTAAATTTTTTTTTTAAAAGTACGAAAAGAGAAAACATTACTTACAGAAGCCAGTAATCTTCCATCTTCCTTCATAGCAAGGTAACGGTTCGCACACACTCCTTTGATAGACACAACCCCTCTCTCTTCTGCTTGAAGTTGTAGTTTGACTATAAGTAATGGAGAAAAAATTACCTTTATAGCATCATAGAAAAAAGAGGCATCTACATGTTTATGCAACATGCAGGGTAAAGACAAGAGGCACTTGTGCATCCAGCCAAGGAGCTGGGGGACAGGGGCCAGATGTCAATTAAATTCTGTTAGAATGAGAGGCAGACCCACTAAAGTATGAGTGCTTCTTGACTCCCCTCTCAATCCAGTGACAGATGGAGAATTTTTTTTCCTTCATGTGTAATTAGCCTCCACTTGGCCCTGTTAACTACTTAGATTTTTTTTATGAACATATTTTAAGAGTACATGAATATATAAACTACTTATGAGAATTTCCACACTACTGCCTAACTTTAAACTCTTTAAGTTATTTTAACCAATTCTTCACAAATAAAATATAATTGCTCACTATTATCTTTTGGTTTGTATTTCCTTGAGTTTCCTCACCTCTTATTTCTAGCTTCCCCTTCAATACAATCAATACCAAATGCATTTATCTTTCTTTATGGAGGGATTGTGATGTACAGATTTTTTTTGCAAATATCTATTGGGAAAACAAAATGTTTATGCTTAATTTGCTTATAGTGTGATGAAAGATTTTCAGAATGTAAGATCCTGAAGAGGATGACCTATGTGTTACACTACATTATCAATATTAAGCAGACTGTTGAAAAACAAAAAAATAGATATTACATGATCATGATGATAATGCCATAGGGACAAATAATCATCTAATTAATCCAGTTAAAATTAAGTTCAAAATTTGTTTTGCTATTCAGAAGCAGCATTCTCCTGCCTTAGAACAGCATTCCCCAAAATGTATTTTGGCTGACAGAGATTACTTAAAAAACAGGTTCTGGGGCCAAATAAATTTAGGAAATTCTTGGTTAAGTCAAGTTAACTCCTTATTGTCAAACTTCTCAGAACTTTGCCTCTCATAACCTGCATTATAAATCACCATAAGGGGATCAAGTATACAGTGTGTATAAAATGTGCTTGGGTCCCAGAACAAGTTTTTTCATAGGCTATTCTGTGGCCTATAAACATATCTAGGACATTCTTGAGAGCAATAGAAAAAAGTAGTGAATATTCAAAATTTTAGAAATCAGAATAATATTATTTGGATAACATTAGAAACATAAAGTAAATTTAATTTTCCCAGGTGAACCCGGGCAGCTAGGAAACATGGCACGAAAAGGCAATGTTTGAAAAATTCTGGAATTACTATTAACTTTGTTAGACATAATTATGTCATAGTAATTATGTTTTAAACTTTTTCCTATCAGGTAGAACAACATACGGGTAAAATGAGATATAACATCTGGGATTGGCTTTAAAATATTCCAGGAAAAAAAAAAAAATATTCCAGGAATCAATCAATATTTTTTTAATAAAATGGGTGGGATAAATAAAACAAGATTGATTAACCTATGTCAATAGTTATTAGAAACATGGGAGTTCATTATTCTCATTATTTTATGAATGTTTGAGAATTTACATTTTTTATAAAAAGATATTTGTTGGACATTTAATGTCTGATTCTCCTCTGTACCAGTCACTCCAGGTGAAATTCTTCTACAGAATCTTAAAAGACAGTACAAAGTAAAAGGAATATAATCAAGACATGAAAACTAAACGGAGAAAGGCATAAAGTCTCTTTCAAAACATTATGGGAAACTGTAGAAAATAAGATTTTTTTTTTTTTTTTTTTTGCGGTACGCGGGCCTCTCACTGTTGTGACCTCTCCCGTTGCGGAGCACAGGCTCCAGACGCGCAGGCTCAGCGGCCACGGCTCACGGGCCCAGCCGCTCCGCGGCATGTGGGATCTTCCCAGACCGGGGCATGAACCCGTGTCCCCTGCATCGGAAGGCGGACTCTCAACCACTGCACCACCAGGGAAGCCCAAGATTTATTTTTAACAAATATAAGCAAAATTAATGATTATGAATAAAAATCCTTGTATATAGCTCTAAAGTGATGTAGATAAGCCATATTAATTATGAATGCATTTGCATCTCTTTTTAACTCATATGGTTGTATAAATGCTCCTGAGGCAAGACTGCATAGTCAATCACTATGGTTTTTTCCCAGCACTTTATCAATAAACTATAGCCTAGCTCAAGCCCACCATCTTGTAAATGTGTATTACTGGTCATAAGGCAGATTATGGATATTAATGTGTGGTCAGTACCTGTAACTCAGTACCCAAAGTAAATGTCATCATTCATTTATTCATTGGCCTTTCACAGATTTCTTGGGATTCCACATTAGGATACCGTCATTTGATAAGCCACTAAAAAGTAAACACTAATTGTAGATGCCTGAAAAGTGTTTCCCTTAACATATAACTATAAAAATATAAACTTTAAGGGTTTCTCTGGTGGCGCAGTGGTTGGGAGTCCGCCTACCGATGCAGGGGACACGGGTTCGTGCCCCGGTCCGGGAAGATCCCACATGCCGTTTTTCAAAAAAAAAAAAAAAAAAAAAGTATATATATAAACTTTAAAAGTAACCAAAGCCTGAAACCAATAAGAAGCTGGAAAATCCACAAAATCATAGATTTTCTTTAAAAACCCATCAGAGCTGAGATGCAAAGAGACCTAAGTAAACTAAATTTCACATACAGATGATCCCTTCCCCCACCAAAAAGATGACCTGTTTCCATCTTTGACAGGAAGAAGACTAACCGTGTCAAAATGGGGAGTGTAAAGAAACCAGCTGAACTTTTACAAACTTTAAGTGCTGCTGACGTGAAGAACTGGATTTCTAAGGAGCCCTAATCAAACAGCAATTCCATACCCACCTGCCAGTTCTCTCCTACAGAGCTTGCACCTAGTGCACAACCATCACACAGCAGAGGCAGAGGACAGAACAGAAGGGCTAAGAGATCCTTCTGAAGCACCTAAGGCTTTGCTGAGTGCGAAGCAGCAGTCCACTGACAGCTGGGAGTGGAACAGAGCTGAGAAAGAGCCCTCTGAGCACCACGGAGCCTTCACCAAATGAAAAGCAGGATGAAGAGAGATCTTCAAAAGACAATGGTAGGGCTTCCCTGGTGGCGCAGTGGTTGAGAGTCCGTAAAAAAAAAAAAAAAAAAAAAAAAAAGACAATGGTAGATTTCAAGAGCAAGGATAATCCTGACCTACCCAAATAGTTAATAGCTGGGCTATTTTTGTCTTAGACAAAATGGAATATGAAAAAGTACTCAACCCAAAAGAAGGCAGAAGAAGAGGAACAGAAGGACAAAGAACAGATGGGGAAATTAGAAAACAAATTCCAAGATGGCAGATTAAACCCAACACATCAATAATTGAACTAAATGTGAATGAACTAAACACTTAAAGGAAAAATTGTCAAGAAGTTAAAAGGCAAAACCCAACTATGTTGTCTACAAGGAAAGCACATTAAATACAAAGATACAGGCAAGTTGATAGTAATGTGGGAAAAAAATATAAAATGTATACCCTAATTATAAGAATGCTAGTATGGCTATATTAATATCTGATGTGGACTTCAAGGCAAGTCGTATAACTAGAGATGAACAAAGTTATTTCATAATGATAAGAGGGTCAGATACCTCAAGAAAACATAATAATTTTAAACATGTAGCACATAATAATAGATAATGTGCTATAATAATAAATTGCCTGAAGCAAAAATTGACAGAAGAAATAGATCTGTAAGTATATGGAATATAAGAATAATGTTATCAGCCAACCTGACCTGACTTTTTTTTTTTTTTTTTTTGAGATCAGGTAGGTTTCATTTACCTGAAACTTTAGTCTCTTCTAAACATCATTGTCATTTGAAAACTATGCTAAAAAAAATTAACTCTGCCAGCATGGTAAGTGATCCTATGCTTATTTGCCTAGCGGACTTGTACTATTGGTACCCCTGGTGCTTTTGTTTTTTAACAGTCTGAGACATAATTCATGTATGATACAATTCATTTAAAGTGTACATACAATTCAGTGGTTTTTAGTATATTCACAAAGTTGTGCAACCATCACCACAATCAATTTTAGAACATCTTCATCATCCCACACCTCCTATGGTTCACCTCCTATGTCCCCAATACCACCATCCCCAACCCTAGGCTACCACTAATCCACTTCCTGTCTCTATAGATATGCCTATTCTGGATATTTCATATAAATGGGATCATACAATATGTAGTCTTTTGTGACTGGCTTCTTTCACTTAGCATATTGTTTTCAAGGTTCATTCACATTATAGCCATGTATCAGTACTTCATTCTTTTTCATTGCCAAATAACACTGCATTGAATAGAGAGAACCCATTTGATCTACCCACCCATCAGGTGATAGACATTTGGTTTGTTTCCAATTTTTGGCTATTATGAATAATGCTGCTATAAACATTCAAGTACAAGATTTTGTGTAGACATATGTTTTCATTTCTCTTGGGTATATACCAAGAAGTCAATGTGGTAACTCTATGTTTTATCATTTGAGAAACTGTCAGACTTTTCCAAAGCAACCATTTCACATTCCCACTAGAAATTAAGGGTTCCAGTTTCTCCACATCCAGGCCACATTTGTGATAGTCCGTGGTGGTGTTTTTTGTTTGTTTGTTTTTTCTATTATAGTCGTCCTGATTGGGTGTGAAGTGGTATGTCTTAGATCTGATTTTCATTTTTCTGATGTTGAGTATCTTTTCATGTGTTTATTGGCTACTTGTATATCTGCTTTAGAGAAATGTCTATTCAGATCCTTGGCCCATTTTTTAGATTGTCTTTTTCTCATTGAGTTGTAAGAGTTCTTTATATGTTCTAGATACAAACCCTAATTAGATATTTGATTTGCAAATATCTTTTCCCATCCTGTGGCTTGTCTTTTCACTTTCTTGGTATTATCCTTTGATGCATAAACATTTTTAATTTTCATGAAATCCAATTTATTGATTTTGTTTTTTCATTGCTTGTGCTTTTGGTGTCATATCTGGGAAACTACTGCCTAATCCAAGGCCATGAAGATTTACGCCTATGCTCTTCTCGTAAGAGTTTTAGTTTTACCTTGTCATTTAGGTTTTGGTCCATTTTGAGTTAATTTTTGTATGTTGTATGAGGGTCCAACTTCATTGTTTTACATGCGGATGTGCCTAAATTGACACTTAAAGATCCCTACACCCAAAATCTGCAGAATATATATATTTTCAAGGAATACTCCCAAGAATAAATTATATGCAGGCCATAAAGCAAGTCTCAATATACTTAAAAGGGCTGAAATCATACAGAGTGTAATATGAGAAATTAATAACAATAAGATATCTAGAAAATCCCACAAATATTTGGAGATTAAGCAATACATTTCCAAGCAAAACACATATCAAAGAAATCACAAGGGAAATTAGAAAATATTTCTCATTGTATGGTAATAAAAACTCAACGTGCTTAAAGGGAAAGGTATAGCTTTAAGTGTTTATAATGGAAAAACAAAAAATCATGAAAATCTCAGCTTTTACCTTAAGAACCAGAAGAGCAAATTAAGCCTAAAGAAATAGCAGAGGGAATACATACTATGTAAAAATTACACAATGGAATATATATATATTAGTAGAAAATAATCCCAAAGAGCTAACAGTTATTTCAGCGTAATAAGAGGAAAATAATATTTTACTTTCATACACTTTTTGATATTTAAAATTTTTTTCTCGGTTGAACATATATTACTTTTATAACAAGAACAATGTTAGCATTGTCAGAATTTTTAAATAATGTAGAATAAAATGCCAAGTGTATGCCATATTAAACATGAAGTAATTGCAGTCATGAGTTCCAAGAGGGAAATTTCTCAAAAGCGATGTAAGAAATGTATCAAAAGGAATGTGTAGGGCTTCCCTGGTGGCGCAGTAGTTAAGAATCCGCCTGCCAATGCAGGGGACACAGGTTCGAGCCCTGGTCCAGGAAGATCCCACATGCCGTGGAGCAACTAAGCCCGTGCGCCACAACTACTGAGCCTGCGCTCTAGAGCCCATGAGCCACAACTACTGAGCCCGCGCTCTAGAGTTCATCAGCCACAATGACTGAGCCCATGTGCTGCAACTACTGAAGCCCGTGTGCCTAGAGCTCGTGCTCCACAAGAGAAGCCACCACAATGAGAAGCCCGTGCACCACAACGAAGAGTAGCCCCCGCTCGGCGCAACTAGAGAAAGCCCACACACAGCAACAGAAACCCAACACAGCCAAAAATAAATAAATTTATTTTAAAAAAGCAATGAGTAAACCTTGATGAAAGCAAACCAACTATAAAAATTACTGTAAGACCATAGGAGAAATTTTAACACTAACTGGATATTTTATACTTCTAAGGGAATTTTTTAATTTTTAGGCATGAGAATGGAACTGTAATTATTTTTAAAGGATCTTTTAGAGAGAGATACATATCAGTCTTTTAGAGATACATATCAATCATTTATGTATCTAATATGCACTAATACATACATATCACTTACGTAGTAATTTATGTAGTCATTTTTCAAATGCTTTGATGAAATGACATGATGTCTCAGATATAGTTAAAACAATCCAGTAGTAGGGAAGGGGGTAAAGAGCTAAGGCAGGTATAGATGAAACAAGACTGCGATGATAACTACTGAAGCTAGGTGATGGGTACATGGGGTTCATTAAATTGGTTCTTCTATTTTTTGTATATGTTTGAAACTTTCTCTAATAAAAAATTGGGGGGGGGGTTATAAAAGAACAAAAAGTAACCAAGGCAGTTCATTGGGCAATTAATGTTAAATGCGAGTACCAATTTACTGAAGGGTATTGTCTTAGACCATTCAGGTTCCTATAACAAAAATACCATAGACTGGGTGACTTAAGCAACATTTATTTCTCACAGTTCTGGAGGCTAAGGAATCTAAGATCAAGATGGCGTTAGATTCAGTGTCTGGTGAGAGCCCTTTTTCTGGTTCACAAACAGCTGTCTTCTCTCAGTGTCCTCACATAGCAGAAGGGGCTCTGTGGGGTCCCTTTTGTAGGGACACTGATCCCATTCATGAGGGCTCCACCCCCATGACATGACCAGTTCCCAAAGGCCCTCCATCTCCTAATACCATTCCATCAAGGGTTTGGATTTCCACACATTAATTTGGGGGGCGGGGGGTGGGGAACGACACAAACATTCAGTCCATAACAGGTATGAAAACTGTGTTAATGTTCCAGAGACAGTCCTTGAGATACTTTTGGATTCTATACAGTGTGAAATCTCAGCCAGTACTCAAGGACACTGGACAGTCACTGTTTCATACTGGACTGGCTTCATAGGGAGGAAAGCTACAATAAAATAATCATACTTGAGATTTAGAAGACTCTTAATAAGCAAAGCCATTGGATCTTACGACATAGAAAAGGCATGAACCAAAGACATGTTTTGTTGGCTGGAGGAAGAGTGGGAAGAGGGTCTTCTTTAAAGGAGTGGTTTTAAATATCAGGCACTTCAAGATAGGAAATGAAAGGAATTCTATTAAATTTCCACATAACGAATACAATGTAAAATGTTCCATACTTTTCAGGAAATGAAACAATATAATAGACAAGCTAGCAAAAATATGTTCTGAAAAATGGAGGATAACTTTGGATAACATTATCATCAACTCTTCTGAACCATAAAAATGATCTATTCCCTTCTGTGCCTAACCAGGGAAACTATTATCCTCAGCTTAGTTTCTGGAAATAGAAAATATTAATGTATACTTTTCCATTTAGAATAAAGGTTAAAGCCTTGGTTTTCACCTTATATAAAACTAAACCCTATTTTAATACTTCAATCTAGCTGTTTATACACTTGAAAAGTGTCTGTCATAGCTATCCAAAAAACAAAACAAAAAATTGTTTTTCTCCATAATATTGATAATATGAAACTTACCACCTAAAAAGTGCTTAATAAATGACTATAAAATAGAACATTCCTTTTTGTAGTATAAATAAGTACCAATTCTCTTGCATGCAGTGCGCTAGACTGTGGAATTATAATCTACCCTGGAAAACCTTCTGTGGTCATTCCCTTTTCCCTTCTCCCCTCAGTTTAGGATAGGAGTCCTCTCCTCTATACTCCTTTATCCTGCTTCCTCTACTCGGAACAATTTTGTACCCTACTTGTCTGGCCCTCTTTGATTGTGAGCTTCTTGAGGGCAGGGAACTATATCCATCTCTGTATCCTGTGAGTTAACACAATGCCAGACACATAGAAGTCTCTTGTGAATGTTTGATGGATTGAAAGCATCTCACACAAGAAAAAGAGGGTAAAGGAACCATTGCAGCAATGTCCTTGGTGTCATACTGGAGCATTATACAGGTGCTATGAGACTACAGAAAATGACATATCTATTATTAGAGGGAAAATCAGAGAATCTTTCTAGGCGAGATGAGGTTTGAGCTAAGTTTTGAAGGATATGTAGGAGATAACCTCATGAACAAGGTATAGGGTAGGGAGACTAGATAGAATGATATTCCAGGTAGAATGTCATTTCAGGACTGAGGCACGAAACAGCCACACAGCCTAAACAGCCAAGTCCAAGACAGCTAGAGCAACAGGCAAAAT
Source organism: Neophocaena asiaeorientalis asiaeorientalis (assembly GCF_003031525.2). Lineage (NCBI taxonomy): Eukaryota > Metazoa > Chordata > Mammalia > Artiodactyla > Phocoenidae > Neophocaena > Neophocaena asiaeorientalis. The sequence continues at coordinate 2,001,039 of NW_020173215.1, read as the reverse complement.
CCAGACTGAGAAACCCCACAGGTCGGGGACTTCCCTGGGGGTCCAGTGGTTAAGACTTTGCCTTCCAATGCAGGGGGTGTGGGTTCGACCCCTGGTTGGGGAGCTAAGATCCCACATGCCTCGAGGCCAAAAAACCAAAACATAAATCAGAAGCAATAATGTAACAAATTCAATAAAAACTTTAAAAATGGTCCACATTAAAAAAAAAAAAAAAAACTTTAAAGAAACCCCACAGGTCAAATAAACCAATTTCCTCAACAATCAATTACTAGGGAGAAAAAAAGATGGAAGAAGGACCTGAGACTAAAAAAGGCTTAAAACTGACATACTTTAAAAAGTAAATAAAGCAGAATATTTAAGGATGCCTATCAGTGTGATGAAACTATTAAGAAACGCAAAGAAGTAATTAAAGATCTGTACACTTTTATTGGGGAGGCAGGGGACTGTGATTGGGACAGGGGACACACAGAGGGGCTTCTACGGTGACTGGCAAAGTTCTGTTTTCCGACCTGAGGGACGATTACAAAAATGTTCACCTAGTAATAACCCATTAAAGTACACGTTTGTTTTATGTGTTTTTCTGTATCTATGTTAAATTTTACATTTTGAAAGTTTTTAAAATTAAAAAAAGAAGTCTACAATAAAAGACCTTTCTAAATTGGACCTTGAACACTGATGTAGCCCCGGTCACGTCAGCACGCTGGAGACCACCCACTATATTCAGGGTTTGGATGCACAGAAGTCAACAATTTTGATAAACATAGACTTCTGGTGGCCTCCTAATGTTGATATTAAATCCAGTAAGAGATGAACTTGGAAAAACACATAGTGTGTTATCCAAGTTTAAAATTCAACTTTTTTTTCTCTGCTGTAGCATAAAAACAAAAGCTGTAAACCACAAAATTGAAGAATCTCATCATTAGGCAAGATCTTAGGGGTCAATTGGTCCCATCACTATACAATTACATCTTAAATCCCATCTACAATATCCATGAAAATCAGTTGTCTTTTACTTGAAAATCTTTAGCAAAGGAGAATTTGCACAGCCTCTCTAAAATGATTTAGATATGTAAGCAAAGGAACAGAAACTCTGATCACAGTAAACTACTCAAACGTTCAAGTACTCAGGCCATTAATTAGCACTTGACACATTTAGTTAACAGAGTATAACCAAAAAGCCTGCTCGAAACATTTTGCAACTCCTTTTTTGGAATTTCCTCCATGAATTTGTATCATTTTCTTTTGAATAGGCTCAAGGATGATAAATCTTAAAATCACGAATACTAACTTGTTAGAGCAGTAAAGGACTTCAGAGATCATCCAGTGCACCCTCCTCGGTTATAAATAAAGAAGCTGACATTTAGAGAGGTTTGTCCCCAGTGAAAGAATATGGTTTTGGGAAATAGACAACTCAGTGTTTCTGAGAACAGTGAATAATACATTCATTCATTCATTCATGAACATTTACTAGTAACAGGTATGTGCCAGGTACCGTGCTAAGCAATAGGAAGCATAAAGGAAACTACAACATCAGTCTTTGACCTTGAACATACAATACTGTCGAGGAGAAGAGGGATGGTACACAGATAACTAGATGAGCTCCATAATGTCAGTGCCATGAGAGAAATTCACACAAGCTATCCAAGAACACTAGAAGGTACACCTAACCCAGCCTGGGAGATGAAAGGTTTCCTGGAAGCAGCGACAACTGAATGGAGACTACAGGAATTAGCAGAGTTAGTCAGGAAAAGAGAGAGTAGGAACAACAACAACAAAAGCATCCTGACGTAACTTGCAAAGGAGAAAGGGACAGAAAGCATGGCACAGCCAAGGAATGTCAGGTACATGGGTGTGGCCAGCACAGAGTGAGGGGGTGGTGTGTACCGTGTGAGAGGGCATCGCGGGACAGGATGAGGCTGGAGAGGCCAGAGGCTCTGAAGACTACGTTAAGGAGTTTGACTATAAAAAAAAGAAGAAAGAATGCGAGCTTTGCATGAAATAGGATGGAGAGACGTTGATAAATATGTGAGACTTGAAGGAAAAAGAATTAAAAGTTAATGAAGGGAGATAGTGGAGGTAAGGAGGAGGCAGGGAAGGAAGAAGGAAGGAAAGAATGGTTTCTCTCTGAGCCACGGGTTTCTCTGCCTTAGATATTTGGGAGATTGTTGAGATGGGAAATACAGGAGGAGGGACAAGTTGGCAAGAGAAGATAATCAGATAAGTTCCCTTAAGACATATTGACAGTCTGTGGAAAATCCAGACAGAGATATCCAGAAGAGAGTCAGCTATATGAATCTGGAGCTCAAAAAAAGAAATCTATGCTGGAAATAAAGATTTGGTAATCATAGCAAACAGTAGCTACCTTGGACACACAGGCTGCTGCAAACCCACACAGGGAGATACAAAATGAGATCCAGAACAGTGTGTAACAGGCATGAAGTAAAGGGCAAAGGACGGAATCCTGGGACACACCAACATTTGCAGGAGTAGAGGGTGTAGAGCCAGCAGAGCCTGGAAAAGAGTGGTCAGTCAAGCCAGCTCACGAGGGTAAGCACTGCGCACACACCTACACCACACACGCGCACACACCTACACCCCCCACACCTACACCCCCCCCCCCCACCCACCCGCGCCTACCCCCCACACACACCTACACCACACACGCGCACACACCTACACCACACACGCGCACACACCTACACCCCCCACACCTACACCCCCACACCCCACACACCCCCCTACACCACACACCCCTACACCACACACCCCTACACCACACATGCGCACAAACCTACACCACACACATGCACACACACACACACCTACACCACACGTGCATGCACCTACACACACACCTACACCACACACACGCGCCTACACCACACACACGCGCCTACACCACACACACACCTACACCAACACCACACACACCTACACCACACACACACGCCTACACCACACACACGCGCCTACACCCCACACACACCTACACCAACACCACACACACCTACACCACACACACCTACACCAACACCACACACCTACACCCACACATGCACACAAACCTACACCACACACATGCACACACATACACACCTACACCACACGTGCATGCACCTACACACACACCTACACCACACACACGCACCTACACCACACACCTACACCACACACACGCACCTACACCACACACCTACACCACACACACGCACCTACACCACACACCTACACCACACACACGCACCTACACCACACACCTACACCACACACACGCACCTACACCACACACCTACACCACACACACGCACCTACACCACACACCTACACCACACACACGCACCTACACCACACACCTACACCACACACACGCACCTACACCACACACCTACACCACACACACGCACCTACACCACACACCTACACCACACACACGCACCTACACCACACACCTACACCACACACACGCACCTACACCACACACCTACACCACACACACGCACCTACACCACACACCTACACCACACACACGCACCTACACCACACACCTACACCACACACACGCACCTACACCACACACCTACACCACACACACGCACCTACACCACACACCTACACCACACACACGCACCTACACCACACACCTACACCACACACACGCACCTACACCACACACCTACACCACACACACGCACCTACACCACACACCTACACCACACACACGCACCTACACCACACACCTACACCACACACACGCACCTACACCACACACCTACACCACACATGCGCACACACCTACACCCCCCACACGTACACCCCCACACCCCACACACACACCCCTACACCACACATGCGCACACACCTACACCACACGTGCATGCACCTACACACACACCTACACCACACACACGCCCGCACCTACACCACACACATGCACCTACACCCCACACACGTGCCTACACCACACACACGCCCGCACCTACACCACACACATGCACCTACACCCCACACACGTGCCTACACCACACACACGCCCGCACCTACACCACACACATGCACCTACACCCCACACACGTGCCTACACCACACACACGCCCGCACCTACACCACACACATGCACCTACACCCCACACACGTGCCTACACCACACACACGCCCGCACCTACACCACACACATGCACCTACACCCCACACACGTGCCTACACCACACACACGCCCGCACCTACACCACACACATGCACCTACACCCCACACACGTGCCTACACCACACACACGCCCGCACCTACACCACACACATGCACCTACACCCCACACACGTGCCTACACCACACACACGCCCGCACCTACACCACACACATGCACCTACACCCCACACACACACCCCTACACCACACATGCGCACACACCTACACCACACGTGCATGCACCTACACACACACCTACACCACACACATGCACCTACACCCCACACACCTACACCACACACACACCTACACCACACACACCTACACCACACACACGCACGCACCTACACCACACACACCTACACCACACACGTGCACACACCTACACCCCACACGCACCTACTGCACACAGAACTACACACACCTACATGCAAACCTACACCACACGTGCACGCACACAGGCACACCTACACCACACACACCTACACCACACACGCACACCGCTACACCTACACCCCACACACACGTGCGCACACCCGTATACCAGACACGCACACCTACACCACACACACACCTACTCCTACACCACACACACGCATGCACACACACACCTACACCCCATACACACATGCACGCACACCTACACCACACACACGCACGCCTACACCACACACATGCACACCTACACCACACACATGCACAGATTTGGAAACTAAGGGACAAAACTGTTATTCTTTGTGGGTGGTACAATTTTCTGCATTAAAATTAAGAGACTAGATGCAAGGATTGGATACTGGAGCAAAAAAAGGATGTCAGTGGAAAAAGTGGTGAAATCTAAATAAAGTCTGTAGTTTAGTTAACAGTAATGTATCAGTATTGGTTTTTTGTTTTGTTTTTTTTTACTTTTGACAAAAGTGCCACAGTTATGCAAAAGTTAACCTTAGGGAAAGCGGGGTGAAGGGAATAGGGGAACTCTATAAAATCTTTGCAACTCTTCTACAAATCTTCTATAATTTCTCCTGAATAAAAAGTTTTTTGAAAGTCGAAATAAAATACAAATGAAGTACTGAAAATACTCCAGCAAGGTTGCTTGATACAAGTATAAAAATCAGTTGAGTTTCTGTTACCCACAACAAACTGTTAGAACACAGTTTTTTTTTTTTTTAAAGATACCATTTGAGATAATAACTAAAGGTACCAAGGACTTGTATGGAGAAAGTTATAAAAGTTTATTGAAAGTCATTCTGAAAAGACTTAAAAGGGGAGCTATGTATGCTTACCAATGGGAAGACTCAATATAGAGAGTCACGTCTCCCCCCGTGTAGTCTATACATTTAACGAACCCCCCAAGAGTGGTCAGAAGTAGAAAACCAGGGGAGAGTAAAACCCAACTGAAGACAGAGTCTCAAGTGGGACCTTTAAAAAGACCTTCAATGTCAAATGGTACAAAAGAAGTCAGGTAATATAGGACTGAAAAGTAATCACTGGATTAACCACAGGAAGAATTTGAGAACAGTTAATGCAAACAACTTCTTCAACAATTCTGACTGAAACAAACCACAGAAATTAAATTGTAGTACTCAGAAAAAATAACATGGTGTCAAATGCACACATTTTGGACAAATTGAACAAATTTCAGACAGAATTGGACTCATCAGGCTTCACCACTTACTAGCTGAGCTTACCTCTTCACCTGCACAATGGAAAATAATTGCTATTGCACAAGCCTATAGTGAAAATTAGATATTAGATCTCTCTGCATATGTAAAAGTTTTAGTAGAGCCTTGTAATCATCTATGTAACCATCATAGATGTTGGCCTCCTACTCTACACCTGCTTCTTCCTATTGCTTTGTTTTGAGACTCAAGGATTATACGATGTGTTAGGAAACCTTATACTTGATCTAGGACATGAGGATATCTAGAAAAGGGCAAGTATGATCTACAAAATGGCAGAGGCAACTTTCAGTAATGTCATTTATGCTGTACATAATGTCGTACCCTACTGAGGCTGACTCTACCTATGGCAAATAAATTTATAGTGTCACTATTCTCAAGGGAAGTAAACTAAATGGTACTTACTGCAAAGAAGACACAGACCTTATACAATTTCTCAATCTATTATCCTGTGTTTATTATTCCTTCATTCGACAAAATGGTATCAGTTGCCTCATGTGTCAGGAACTGGTCTAGGAGCTAGAAATACAACAGTAGCCAAGATCTACAAAGTCTGTGCCCTCATGGAGCTTACATTCTGGTGGCAACTGCATGGTGTTTCTTTAGCTGGGCCAGCATTAATGTTATTTCTCATTTAAATAATTTTAAGCTTAAGCAAAGTGAAACTCTTAATTCAGTACACAAAAATAATCGGAAAGAAGCTGCCTAATACTATATTACAAAGTTCACTATATGGATCTACCGCTGACAAGCACTTATATTCCTGACATCCTGTTCTGAGAACATTGTACACATTTTAATTTCTTACTTACCATTCAAAAAAAACATATTAATTTAAAACTTGGTGGTACAGTGTGTTAGCTTTCCAATATAATTACGTTTTTGAGTCAAAAAGTAACTGAGTCAGGTTTAGTAGTCTCCTTGGAACAGAAATTACTGAGTAACTGACAACTAAATTCCAAGGCATAACCCACTGGTTTATTTTCTTCTGTCAGGAATCATCCAATTTAATGCTGAAGACCAAGCACTGAAAACTTTTTAATGCAGATAACTGACAAAGGAGTGTATGTAGCAAAAGAAACTCATTTGCTAAAAATGAAAAACTTTAAATCTCCATACATATGTGGAATACCAGAGGTAATAATCAGATAGATTACAAAGATCAGCAACCTCAATTTATTTATCTCCTCTTTTGTTTGTCTAATTTGACTAACGAGCTTCACACTGACTCTCTCCTTAAACTTTTTTTTATCATTTCCTTTTGCATATCATCCCAGAAACCAAAAAACACACATTCCATTCTTCTCACAACTCAACTGGCTGGTTAAAGTTTATAGATAAGAATATTAGATACACACACAGTTCTTTCAAATTCTTAACAACTCCTCGGTTTGCAAAGAAGGTTAAAGGTAGACATAATATGAAAGAAAGAAAAATAGGAAGGAAGAAAGGAAGGGAGGACCTTAGAAATCCATGAATTCTTTCATTACTACTCAATCAGGACATGGCTTTATGAGTCCATTAAATCTCTCTCTGTATCAAGCCTTATATCCACAAAGTAGAAATTGTTTTCATCGTGGGACTTAAGACTACCAATGGTGACAAAATATTTAAAAGAGTTTAAATAAAAGTAAGTGTAATAGGGGCTTCCCTGGTGGCGCAGTGGTTAAGAATCCGCCCGCCAATGCAGGGGACGTGGGTTTGAGCCCTGTTCCGGGAAGATCTCACATGCCACGGAGCAACTAAGCAACTAAGCCACAACTATGGAGCCTGCGCTCTAGAGCCCACGAGCCACAACTACTGAAGCCCGCGCGCCTAGAGCCCGTGCTCCACAACAAGAGTGAAGAGTAGCCCCAGCTCACTGCAACTAGAGAAAGCCTGCGCTCAGCAACGAAGACACAACGCAGACAAATAAATAAATAAATAAATAATTTTTTTAAGTGAGTGTAATATAATATGTCTGAAATACCAAATTTCTTGCCAGTTACGTCTAAGCCATATCATTTAATTTCTGCAATAAAATTTTTTTTAAATGTACAGTTGATTTATGCCAAAGACAGGGCTGTTACAAGCAATTCCAATCCATAAAAACCTACAGAAATCAATTTTCTCCAATATCTCCTCTACTGGATCTATACTTCATGTCCTAAAGTGGAAGCGTTTGAGGTAGCTGAGCTACCTCAAGAGCAAGTGTAACACAGGTCCGAACAGCTGTAGACATTGGATGATTCCCGATTCTTCTAATAACACAATGGCAATGGCTTTTACTTTGTAAGTGGCATCAAGTAATGAAGTCATACTGATATCAAGAAAGAGGGAAAGACTATCTGGCACCTTGTGGCATTCCAGAAGCTCAAAGTGCAATACAGGGTTAACGCAGAGCTGCAGAGCAGCAGAGAGAACTTCAAAGATGGAGAGAAAAGGCAAGAGTTCAAAGCCTCAACACCCATCAGTAAACAATCACAACAGGTTGATAGGTGGAGAAAATAGAATACCTCCTCTCACCCTTTCCACAGCTACCAGGGACCCCAGACAATATCTGACTATTGTAGTGTCAGGGAGAGTGCAGAAATGCCTCCCACCCAGGTCATTTCTTAGCCTGCTTTGAAGCGGTGTGTAATTCAGGAGGGAAAATTCCGTCAACCTTTGGCAGGGGCATTTTCTGGCAATGGCTGCAGTAGCAACAACTTAGTGAGCTGAATTTCAGGACCAGACGCTGTCTCCTGGCATAGAACCCCAAGTCAACTCTGAGGGCACACAGGTATAAACAAGTACCAGCTTCCACCTACAAAAAGTCCTCAGCCCTACATAAGTGTTAAAGGCTATTTTCTTCCCAGAGACCAGCTGCGGGAGAAATGGTTCTAAAAATAAGGGGGCCACAAAATTACAGAAATGGAGAATAGATTGGCAGTTGCCAGAGGTGGGATTGGGGGAATGAGTGTGGCTATAAAAGGGCAACCTGAGGAATCCTTGTGATGATGGAAGTGTTCTGTGTCTCGGCTGTGTCGACGTCAATATCCTGGTGTGATACTGTAAAAGGTACTGCAAGATGTTACAGTTGGGGAAAACTGGGCAAAGGGGACATCAAATCTCTATTACTTCTTATAACTGTATGTGAATCTAAAATTACCTCAAAAAATTTTTTAACTAATTTTAAAAGTATCAACCAACTAGTTCAAAATCTCATCTAGTTTAATAGTCAATATTTGAAATATATGCTTTAAGATACAAAGAATTATTTAAGAGAGAAAAAAAGCCAAGTAATATAAAGAAGATAGACTCCTCTAGATATTACTTTTACTCTAAGTTCCGTTTCCATGGAAGAATAGAAATGGACGTAATTGAGAACCCACAGGTGGAACAGCCCATAGACCAAATAATTTGCCTCCAATGTATGCAGGTTTTTCCATTCTACAACTTGTTCACTCACTATGAGTGCAGTCCTATCTGGGCTCATGGAATAAAACACAATACAACACAGTACAAAGATCTGATGCAAAGTTTCAGTTAACACTCCATTTTTATGATTTTACTCTAATAGTCATGGGGAAAATATGAAATGATTCTAAGATGAATCACTGTTTGAAAATTCTTTTTTTTTTTTGATCGCTTATTCTACTTATCAGATTCTCAATTATTCAGAGGCTCAATACATGGTCTATGGGCTATTGTGCCACCATGGGTTCTCAATTTCTTCCATTCTCTATTCATAGCCTCTGAATACTCCCATTAGATGGTGAGGGAACAGCAGGCAGAGGAAAGAAGGATGAAGTTCAAATACCACTTTTGCTACCTGTTTGTGGCCATATTAAAAAGTTAGGCGGTAGAAGGAGGTTATGTAAAGGTTATATAAAGACAAGACAGAAAGATTCTGTATGCCTCAGATAGCTGAATGTTATAGAGCATTACATTTTTAATCAGTAAAAGAACGCTGAGAACTGCTCTGGTGACCCCAGAACATGTGGTCACTTCCCATTTCTTCCTATTTCCTATAATGTTACTGAATAAACAGGATGTGCACCGGCTCCTGGGGCCGGCACCTGTGCTACGTATGGGAAGACGTCTTCCAGCAGAGGCCTTCCGAAGCTGGAGGTGGAAGCACCAAGGTTTCAGAATCGCTGCTGTTGTCTGAGGAGACCAGCGGCAGACAGGCCCCTGAGGAAGTCAACAGCCTAATATGGACCAAATTGTTCAAAGTCAGACACACCTTCCGTCAGGGGCAGCCCCTGCTATAGGCTGAAAACTATTTTCACTGAAAAATAACAGCTGATGTTTCTAAAGTTTAGTTCTATAATATAAATCAATTCTTGAAAAATCCTTAGCAACCCCTTTGGTTTGTCTCAGAGTTCAGCATTCAAGGAGCACTGCAAATACTTGTACTAAAAGCAGGGTAGCAAACTCAAAGGCCTACAGGGACCATGTGAGTAACAGACAAGAGAGAAGCACCTTGGTGATAAGGTTAGGAGAAGCCGGGAATAGTGGGGACCGTGATAAACCGGAGAACATATACCCCTCCCAACCAATGGGGCAGCCACTACTCAGTACCGGCCAGGTGCTTGCACGTGCGTGCGCACATATACACACACACATACAGAGTTGTGACTGGAATTTGGCTTGCGGATCACCAATCTGAAATCCCTGTTTCATAAGGCTATTAACCCGGCCAGAGTGCCCTGCAATCACTAGAAGCTCAGATAGAGAGTGATAGCAAAAATATAAACTGCCTCAAACAAGTATTTCTGCAACCAATCCAACATACCCAAAAGACAGAGCACCCTCCTGATTACAGCCTTTTCTTGGCGATTCTTTCTACCTTTCGGAAATGCTCCTTGGATGATCTGAGAGAGCTGAGGTCTCTCTCAAAGCTAAGCGCCCCATGGAGATAACGCAACCAGCTTGGCTGGTCACGCGCCTGCCCTAGGGGTGAATGCCAATTAGCTATTTGCGTTCCTGGCACTTCTTTCTGGATTGAGGAGTTCACATTCATCCTCAAAAATCACACAATTCAGGCAGCTCCAGAACAGAAAACAGAGCAGCAAGTGTGTGCCTGGGAAAGGAGGAGCTTCGGGGGAAAGGCGAGGGGGGCACAGGGTGGAGGAGGGGAGCTGCCCAGAGTGTCCCAGCTATTTAACTGCACTCTCCACACAGTCATTCTGTTTGACTGGTAAAATCATTAGGAAAACACCTTTCAAAGCAGGCTTAAGACAAGAGAGTTTTATTTGACCCTCATGAAAATAGCCTGGGCGGCACGTCTCTTGGTCAATGACGAGCTTTACTGCGGCCTCCACTTTGGAAAACCCTGATGGCAGCCAAGAGCTCGAGGCCCATCTCCAAAACTTCTGAGGAGGCCCTCCCAAGGAAAGCTCTCCCCTGCATCCCCTGCATGACATAGCTGGGTGGACTTAGTAGGAAGTTGGAAACGGCCCCTCTGCCTGAAAGTCTCCAAGAAAGAAACAGGGCCCCTTCTTCGGCTGTGCTGAGAAGTTAACGGAATAGCTTTAAAGGAATAACGGGGTCACAGTTAAGAGGAGAGCATGGCTGCACCCCAAAGAACGCAGCTGTCTTGAAGCCCAGGTTAATAAAGTGAAGTGAACTACTCTGGAGTTCAGTCCTCTGAAACAGGGCATTTGAAACTGGCTGAGAGCTGGCACAGGGGGACATTCTTCCAGTGTGTCTGCCATTTCCGTACGCGGCATCTCAATTACTGAGGTTAAATACTATCGCTGGTTTCACAAAAATACGACGCCTCTGGAATGGAAATGAACAGTATCAAATTAATGTCAGGGATTAACTGAATATGCCTGTTCAACTTCCTCAGGTTAATGCCCCTCTATGTTTATCACTTTATAATGTTGTTCCCTCATATGGACAGGAAGTTATTCTTTCAAAGTCCAATTATTAAATGTTTATCTGACCCAAAAGGTTTATAGATCTAAAAAAATTTAAAATGTAATAGGTTTCTCTTCCCATGTTCCTAACATGTTTTATACTCTCCACCTACAAAAGAAACAGGTGCTCTCATTGTGCCGTGTAACTAGCTAAGTAAGCCTCACTCATCCCCGCCTCGGTCAGCGTCTAGAGCACATGTATTAAGTGCTGAACAAATGTCTGTTTTTAACGGTGAAGATAATTCATGGAACTGCCTTCTGCATCTCTCTCCATTCAATATAAGAGAACATACAGGGGGCTTCCCTGGTGGCGCAGTGGTTGAGAGTCCGCCTGCCGATGCAGAGGACGCAGGTTCGTGCCCCGGTCTGGGAATATACCACGTGCCGCGGAGCGGCTGGGCCCGTGAGCCATGGCCGCTGGGCCTGCGCGTCCGGAGCCTGTGCTCCGCAGCGGGAGAGGCAACAACAGTGAGAGGCCCGCGTACCGCGAAAAAAAAGGTTACTGCAGCCATACACGTGTAAGATAATAAGAATATGCACGCTGAAAGCGGCAGTGAGGACAGAGAACAAAGGAATAAACACCAGGGTTTCATGAAGTCTGGATTTTGGTAAAAAAACAAAAACAAGAAGGGGGGAAAGTTATGTTTAGGTTTTCAACTTGGAAATAAGGAAAAATGATGGAATAATTTGGGAAGAAAGTTGACAAAATGAGGATATCCAGTTTATGATCCAGCACCAGCCTCCTGCTCAAGGAGAAGGATGAATTGCTTATTTGATTGGAAGTGAATTAGTTACGTTCAAGCTTACAGAGTGACATCCGAGTGAAGTTGTTTTCCAGACAGTAGGGGTTTGGAAACTGGATGTGGCAGAGACTTATTTTGGTGGCTCCAATGAACCACACCTCTTGATAGTCATACCTTGTGTAGCCCCTCCCATATTGACTCTAGTCTTGGGCCGTGTTGCTTGAATTTAGTCAATGGGACATTAGCAAACATGACGTGAACAGTGCTTACAGATGGGAGCTCTGGTCTTGCGATCCAGCCTCTATGAAAAGAAGCCCAAGCTAGTCTCATGGAGAGACCGCGTGGAGAAAGGAACAAATCACTGGAGTTTCAGTTACCCTGCCAAGGCACCAGACACGTAAGTAAAGCCATCTTAGGTATTCCTGTTCCAGCCACCATTTGACTGCAGCTACTATGCTAGCAGAAGAACCATCCAGCTGAACTACAGTCAATACACAGAATCATGAGAAATAATAAAATGGTGATTTTAGAGCATTAAATTTTGAGATGTTTGTTACACAGCAATAGATTTCTCAAGCACTGGAGGACAGACGAGATATAAGTCTATAAAAGGGAGCTTTAGGAACAGTAAACAGCAGTCACAGCTAACGTTCACTAAGGGCTTACTATCTGACATATTAATACAACATTATTAACACAGTGGCTATTATTAGCTAGCATCCCTGCTTGGCAGATGAGGAAACTGGTGTTTAAAGAAATGAAGTAATTTCACCCAAGATCATACAACTAGAAAGGCACAGCTGAGACCTAAACCCAGGTCTACCTGTTGCCTGCACAAATGTGGAAGACAAGAATGACCTTAACAGAGGAGTGAGAATAAAGGGGAGAGGGGGCCGGGGGTAGGACCAGGGCAGAAAGAACAAAGACTTGATTACAGTTTTGCATTTTTCTCTAATTTCAAGAATAGCTGTTCAACACAGTCTAGTTAGGGAGTGAATCAAATCTAGCCCCTATTTAGAAAGTCAGCTCTGTTGTCGTTCTCCCTCTGCACTTAACTCTGGTAACAGCAGGTGTCCCCTACAGCCACGTGTACAGTCACTGCTTGCCCCCATACGTCTTTTGCTTTAAGATCATCACTGGCCATCTCCAGGGACACAGCTGACACGAAGTGCCCTGTTTTCTGGGTTCACACGCTTTTCCTTTGGCCACGCCTGTTTCTGATGATATTATCAGCCCTTCCCCAAAACTGATTGTCAAAACCCTCCAGCAGAATTTGAGTCAAAAATCCTTAGCGCTTGGCCCTTGAAAATCATCTAGTGCAGACTTTTCAGTTCAAGATAAGGAAGCAGAGTCCCAGGTTGGTGGATTGCTTTGCCCAAGATCACCTAAGGACCCAGGGTCAAAAGTCAGCGGTCCTAACCCTCCTTCTCTTGCTGGCTGCAGAGCCAAACTGCCCTGAGAAGCATGTCACTCTATTATTTTCTCATCTGCCATTCTTCAAGAAATAGCTGGTTGAAATCACGCTGAAACTGTGCCTTGTTCCAAGCAATGAGTTGTGTGATGATGGAGAGGGTAAGGGGAAAACCGGCAAATGGAGAAAAATACCAAGAAGTAAGGGAATTTATCTCCCCAAAGAAAATCTTCTTATACTGTGTCTTCTTATTCCTCATAATAAAAAGACAAAGAGTTAATTGCTATAGTTTATAAAGTTTTTAAAAAAAGTCACAAAAGTACACAAATAGCAAAGCAAATAGCATCTGGCTCTAGTACTCACACTTCGATCCCAAAAAAGGAGCCTAGAATCATAATTGTTGAATGTATTCCCTTTCTCTGTGCCACGGAAAGTCATCATTTTGTTTTCTTTTGCTCCTTTCTCCTTCCCAGAGTTGGAATACCTCTCTGAAGAGAATGCCAAGAGCCCACACAACTAATTACTCAGGAGTTTTGAATATGAAAGTCTGTTTCAGCCTAAATCTTCTCTTGCATATTCCTGGATGTGTGTTTGTTTTTCTTCTCTTTCTTCCTTTCCCTCTTCACTTTCTACCTCCCTTGCCCTGTCTGCTCCCCTGATTTAATTTATCCTTTCTGCTTCCTCCAAAAGATATATGAGGTTACTAAAAAGAGAAAAAAAAAATCAGACATCTATAAAGGCATCCACCATTATCTCGACATTATTTTTAGAGGAATAGGAAAGGCTTTAGGCACAGAAAGTGATTCTTCTTGAGATGCTCTGAACTGAAACCTCTTATCTCAGGCATGGAAGGGAGTCGCCCTCCCAAGTAAACTGTTCCAAGACCAGACACAAAATACAGCTCACTTTGTTCAACTCATACCTTTTACTGTAATTATCTTCCCCCCCCCAAGAATTTCTAAAGTATTTTACTTTCTATCTCTATGGGAACGGTGATTTTCACATGAAGAAAAGATTATTCAGAATCCAGGCATATTCTTCCAGCTGGACAATAACAAGGGATCAAACTCCTGACGTGCATTTTTTCAGATTCGTGGAAAGAACTTTTAAACCAGGAAGGTGCTTTGCAGATGACCTGTCCCAACACCGATGTTCTTAAAAATAGGAAACAGTTGCTTTGACCAAAAGATGTTTTCCTTACCCCACCCAGACCTCTCCCCCTTGCAACACTCAAATCCTAAGGGCTGCTGGTCATCACAGGCCATTGCAACACCACTGGGAGCTAAGCACACTGGGGTCCAGCCAATTCTTCCAAAGAGCCATTTTCCACTGGAATCCAGCCTCTCCCCTCTTAGCATATGCAGCTGTTTTCTGGCTTCCTGCAATGGCAGCTACGATATAAATTTCCCACGACCACACTAAAGTCTTTCATCCTTCAAGGTCCATACCCTCTCTTCCTCTTTGTCAGTGCTATCCACTGACCGTCACTGTCACTCACTGAAAACCTTGGAATTAGGCACCCTGCATCCCTTGCCATCATCTAGAGAGATGGCACTGTTCATGCAGAAGACCCACCAACAATCGAGCCTCCGAGATCCTTGGCTTATCGAGTCTAGCAAACTGCATTCACCACTCTCACGGCCATGCCATCATTCGAGAGCGGCTTCATCTCAAACTCTGACATGGTATAACCTCACTTCCTTCAGCCGCTTTGACTTAAATGGTGGAGTCAGGTTCAGTTATCTACCTGTCCGTAGCCTCTTGCGCTTCCCTCCTTATCACTCTGAGCTCTGCGGGGCATAACTCAGTTCTCCTGCTTTTTCTTTCTCGCACTTCTGCAATCGAAGCTCCAATTTTTGGATCAATATAGCCATCTGGCTTCTCCACTCCTGCACTCGCGCTGTTGAACCTACACAGTGGAAACGTCCCCAGAAGTGACACAACCATCCATACTGGTGTTGTTATGAATGTGGGTCTCCAGCCTCAAGTGAGCCATCAGCGACCGTGGGCACATCCCGGTCTCTGTCCTCTCCCATTCCCTACAGCAGCCATAAGACTTAGAGCTGGCTCTACAGGCCCAGCCCACAGCCATACCTCCCTCCCGGAGATAACACTGCCTCCTGCTTCAAAGAAAAACCGAAGATCGCAGACCTAAGGTCCCTCAGTGCTCCCATACTTAAAACATATTCACTCATACTGCGCTGACCAAGCTAAGCTCATCATTTAGTGGAACACATTTGTCTTTTCTTTCTCTCTCTTTTTTTTTTTTTTTAAACAGCAACTAAGCCACCAAAGAGGGTTTGTCATTTTGTGCCATTTTGCTACAAAATCGGCACACTGAAATCTCTGTGTATCTGGTGTTGTCTGGCATGGCCTTTTAGCTTCCCAGTGGGGAGGCACCTTGCCCCTGAGGACATAAAGATAAACAAAGAGGCCCAGTTAAGGAGACCCAACAGTCCAGGGTGCGGGTAAGGGAGACGGGCAGTACATGGAGAAACTCCCCCGCTCTTGGCCCAGCACCTAATCAAAGCCCCTCACATCCCCTGCTCTCTCCCAGCAGTGCCAGTGAAGTAGAAAGGCATCTGACCCTTCCCTTACTTCTATGTCATCTTGGACCTCTCATGAGGCTCAGACAACTGACAACAGAAGTGCCTCTAGTTATGCTGATACCCCTGCTTCTAATCAATGCTAGTTTGAGGATGATATAAGACAGAAGCAACAGACGTTTCCAATCACAGACTAGAACATGACTTTAAAAAAAAACTAACACCTACCCAATCAGACTGCAGCCTCAACTGCCCTCTGCTGTCTGGTCCTCAGAAACAGGCATCTGAGGCCCAGTTCACTTCTGTGATGAGGGACAAGCAGGGCAGCCTTTGGAGCATTCGGCAGCTGATGGAGACCAGGGACAGCAGTAATGCTATCTGTGACCACAGGCGACAGCCTCGAACATCTCCACGTGTAAGTATTACTCTGACTTGTTGGGAATCCTTTTTTGTTTGTTGATTTTAATAATATCCTTTCTTCTGGAATAGGATCATTATTCTTGTTTTCAGAAATCCTAAGGAAGCAAAACTAACTCGCGTGTGTTGGGGGAAGGAAAAGAGAACCAGAAGAAAAAAGCTAATGAAAAACAGTACAGAGGTTCCTCCGAAAATTAAAAATAAAACTACCATATGATCCAACAATTCCACTTGTGGGTATTTATACAAAGAAAACAAAATCACTAACTCAAAAAGAAAATCTGCACCCATGTTCACTGCAGCATTGTTTACAATAGCCAAGACATGGAAACCACTTGTGTCCATCATTGATGGATGAATGTATAAAGAAAATGTGAAATACACACACACACACACACACACACACACACACAAATATTATTCAGCCATAAAAAGGAAGGAAATCCTGACCCATTTGGATGGATCTTAAGGGCATTATGCTAAGTGAAGTAAGTCAGACAAAGATGTATGCTGTATGATATCATTTATATGTGGAATCTTAAAAAAAAAATCTTAGATACAGAGAACAGATTGATTAATCAACTGCCGAGCCAGGGGGCTGGGAAGGTGGACAAAATGGGTAAAGGAGGTGTAAATGCACAAACTTCAAATTATAAGATAATTAAGTCCTGGGGATGTAATATATGGTACGGTGACTATAGTTAACAATACTGTGCTGTATAATTACAAGTTGCTAGAAGGGTAGATCTTAAAAGTTCTCATCATAAGAAAAAAAATCTGTATCTATGTGAGATGATAGATGTTAACTAAACTTACTGTGGTGATCAGTTCATAATATATACATACATCAAATCATTATGTTTTATAACTAAAACTAGTACAATGCTATATGTCAATTATATCTCAATTTACAAGAGGAAAAGGGAGGAGAGGAGGGAGAAGCGGGTGAGGAGAAAGAAGCTAGCCTCCATGTTCCCTGGCAAGCACCAGTCATGGAAGGTGGAGCCTCCTTGGGGTCTCAGTGGGGACCAAAGCAAAATGATCTCAGCATGAATAGGAGGCCAGTCTCGTGCCCCTCTCAGGAACCCTCCGCCCCACGTCCTTGGGATGTCGCTGTGAATAAAGGGGTCCTATCCGAGTCAGGGTTGAACACTTAGGCCAGTCTAGGATTTATGCCAACAAGGGCCCTGCGATGGTTAATGTCATGTGTCAACTTGGCTGGGCCATGGTGCCCAGATATTTGGTCAAACATTATTCTGGATGCTTCTGTGAGGGGCGTTTTTGGATGAGGTTTATATTTGAAGTGGTGGACTTTGAATAAAGTGGACTGTCCCCCATAATGTGGGTGGCCTCATCCAATCACTTGAAGGCCTAGTAGAACAAAAGACTGACCTTCCCTGAGCAAGAAAGAATTCTGCCAGCAGACGGCCTTCTGAACTTGAACTGCAACACTGGCTCTCCT
This sequence comes from Neophocaena asiaeorientalis asiaeorientalis, assembly GCF_003031525.2. Lineage (NCBI taxonomy): Eukaryota > Metazoa > Chordata > Mammalia > Artiodactyla > Phocoenidae > Neophocaena > Neophocaena asiaeorientalis. Next base: position 1,982,713 of record NW_020173215.1, on the reverse strand, counting down.
CTGGGTCTCCAGCCTAACAGGTTTCCAGCTTCCATAATCACATGAATCAATTTCTTAAAATAAATCCCTCCTTCCCTCTCCTACTCTATCTCATCTGTATCTCCTAATGGTTCTGTTTCTCTGGAGAACCTAACTCAGTCCTCCTACAAATTGAACTGCTACGTGGTCAGGAGATAAACAGCTGTTTAGCTGTTGCCCTTGGTAACATCTTCACCAGCAGGACTAGCCTCTGTGATGAGACTCCAAAGTCAGGCTGACCTTCAGTGAGCACGGCTGTTCGGATGTCAAACCCCGTCCACAGGGTCAGTCCAAACTGCACCCGCGCTGGTCTCCTCCCTTCCCAGAGTCTCCTTGCTTCCATTAAACTTACTCCACCCCTCTGTGATCTGATCCAGTCCCTTCATGTCTCTTCCAGCCCACTGCTGCACCAGTATAGGACTTTCCCAAAGAACACGGTTATGATTCACCTTAAAAAAGTAAACGAAAAAACAAAAACAAAAAAAAACAAAAAAAAAGTAAATGATATTATGCAGAATACATTTAGATTTAGATTTTTGGCATGCTTTGACTTAGAATGTACAGTGAATTAGAAATAATTAGTACTAATTAAGCACCATTTCCCAAAGCAAAGTAAAGCAGTTTTACTGATAACGACCAAGGCCATGCATCTGAGTGGGGCTTAAGAGGAAATAAGCCAAAGAGTGGATGAAGGAGTGAGAAGTGGGTTCCTTCTAGGGGACAGGCATAGGCCTGGGCACTGCTCACCAACAATCATCTGTGTGACCGATGGCCAAAGACCCCACCCATAGCTCCACCCTCCCAAGACAGAAGCCTCTTGGTTACCATCTCATCTCTCTCTGTCCCTTCATATTCACACACCCCAGAGAATAGTATCCACCATCTGTCTCTGCTCCCTCACTCCATTCATCCTTCTCAGAAATCTTTATATAAATAATATGTGGATATATAATTGTTAAAATTTTCCAAATACATAGATAAAGAAGTAAGGATTCCCCTTCATTTCTTCTCTCTCAATCCTAGCCCCCTCTCCAAAGTTATAAGCACGAGTTAGCAGTTTGGTATACATCCTTTTCAGCTCTTAGCCTACCTATTTACTCCATAAGTATATAGTTCTTTTGTGTGTGTGCATTTTTATAAACGGGGTCATTTTTTTGTTATTCCAATAACTTCCTTTTTGTTTCCAAAGACAAAATGATCTTTTAAATTCAGTTTCAGAAAAAGCTGTCACATGAATTTGGTTTAGAAAACATGACAATAAGAGGCTTGGTTTTTCTGTAAATGCAAGGAAAAGAAATAACCGTTAATAGGTTCAATGATAATTTTCTGGATCTTCCTCTTGCATCAAAAGCTGTATCTCTTCTCCCCAAAGCACCTGCTCCAAGAGCCAACTCACTCTCTTTGTCTGCCTCTAGCTGGGACAGGCTAATTCCCCTCCACCACCCCTCTCTTCTTTCAGTCACGCTGTGTTGGTGCTAAAGAGCCTGGGCTCTGACCAATGAACAGAGTTGTCCTTAAGCCAACAACCCACAGGCAGCGGGACCCAAAGCCCCACTCCCAGGCCCGACAGCAGAGGCCACAGAGCTGGCATCGTCTCCACTGTCTCAGGAAGAAGGAGCCAAAAGCTGACCCTCGGCACAAAGCAAGGCCTAACATGAAGAAAGACTGAGCGCTCCCAGGCCCAGAGTAGGCTGCAAGTTACAGCCAGGAAAAGGGAGTTATTGCAGTCATTCCACCTTTAGAAATAAATAAGGGCAGGGGGGCTTCCCTGGTGGCGCAGTGGTTGAGAGTCCGCCTGCCGATGCAGGGGACACGGGTTCATGCCCCGGTCTGGGAAGATCCCACGTGCCGCGGAGCGGCTGGGCCCATGAGCCATGGCCGCTGAGCCTGCGCGTCCGGAGCCTGTGCTCCGCAACGGGAGAGGCCACAACAGTGAGAGGCCCACGTGCCGCGGAAAAAAAAAAAAAAAAGAAAGAAAGAAGGGGAAAACTGGACCCTTTTCCACTACTATGGTTCTATAAGGTCCTCTACTGCTGAGCTCCAAGGGGGATCTGCAAGCAAAAAGGGTCTAAACAAATCAGGAGGACTCTGCCCTGGCTGAAGACAGGAGTGACAAGCAGGAAGACAGGTCAATGTAACAATCTGTAGGAAGATGATGCTGGGAACTTCGGCTCCTCACAGGGCTGCCAGCCCTACAGAGGACAACACAGTAAGAACCAAGACAAGCACTCCAGACTGGTATAGCTGGGGAACTGTCGGGCCCTTTCTTGATCCCACATCAGGAGTCAGATCCCATTCCAGGTATGACACATGAGAAGGAAGATGAGTGCAAATCTGGCTGTGTGGATCACTGCTGGCCCCAAATACAGGGACTTCACAAGTTCCAAATGAGACTCAAAGCTTCCAGGGATCAAAAGGGCCGACAAGCAAAAAGAAAGACCCCTGCACTCAAGGCAATACCAGTGCCGTGGTGGCAAATGGACATCACCATGGGAAGAGACCAGCTACAGATAGCGATATGGGGAGACAAAGGGTGCTCTGAACCACTGTTGCTATTCCAGAACCTCTCCATCTCTTCTCTGGCTGTGGTTTCCAAAGGAACAGCATTTCTGATACAGAGCTGAGGACCAAGGTGGGCACAGAGGCAATGACGGCCAATATGTCTCAACAAGAGCACAGCCATCTTGGGTTCTGGCCTGGACAGAAGTCCAATAATTTCCTTTTTTCTCTTGACAAAATGGAGACCCTTCTCTTCTAATGTCTGTACCTCACTTATGATGTGCCAGACAATGATATAAGAGATCTACATTTCTCAACTGGACTACCACAATACATTTCCTAACTCTCGTCCCTACTCCCAGCCTTATACCCTTCGCTCCATCCCACACACCTGCCTGAGTGATTTTACAAAAGCCCAGATCTGATATTCTTATTCTTATGATTACACTCTTTCACTGACTCCCCACTGCTTTGAGGATAAAGACCGAATTGTTAGCATGGCTTACAAAGTCCATCACAATCCAGGCCCTTCCATACATCAGGACAAAACTGTAATTCGAAAAGATACATGCACCCCTGTGTTCAGAGCAGCACTATTTACAGTAGCCAAGACATGGAAACAACCTAAACGTCCATCAACAGATGAATGGATAAAGAAGATGCAGTATACATATAAAATGGAATACTACTCAGCCATAAACAATGAAATAATGCCATTTGCAGCTGCGTGAATGGACCCAGAGAGCATCGTACTAAGCAAAGTCAGAAAGACAAATACCATATGATATCATTCACATGTGGCATCTAAACTATGACACAAATGAACTCATCTATGAAACAGAAACAGACTCACAGACATAAAGATCAGACTTGTGGTTGTCAAGCGGGAGAGGGAGCGAGGGAAGGTTGGACTGAGAGTTTGGGACTAACAGATGCAAACTCTTATATAAAGAGTGGATAAACAACAAAGATATACTGCACAGGGAATGATACCCAATATTTTGTAATAACCTATAAGGGAAAAGAATCCAAAAAGAAATAGATATATGTGTATGTACAACTGAATCATTTGCTGTACACCAGAATCGAACACAACTTTGTAAATCAACTGGACTTCAATTAAAAAAAAAAAAAAGAATCCTGGCCCTTCCTACGTGGCTGGCCTTACCTCTTACTATAACCCTACACTCTGGCCATGCCAAAATGTTTGCAGTTCCCAAAGCATACCAAACCTGGAGCTGCTTCCTTGGCCTGCATGCCCTTATGAGTCTTCCAAGAAAAATTAGTTGAGCTGCAAAACATATATAAATAACCAAATGAATTCTGCTGCTGTATGGGAATGTTAGCCATACTGCTGTTAAAAGTGGTATAGAGGGTCTAGCAAAAACTGTTAACTCTGTTTAGAATAAGGACCTAAAGCATCACTTTTTGGTGGCAATTAGATAACAGGGTCAGCTGCCGGGCAAACACCTAGTTGCCTCCCAACACCCAGGCCAGCAGTCCCTCCTGTCTGAAGCCTTTTCTGACTTCCCTGTAGAATTACTGTCCTCCGTAGTACGATCTCACTCTTCCCCCAGGACACAACACGAGCAAAGCAGCCGTAACATTTCAGTGTCCTTACTGACTTACATCTCTTTTTTTTTTTTTCCTGACTTACATCTCTTTCTTGTCCTGCTGGACAATATACACCTTAAGGGGCAGAGGCCTACATTTTTTTAATTGAATTAAAATATTTTTAATTCAATTTTAATTGACTTAAAATATTGTGTTAGTTTCAGGTGGTAGGTGCCTACATTATCTGACTTTTAATCCCCAGCACCCAATGCTATATATGACAATATAGTAGAAATTTTGTGGTTAAAATGGCAAATCAAAAAATATATTATTTTTATTGAGGTACAACTTAATATTTAAGATGAGTTACAAAGATATTGACAATATACCAAGACCAAAAACAAACAAACAAAAACTTTAAAAATGGCTTTTTAATAAGGCAAATAGAAAATAAGAGTTAAAAATTGGTGAAGCCAGGACTGAGATTACTATACTTGCTAGAAGCACACCACATATTCGGCTTTCTAGAAGCCAGTAGCCATAACAAGTTGCCCGGAGTCCATAAGGTTAGAACAAACTGGCCACTAAGGAGAAGCATAACTACAGTTACCACAGAGAAATTCTCTCAGGAGTCCTCAGAGGGGACACGATGTAATGAGATAAACAGCAGCTTTACATATTTCTTAGAATTAACACAGACACCAGTTTCAGAGAGATGCTACTCTTGAAAATCGCTTACCATAAACTACAGTCTCACACCAATGTATTCAAATTGGTTCCCTCGCTGATGGTCAGGTTAATTAGAAGATATACCTTAGTTATTAGTGGTAGTATCCTTAACATATTTTGGACCATGGACAACTTTTTGAGAACCTGATAAAATGCTATGTATCTTCTCCTCAGAAACAACACCCTGACATAATATTTTGCATCTATTTTCAGGAGATTATGGAAACCTAAAGCTTGTCCATGGACAACCCATATTAAAATCCACAACCCGGAGGAAAGATGTACTATAGATCCTTGAGTCAGGCCTCCATAAATATTATTTCCCACAGCAGGACCTTAAAAAAGTGCTGCTCTCTGGCCTATGGGCTGAATTGTAAAGAACCATGTGCTTTAACTATCAGCCATGGTGAGCATTAGGCTCCTTCTAGAAAAACAGAGGTGCCTACAAGGAACACCCAATCACTTCTGGAGGTGATACCATGGGCAACGCCAAGAGTCTCCAGAATTCTACAACACAAAAGCTCTACAGTCCTACATCATTAAGCACGGCCAAAAATAATTTAAGTCTGGAAAATATTCAACATAGGTATAACCAAATAGATATCCCAACTGGGTTTTTTTTTCCCCCTAATCTCATTAAAACACTCAAAGACTATCTACTTTTTGAGTAATGTAACTTCCTGCAATGCGTTCCAAGAAAAATTAGTTGAGCTGCAAAACATACGTGTAAATCACTAAATGAATTCTCCTGCTGTATGGGGATGTGAGCTACACTGCCGTTAAAAGTTGGGTGGGGGCTCCCCTGGTGGCGCAGTGGTTGAGAGCCCGCCTGCCGATGCAGGGGACATGGGTTCGTGCCCCGGTCCGGGAAGATCCCACACGCCGCGGAGCGGCTAGGCCCACGAGCTATGGCCGCTGAGCCTGCGCGTCCGGAGCCTGTGCCCCGCAACGGGAGAGGCCCCAACAGTGAGAGGCCCGCATACTGCAAAAAAAAAAAAAAAAAGTTGGGTGGAAGCTCTAGCAAAAATTATAACCCTGAATTAGAATAAGAATCTAAAGCTTCACTTTTGGGTGGTAATTAGAAAACAGAGTGAGCTGTCTATTAAGAATACTTTTAGATTATGATAATAAATTTATCTTCAATTTTTTACCTTTTAGAGGGAGAGCATACTTCCAGTTCATTAAAAGTGATACAGTCCTTAGCCTGGCCTTAGAAACCCAAACATGAAAAGCTCCAGACTCTCTCCCAAAGAAAATGTATTTCTTTTGTAGAAGGTTATTATGAGAAGTTTGGTCTGATATTCCACTGAAATGAACATATCAAGCCTATGTATGTTACTACTCTCCCATTATAGATCACCCTATTTACTACTTTCTGTGTTATTTTCTTTTCTCAGTATTCTAAGACTCTTGGAATTTTTTTTTTTTTTCAAGAAACTACATCAAGCTTACTACCTACATAGAGTTTCCGGAAAATAGCTTTATCCCACTTTTTGATATATAAGACAACCACTCATCTGCTGGTAACTTTCCTATTCTCTATCATTCTCACAGACTTTTAACAGTGCCCACATCTGTAAACGACGTGTGTACCAGGGGACTGGACTGTTTCGAGTCCATGTTTTTCTGAGGAGAGGAATAACAAGATCGGAGCTGCTCTCTGGGAAGATTACTCTGCTGAAGAACAATATCCGGTTGATTAGATGTGTTATGGGCTGAATTGTATCTCCTACCCGCCGCTGCCCCAAACTCATATGTTGAAGCCCTAGGCCTCAGTACCTCAGAAAATGACTATCCGGAGATAGGGCCTCTGAAGAGGTGATTAAATTAAAATGAGTCAATTAGGGTGGGCCCTAACCAAATCTGAACCAAGAAGAGGAGGTTTGTATGTGTGCAAAGGGATGAAAGGGCAGCAAGAAGGCAGCTGTCTGTGAGCCGAGAAGAAGCCTCAGAAAGACCAAACCTGCAGACACTTTAATCTCGGACTTCTAGGCTTCAGAACTACGGGAAAATTAATTTCTGTTGTTTGAGCCACTCAGTCCACGGTATTTTGTTATGGCAGCCCTAGCAAACTTACACAGATGGGAAAGGCTAGAAGCCATTGGCAACAGTCAGGGACAGAACTAGAGCAGCTGTGGCAACAATGCAGAGGCCAGCGTGAGTGTAAAAGACACTGCAGAACCGAAATGCACAGGGCCTGAGAAAGGGATGTGAGGACTGAGGAAAATGAAGAGCAGAAATTTACTCCAAGAGATGGACGTGGTTGGCAAGAAATTTTTTTAAATATATTTTATATTTTAAAATATAGGGGAGTCAAAAAAGGGAGGCAAGTGATTCCAAGGAAAGAGGAGTTTCATTTTTCATTTTAGACACATTTCTAGATGTGTCTGGCTAAGCACTTTCTTTGTATCTTTTTGTCTTATCTTGGTCTTTATTTCCTCACATACTAGACATCCAAACAATTATTGGTTGACTGAAAATCTCACTTGGTGAAGAAGATTAAAATAAAATAGGTCCAAGTACATCTGCTTTTTTTCTTTTGGTTGCTTTTTTAATCTTATACCACATGTCCTTAAAGAGGGAGCCTATCGTGAATTTCCCTGAAAGGGTCTAACTGTAATTTTTAGACATCCTTTTAGTTATTCTCTTTGCATTTTCTGCATGCTTTCGCTTATTCTGTATCTTAATCTTCCAGACCCAATCTTCGAGGTTCATTCCATTCTTATACAGTATTTATCCTTAATTACGTCCTACTCTTTCTATTTTAGGTTTTGTTTTGTTTGTTTTTTTTTGCGGTACGCAGGCCTCTCACTGTTGTGACCTCTCCCGTTGCGGAGCACAGGCTCCGGACGCACAGGCTCAGCGGCCATGGCTCACGGGCCCAGCCGCTCCGCGGCATGTGGGATCTTCCCGGACCGAGCACAAACCCGCATCCCCTGCATCGGCAGGCAGACTCTCAACCTCTGCGCCACCAGGGAAGCCCTCTATTTTACTTTTTAAATTAAATATGCCATTTCAAAATCTTTGGGCGCTTCAGAAAACAACCCCTAAATATTAAAGAGCTGTTTCATAATAAATCATGACAGAAATACTTTCTAAACAAAAAAGAACGCAATAAAGCAAGGGGTGGGAGAAAAGATGACAGAGGCTAACTCTGCTAGACATGGTAATGGCTCTGGGAAGAGTTTAAATAATTTTTTAAAATCACTAATTCTGTTCAAATTTCTGCTACACCATCCATCTGGAATTCTGGCCATGAACTGTATTCTAAACACTAAGAAGTACGGAAGGCACAATTAATTACTTCTTGTCGCAAACAAAGAGATCGTGTTTTGAAAAGCCAACAGCAAAAACCCTATCCTTATCTGTAAAATGAAAATGATACTTGTTTCAGAAGATTGTAATAAGATTAAACATATTGTTCATAAAGCTGACATAGAGCATGTTCTCAAGAATTTCATTCATTCATTGAAAAAACACTCAGAAAGTAACAAGGTCCAAGGAATACAGAGGTGAAGGTCAAACAACTGACCCTTCCCCTATGATGGCACAGGGACTTTGCCTAGTCATTATGGTGCCTCATCTCCCTAGGTGTCTGGCTAAGGCTGGACAGATCCCATCAACCCCTCATGCTTTAACACCCTCCCTCCAAAACAGTCTGTGTCTCACTTTCCCCACCTGGTCACAGCTGAAGGTGTTGCTGTAATTCATTATTTTTTAATCTAACACTTGTTGTATATGCCTTATTCATATACTACTGTGCTCTACTAAACCAGTTAGCAAGATTGGCTTCCCAATTTTACTTGCATTATATTCCCATTACTAAACTGCTGCATTCAGAGTAATGTATAAATATAAGTATATAAGAACTACTTCTAAAACTAAGAAACACACGCTCAGATTCTATTTCTCTTTTCACATAACTGTTTTGACAAATGCTTTGCCTCAAAGAAGATAAGGAGATAAGATTAATCAATCTTGCATTTAAAGATTAAATTTGACTGAGAGAGGCTCTCCAAATTTCTGATTCGAGTAAGATAAAAAGTAACAAAAGAGGACCAACCATGCAAAATCCAAGATTATACCATCCCAGAATCAGAATTTCCAAGATGAAAGGGACCTTCTTCTCGAGTCCCCATCCAATTCAAGTAGTCATCCAACCAGTGAATAATGACACCTGCCCCTACATACACACATACATACACACACACACACACACACACACACTTGTCAAATAAGCCAAAGGTAGAAATAGCTAAGAAGGGAAAGGTCAAATGACACGAGAGAAAAAATTTAAAAAGAAATAAAAAGATGGGAGAAGAAACATAATTTATTGAAAAAATGAAAATATATAAAGAAGACATATAGCAGGTGTTAAATTAAAAAGTAAGTTATTAGGCAGTAAATAATTTCATTTCTAATTCAAAACAAACACTGTTCATCAAATGTTATATTTCAAAAAGTAACTTTTTAAAAGGGGGTATTATTTGACTCTGTTACTCTCTTCCATTTCCTGTTTATGTTATGACGATCTGTAAACCTATGAATTGTTTTCTCTTTATAAAATGATTCAGCTCAGAAAGCAGGAGAATGAGACTGGTCATTCAGCAATCTCTCCTACCCACCCTTGCAGACATCACATCACAAAGACTATGACTCACTTTGTCATACAGTTTCTGTCCTTTTAAGAGTTTTATGATTGTTGTGAATACTGGCTCATAAATCTGAATGAATATTAGAATGAAACTATTTGTGTCATTTCCTCCCAGCCAAAGCAGATACTAACAATGGAACCAGACAGTTCTTAATCCTAATTTATAAAATGATTCACAGGTTTTAGACTTGAGAGAGAGAGATTTAAGGATTAAAGTATATGGTTCAAGTATGAATTCTCAGATCTGTATTTTTTAATTAGAGGGTTATAACTAGTTCTGGAATTGGCTAGAAATGTTATGCTATTCAATAGCTGAAAAGAAAATCTTCCACGATAAAAATTAATCCTAACAAATGATTGTGTTTTACCTTTATTGCTTCCTTTGAATAATGTGAAAGGTGTCGCTGCAGAAGGAACTACAGTGATGCTACATTCAATTTATCCATTTTACACGCCTCGTGCCGAAGTACGTATGCTTATTTATTTAAAGTTCTAGCTCATTCAACAATAGAGATTGAACCTCTTCAATGGGCCTCAGCCTTGTCATTCACTGAGCAGTGGAGTCAAGGGGATCCCGGGGTGAGTAAATGCAGTCTCAGACCTCAGAGTAGAAAAGAGTAAAGAACTGCTAGGTAATGTCATTTGAATTTTAAAAAATCCCTGTCAACTAGAAATTTCCAGTAAAATTGAGGGACGTGAAGTTAAAATATATCAAGCTATTAGAGAGAATTTTTAGATAGCATGCAGGAGAGGAAAGACAGGTACAGGGCGGTATGAAAGAAATGGGGCCTGATGCATGCCTAGGACTGGGGTAAGGTAAGAGGATTAATGGCCAATTAAAGGCTAAGAGAAGAAGAAGGATGTGAGAAGACGATCAGAAAGGAAGTTAGAAGACTTGGCTAATTTGTTGGGTACATGTTGAAAACACACATTCTTTGAGCAGACACAGAGAGGACAGAGTTCACAGCCCCAGTGCAGGAGACATAAACAATTACAAGCAAAATCATGAAGTCCGTAGAATATGTACCAAGTACTATGGGAAATGCAGAGATAGAAACAAGTAATTCTCCCTGGGAAGGCTGGGGAAAGTTTCACAAAGGAGAAGACCACTGAGCTGACTCATAAAAGATCTTTCCAGAGAAAGGTGGGAGTGGGAGGAGGGTGTGAGAAAAGAATTGATAAGAAAAAGAAGGATTTTCCAAAACCAAGGATCACAAGTGGAAAAGCCCATCATTGTAACAGTGATGGGTCTGTCAGATTAGAGACTACAGTGAAAGCACAGAGCACTGGCAGCGTCAGGGGAGTGCGGATGGCAAAGAGTGGGAAATAAGACTGAGCAGGTGGGTCATATTGGAGAGGGAAAGTCGGGGAGGGTATGGTTGTAGGTAAATACAGGACAGGGGAAACCAAGAGACAAGGCAAGGAAAAGTCACTGAGGTAGGGAAGACTCCAAGGCGTCTAGCTTTGGAGACTAGAAGGATAATTTCACTACAAACAAATTTGGTAGGAAGGGTGCTAGTTGGAGAAAACTGCGTTATGGTCTGTTTTACGTGGGTTGAGGTGAGGCTGTGGCAGTGCATCTGTCCGCTGAGCAGTGAGAAACACGGTACTAACACAGAGGTGGGAAATCTGAGACAAAGACTATAATTGATCTGCAGAAGGACCACGAGTACACAGAAAGACAGAGTGCCAAGACAGAGCCTTGGGGAATATTATAGCAAAAGACCGAAAGGAGGAGAAACCAGAGGAAAAGACGGTCGGATGGGTGAGAGGAAACCAGGTTGATGTGGTGTAACAGAAGCCAAGGAATTCTCGGGAAGACAGAGGCAGACAATGGTGTCAAGTGTCACAAGTAGGGCCACAAATTGGATAAGTCCATGTGATTGAACTGGAAGACTGCTGGGGCCCAGAATGATTTAAGTAGAATACCTGGTGCAGAATCCAGAATTAAAAAGAGAAAAGGAGATGAAGTAGAAGAGCGTACAGGATTCTAGGGTATTGGCCACGAAAGAAAGAATGAACAAAATGCACAACATACCTGAGGAATTTTATATCACACAGTACGTGGTAAAAATCTCAGGTGCTTTTTAAAGAAAACAGGATTCATAATGAGAGCTTTAAACTAATTATCCTGAGAAATGATTCATCTTTGTATAGATTACCCTTAAAAATGCTAATAGCCAGCTTTTAAGATTCCAAAATATTTTCCAAATATAATTTTGTCATATATAATCATCTTCATTAAAAGACTGACCAAGTGTCTAAACGTATGTGTTAACTGCACCAAGAGAACTATAAACCTCGACCGTGCTTTTATATGTCATGTGGTCCAGGAGGAGTTATTCCACGGGATGGTCCACACAGAATGTTCTCATCAGCAGCTGACATTTAGTGAGAATTCCCAGAGTAAAAGATAGAAATCTTTTATGATGTTTATTTATATGGAGAAGTCATGGTTCCTACCTTAAGGTGCCAGCATTTTCTCAAAGTGTGTAAATCATGAACAGAGAATAATAACCCACTCACAGAATCTAGCCAGATCATTACTACACTATACAAACTTCTTTTAAAAAACAAACAACAACAAAAAAACCTTTTCCCCCCAGAATATCTTTAAAATCTGTGAAATAAAAGGTCCGAAGCCTCCCTTTGAATTTCGCAAGTTCATGTTTTTAACAATGAGGGGTTGCATGGAATATGTGCCATGGCACACAGCACGGGGGTCACACAGACCAGGGGTCACACAGACCGGATCCCATCCCTTCTCCACATGGGAGTGGACGGGTCCCTCAGTCTCTTCAAGGCTCAGTGTCCTCTGGAGCCTGGAAGCCAAGAAGTGGGGCAAGCAGGCAGTCACCTCCTGGGAGAAGCCCTCCTGGGAGAGGCCCAAGGGTCGACCCAGCACTTACTACCTTCATTTTTTCCAAAATAACAGCATCTGGAATAAATTTGATGCTAAAACGCACACAGGCAGCATACTTTGCCCTTACTACACTCCACCATATGTTGTACGTGCTGCTTGGGATAAAATGTTCTCTCTTCTGAATGTTTTCACGTGGTTCACTACTTTAGAGCATACACTTGTTACCCATTCCCATGGGCATTTGGAAGGGGCCTGTAAAAACTGCTCCGTCCTTGTTTTTATCATGCTTTTAGCAAGACTCTCGTATCAAACACAGCTTATTCCAGGATTGTAAGGAAAGTTGCGGCCCCCGCCCCTAAGCAGCGCCCCACATTCATGCCACAGCCTTCACAGCTCCCCGCCCCCCAGCTCCGCCAACTCCAGTCCTCCAGGTCAGGTTTTGGGGAAGAAACTGCACGTGCGATTTAATCCACGCTAAACGGTAAAATCCGAACGCTGCTGAACTCTTCCAGAGGGACCCTCCTCCCTCGGTATCCGTGGGGGGCCGGTTCCAGGATCCCCCGCAGGTACCAACAACCATGGAGCCTCAAGTCCCTCGAGGAACGTGGCGCAGCACTGTTGACCCTCATCTCCGCAGATGGGGAACCCTCGGATACGGAGAGCAGACTGTATTTGCATTTTAGAAACGTCCGGAAAGTGTTAACGCCAAAGGAATAAATCTCCAATGACACATTTTAGGGTCCATTGGGCAAAACAGTTTGAGGAATGGGGCCTTGGGGTTTTCCAACGTTTCAAACAGGTCTAGATATCTGGGCCTTAACTCAGAGGGAAGCTGTAGCAACGGTTAACTGATTTCTCCACGTTTCCTGATCAGTTTTGCTCGTTCAGGGGAACGGAGGGGATGTAATTCAGAGGATATTGTTAAGTCATTTTTTTTCTTATATACTTCCCATCAGTCTCCTCCTGGTTTGGTCAACTATCAGTACGCCTTCGACATGCCAGAAAAAAACACTGTACTTAAACTTATGTCCAGGTTGGGCTATACAAAAGTGGCCTAAATTTATCATTTTTAGGTTTACATTCTTGTCAGGCTATCACCTGGTACAAGGTGATTTTTAAAAAATCAGTGCTCTCCACAGATCTGGATGAATATTCTACTCTTCACTTTTAAACGTCTTGTCTTTAGCTAGTTATCAAGTCGGTAGGGTTTCTCAACCTTAGCACTTCTAACATTTAGGGTCAGAAAATTTTTTGCTGAGGGATTAGGGAGGTATCTTGTGCACTGCAGCATCATCCCCGGCCTCTACTTATTAAATGCCACCCTTCCAGGCGTGACAACCATAAATGTCTCTAGGCATTGCTAGATGTTCCCTGGAGGTGGAAGGGGGCAGGCAGTACCAATCCTATTTGAGTACCACTGAGTTAAAATCAGATTACAAAAATGAGAGCCCAGCCCAGAACTGGGAATAAAAAGTTAACAGTTGTTTTTACAAGGGTGGTAATGCGGTATGCGATTCAGAATTACCCTCACTCGCTAGCCCCTATACAGTTTTGTTCTAAAGGAAATAGGGTATCGAGAGTGTCAAAGAAAAAAACTGTAACTAATAAAATGTCTGGAAAAAAAAAGAGTACTAGGGGAAGCCTCAATATGAACCCAATCTGGGGGAGAGTTCTTCTGTCTTCTCGTCAAAGAACATGCTCCTTTTTGTGCTACTAGAAAAGAGCAAAACTAATTGGGACATATGTGCACCTTGCCCTAACCAGCTGGGCTAGCCTGGCAGACAGCTGCAGAACAAACTCCAAACACAAAGATAATTTTGTGAAATCCATTTAAGTTACCAAAATAGAGAAGGAGCGCTACCGACAGACTGGACTAAAAGCATCTTTTCAGATTTACTGGATAGTACATGAGAAAACTTTTTAATTACGGCAGGCCTGAAAAAAATTACAGGCCTGCATCTTTTGCTTGTTGCTATTTTGGAACCAATACAGACTCAATTCTTATGAAAGCACATTCCCATTCCCGAATTTGTCAATGAAGGCTTGGCTGCAGAGCTCTCTCCACTTCCTACTCCCGCATTCCAAAGTGTAGGACACACCATTAGCATCATAAGGTAAAGACGGACTCCTGCGGGTCTTAGGCAAAAAGAGGATCAGGTTTTCCACCTGAAACCCATAAAGGAAGGAATGGCAGAACAAACAGCTTTCAAAATAGATGTTTTACCTACACTTACAGGGTGACAGTTAAAATATATCTGATCTCTTTCTCTCACTTCCAATTCATCAGTATTTTTACCAGCCCATTTTACACCTTTTTCTCCATCTTTTCTCTAGACCAGTGGGTTCTCAAAGTGTGCTCCCTGGTCAGCATCACCTGGGAACTTGTTAGAAATGCAAATCAGCCCCCACTCCAGACCTAAGCAATCTGAAACTCTGGGAGATGGTTCAGCCATGTGTTATAACAAACCTTCCAGGTGATTCTGATGCATCCCTAAAGTTTGAGAACTAATGACTTAGGCCCATCTTCTTTCTATAACCACAGATAGATTTTATTTTATTTTTACAGAAAACGAAACTGCATACTAGTAAACTGAGTCCTCTGTGCACTTTATATAAATCCTCATTTGATCCTCAAGCCTGATGCAAGGTTGATTATCCCCCCCTTTCGGGATGAGGAAACGGGCTCAAGGGTTAAGGGTCGCTCAAGGTCCCATAGCTAATAACTGCAAGTGGAAGATTAAAGTTTTTGCAGTTCTTTTCACTACTGCAACAAAGGTCTATAGCACTTTACTAATACAGTCCATATTTTCTGCTTTTTCAGTTTTCCGAAATTCGGGGAAAAAAACAGAAATGGATGGGTGACAGCAGTGTGCCAACTGCCTTGGATCCTACCAAACTGGAATTTAAGGGCACGAGTCTGGAAAGGTATCTTTCCAATAAAGAACGTTTAATGCGGCTGCGGTCCCTCCTGGCTTTGTCCCGGGGACTGCGCGCATCCCACAGAGAAGGGGTCGGAACTTCAGGCTGGGGGCGCCGGCGGCACCTCCGTGAGCCACCCACCTCTGTTCGGCCGCCGGGCATCCCCGACGCGACAGGTTGTCTGAGCCCACAGAGTCGCCGGCAAGGCCCGGGCGCCCTGCGGCTCCGGGCCCGGGGGACTGGTTTACCAGTGGAAACCAGCACACTCCAAAGCCTGGGCGAGCGTCTACCCGCCACCGCAGCTCGGAGCAGGAGGGGCCGAGTGGTGAACCCAAAACCGCCGAGGGCCGCGCGGGGAGAGACCACAAGCCCCACTGGGGTCAGAGTGAAGAGAAGGAAGGAGCGCGGAGGCTGGAAGGCAGGGGCGGGAGAGAGAACGGCAGGGGATGGAGACGGCGCGGGGTAGGAAGAGCCGGCCAGCACTCACTTTTCCTTGACCGGTAAGTATTGTAGTTATTAGATTCCAGTCGTTCAAAAAAGAAACACTCGTCTGTAACACATTTAGAAGCCAGTAATCTTCCATCTTCCTTCATAGCAAGGTAACGGTTCGCACACACGCCTTTGATAGACACAACCCCTCTCTCTTCTGCTCGAAGTTGTAGTTTGACGTGAGGGTCGCTCTTCTCGCGGACCCCGTCCACTCGGCCGTCGGGGTGGATGCGCAGGAAGAAGCCCCCGTTTTTGCAGTACAGCCTCTTCGGGTCCTTGAAGTGGCCGGGCGGGAAGGCGCCGCTGCCGCCGTCCTCCGGCAGGGCGGGCAGCGTGGTGATGCTCCCGGCTGCCATGGCCCCGCCAGCGCCCTGCCGGGGTCCCCGAGCCCCTGGAGCCGCGCGGG